>NC_143043.1:31134946-31444946 GCF_057628025.1 Oncorhynchus mykiss
GATGGTTAAAATTGATGGGAAGATGGATGGAGCCAAATACAGGACCATTCTGGAAGAAAACCTGATGGAGTCTGCAAAAGACCTGAGACTGGGACGGAGATTTGTCTTCCAACAAGACAATGATCCAAAACATAAAGCAAAATCTACAATGGAATGGTTCAAAAATAAACATATCCAGGTGTTAGAATGGCAAAGTCAAAGTCCAGACCTGAATCCAATCGAGAATCTGTGGAGAGAACTGAAAACTGCTGTTCACAAATGCTCTCCATCCAACCTCACTGAGCTCAAGCTGTTTTGCAAGGAGGAATGGGAAAAAAAATTCAGTCTCTCAATGTGCAAAACTGATAGAGACATACCCCAAGCGACTTACAGCTGTAATCGCAGCAAAAGGTGGCGCTACAAAGTATTAACTTAAGGGGGCTGAATCATTTTGCACGCCCAATTTTTCAGTTTTTGATTTGTTAAAAAAGTTAGAAATATCCAATAAATGTCATTCCACTTCATGATTGTGTCCCACTTGTTGTTGATTCTTCACAAAAAAATACAGTTTTATATCTTTATGTTTGAAGCCTGAAATGTGGCAAAAGGTCGCAAAGTTCAAGGGGGCCGAATACTTTCACAAGGCACTGTATAATATGCATGCTGTTGAGTTTAAAATTGCTGAAAGTAGCAAAAACAATTTCCTGCTTTGTTTACAGAACGTTTAAACTGACACTTCCACATGCAAATGCTCTCAATGCAAACCAACATACACAAAATAACTAATAAAACACTAATGGCAATACACTGATCAAGAGACCAATGGCCTGTCTAACTTGTCAATGCAAAAAAATAAGCAGTGCTCTTCTACTCTGCCAGGACACGAACACACTGAGGAAATGCAAACCAGGATGGAAATACAACTGAATGCCCCACTGAGTAATTTCATCTGTCACACCATGGGTGCAACTCAATAGTATAGAGTGTCTGGATGTCTGACCTCCAGACTCAATATATTGTACCAGCCTTGCCATCCATACCTTGTTGAGTTTGCCCAGAGAGGAGATGAGGTCAGCCCACTCGCTGGACGACTCAAAGTTCCGCAGGGCTTTCTCGATGACCGCCGCGTAGCTACGGTAACGGTAGTCATTCTGCAGCTCCTGCTCCTCGGGATCCATGATGCCTCACTCACACCCCAGCATACTCAGCCTGTGTCTGGGGAAAGGGGGAGGAAGGGGAGCAGAGGAGGATAGGGATAGAGGGGGAGACAGAACAGAGAATTGTTGTCAGACATGAATCCCTACACCAAAATCATGTCCAATAGGCTACATGTACTTGAAATGTTTTGATACGGTGTAACCTAATGAACACAACCCTGAACCCAGATCTCTGTTTGTAGCATGTTGCAGAGGGGTTTCTCTTGCAAAAGTGGTTTGATATGCTCACAGTCACACGTGCACACACACATGCAGGAATCACAATGTGCTCAATTATGATTGGGTCTGCCCTGTGCTGGTCTGCCTGGCCTGTCTTGAATTCTGAGAAAGAAGGGAGAGGGAGGAGTGTGTACAATAGACAACTGGTATTTAGGACACAAGGCGAATAATTCCTGTTTACCCCTATGTACACGTGCTCCCAGAGGAATAAACATCAGGGCCCATATTCACAAAGTGTCTCAAGATAGAAGTGCTGATCTAGGAGTAGTTTAGCCTTTTAAATCATGATGAATAAGATGGGAGCACTCTTACTCTTGAGATGATTTGTGAATACTGGAGCAGATAACGCCCACAGATGCTTGCTATGACAACCAGTGGGATAACGAGTCCTTTGAAAGATCTCAAATGGAAACCTCATCCTCGATATGCTTAGGCTTAAAGTCAATAAAACCATTTATTCAGCTAGCAAAAATATTTGGTTTAACTGTATTATGATCAGATGGCTCTTCTGCAGTGGCATAGTTGTTTTGTGTGTGTGTGTGTGTGTACTATGTATTATGCCAATGTAATAGAGCAGAGAGAGAGGGACTAACAGAGACAGGACAGGATTAGAGCAACAGAGACATCTGGACTTACTTTGGGAGAGAGAGAGGCTTTAACATGGGCAAGCCTGCCCAACACGTGCCTGACAACACACACACACACAATATTATGCTTATAAAAACACAATATCACGCCATGTCAGTACAGTAGCAGGTCAGCTTACCTCTGGAAATAATTCCTCCATTAACAGAATAACAGTGAGGAAGCAATATAAAAACTCAATGCCTTGAGCCATGGAAACAGGAGAGAACATGGTGCTGCTGAGCAACAATAACATGGCAGCCAGTAACCAAGTCAGAGTAAATGTCAACAACAAAGTGGTCTACCAATACATGCTCTACCCTAATCACTCTGTCTGGGGTATACCTGCACACACCCCAAGCTCAGAACCCATATCCCTCCCCTCTATATGTGTAATAACCTAGCTCTCTGTGTCTGTGTGTTAGAGGCTGTGTGTATAGTGAGATCACAGGCACACTCAGTCGGGTTGATTAAATTAGGGCCATCTCAGGTCAACATGTCTAGTCTGGGTTCTAATGGACAGGAGCTAGCTAGGGGCTGCTTTTGTTTGTTTGCCAGCCTTAGCATTCTTTATCTGTCTGACTCCTCCACAACATTGATCTGCAATGTGTTTCCTGGAAACAAAATGAGCAGACACACTGACACACACATGGATTGACTTGATAATTGACTAGGACTATCTCCTTTAAATCTAGGCCTATTTCTGTCTCTGTTTCTCTCTAAACCTTTATCTCAGACAAGCTTAGGGATTTGTAGACAGAAAGGTTGACAAAGAGACAGACGGGAAAGTTTGCCGATGGCACGACGGTGGTAGGCCTGATCACCGACGATGATGAAACAGCATATAGGGAGGAGGTCAGAGACCTGGCAGTGTGGTGCCAGGACAACAACCTGTCCCTCAACGTCAGCACGACAAAGGAGCTGATGGTGGACTACGTGAACCGAAGAGCTGAGCACGCCCCCATTCACATGGACGGGACTGTAGTGGAGCAGATCGAGAGCATCAAGTTCCTCTGTGTCCACATCACTAAGGATCTATCGTGGTCCACACACACCAACACAGTCATGAAAAGGGCATGACAATGCCTGTTCCCCCACGACAACACCTTAAAAACCTCAAAATGTTCTACAACTGCACCATTGAGAGAATCTTGACTGGTCCAGTCCATCACTGGGGCTGAACTCCCTGCCATCCAGGACCACTATACCAGGCGGTGTCAGAGGAAGGCCTTTAAAAATTGTCAAAGACTCCAGCCACCCAAGTCATACTGTTCTCTCTGCTACCGCAAGGCAAGCGGTAACGATGCACCAAGTTTGGAACCAACAGGACCCTGAACAGCTTCTACCCACAAGCTATAAAACTGCTAAATAGTTAGTTAAATAGTTAAAGTTGCACTATGCAGAAATCGCGCTGCCATTTTGTGGTTGCTAAAACTAATAGTTTGCCTAATTTCAGTTTATGTGACAAAATAAGCTAGTATAGTGTAGAGAATCATTGTACCATTTAAACCACTGCGAAATATATTTTCCATAACCAAAAATATTGTTGTTTCATCTGGTGTATAAAACCGAAAGTAAAAGACACAAAAACAAAACTTAAGAAGGGGAAGCACAGTAACAGTGCAAATAGAACAGATCTACCGCTTCTTAGACTTGCTTTCAAGTGGAATTATTACTCACATTTCTATATCAATTTGGTCGGGTCACCCAAAAAGTTAGATATTGCCACTTTGACCAACTAGCTACCAGGACTATCCGCATTGACCCTTTTCGCACTAACTTCTTTTGACTCATCACATACACTGCTGCTACTTTTCACTATCTGTCACGTCATTCCTAGTTATATGTACATATCTATTACTTCGTACCCCTGCACATCGACTCGGTACCCCTAGTATATAGCCAAGATCATCATTACTCGTTGTCTATCGATTATTACGAGTTTTTACTTTTCTATTATTATTCCTCTATTTTCTTTCTCTCTGCATTGTTGGGAAGGGCCCGTAAGTAAGCATTTCACTGTTAGTCTACACCTGTTGTTTACAAAGCATGTGACAAATAAAATTAGATTTAATTTGAATTGGAGTAAGAGAGAGAGAGAGAGAGCTATAAGGAGGAGTATTATATCACTGAGAGTGGAATCCTGGCTTATGAGTAAGCAGAAGTGGCGTTGACAGAAACTTACACATCATGTCCTCATCTCCTGACCGACCCTGAATAACACACCCTCACCCACTAAATCACTCCCAAACTCAACGCATTACACAGATTAACTGACTTACTACTTTTGTACAAACACACACACACACACACACAGACACAGTATTACTTTAGCATGTAAGTGAACTGACTGACTATAGTCTGTCTAGCTCTGGTCAGATATCAGAACAGATAAGATGTGAATTGAATATTCTCTATCACAGCTGTGGCCATTGGACTAGGGCAGACCCCAATTAGTCAACTGGTTGATTGGTTGAGCTCCACTTTAATACAGATTCTGGATCAGAACATCTCCTTTAAGAGGCTGGGTCAGTGCTATCCCCAATCTGAGTGAAAAGGCCAGCCTCATTACAGCTGCTGACACATCCACACATCTTCAGTCAGGTTCATTTTTTCCCCCTTTCTGTCTCAATCTCCCACCTTCTGCTAATGTGGTATGTTCTCTCCTGACAGAGAAGTGAAGAAGAAAAGGGAATACCTAGTCAGTTGTACAATTTAATGCATTCAATTGAAATGTGTCTTCCGCATTTAACCTAACCCCTCTGAATGAGAGGTGCGGGGAGCTGCCTTAATCAACATTGGCGCCTGGGGAACAGTGGGTTAACTGCCTTGCTCAGGGGCATAACTACAGATTTTTACCTTGTCAGCTCTGGGATTTGATCCACTGGCCCAACACTCCTACCTGCCAGGCTACCTGATTTGTATGCAATGTGAACGTCAGGTGCAGAAATACAGGCTGCCTGCATAGCACAACCTCAAGCCTGTCAAGTGACCTACTAAAACCCTCTGCAAACATATTACCCTGTGGATACAAATATCTTTCACAAAACTGATTTTATTAGCTTCCTGGAATATTTATCTAGTCATAAACTAATGTTTGAATTCAAACAAGGAAATGTAGATATTTAGGCCTACATTGCGTTAATACTGAAACGCATTGCTGTGTAGCCCAAAGTTGCATTTCAACACACAATAATACCTGGAGCGGCCTATCAGACACTCATTCGCCATCTCATGAACATGCTGATAGGGAGCTGGGAGTGCTTGTGGTAGGCCTGCAACGTTTGCTCCTGAAGGGGAAAGGAGACTGTGTGTTTAGAGGGTGGACTCACTACCAGCTGATTTAGGGACACAAACCCAATAGGCAATGCAAAGAGATATCAGTCACCTGATTGTGACACCATGAAACTGACTACCATATAGCATATAAATATGCCTTTTGAGACTAGGCCTATAAAAGGAATAGGACAGGCTAGAACTTCTAGGATGGGACAGACACTGCTGTTAAAGACTGAGTCATGGCAGCGCTATGGCTCTGAATGTGACTCTATAGACCTGACTGCATTATGTAAGATGGCCTCGTCAAAGAGCAAATCAGGGATTTCCATCTGTCTGTGTGTGAGAAAGAGAATGAGAAGGAGAAACGATTTCATCCAATTAGATGTTGTTGGCAATGTATACTGAACAAAAATATAAATGCAACGTGTAAAGTGTTGGTCCCATGTTTCATGAGCTGAATAAAATATCTTTCCATACACACAAAAAGCATATTTTTTGCACAAATTTCTTTACATTCCTATTAGTGAGCATTTCTCCTTTGCCAAGATAATCCACCTGACCGTTGTGGCATATCAAGAAGCTGATTAAACAGCATGATCATTACACTGGTGCACCTTATACTAGTAACAAAAAAAGGCTACTCTAAAATGTCATACAACACAATTCCACAGGTCTTAAGTTTAAAGGGAGTGTGCAATTGGCATGCTGACTGCAGGAATGTCCATGAGAGCTGTTGCCAGATAAGTGAATGTTCATTTCTCTACCATAAGCTGCCTCCAACGTCGGTTTAGAGAAATTTGCAGTGCATCCAACAGGCCTCACAAAATAGCAGACCACGTGTAACAATGCCAGCCCAGGACCTCCACATCCTGCTTCTTCACCTGCAGAGAGCTAGCTGAGACCAGCTACCCGGACAGCTGATGATACTGACGAGTATTTCTACCTGTAGTAAAGCCCTTTTGTGGGGAAAAACTCATTCTGTTTGGCTGAGTCTGGCTCCCAGGCCCACCCAAGATTCTGCTGCTTCTTCATCTTTCCAATGTTGTTTATAAAGCTCCAGACTCAGTGCAACAATGTTACAATAACTGAGATGAAATGGTTGTTGATGTTGCAGAGAAATAATTAAAATAGCGTGAACGCGACACTGCATCATGTCCCCGTTGTCCACCGAGTCAAAGGAATTAGGGTAGCACTATATTTAGATAATATTGATTCACAGCAGGAAAACGTGAACTGGGGAGAAAACACAAGCCAATTAAAATTGAAATATGGTGATTTCAATGTGCTATATCCAGTGATTTATAGGCCTATATTATTAGCTACACCCCGTCAATTTTTATTCTCACCAAACCGGGACCAAATGTTGCGGTAAACAAAAAAACACAAGGTGCATCATATGGGTGCATCAATGACTCACCAACTGCAAAACAAGCTCGGGTTTGAGCTGACCATTCGCGTGCGTCCAATAAATGTCACTAAATCCCGGGAAACCGGCAAATGTTAACGGTTCTGGGTGTAGCGTCCGTTCTGTAACTGAAGCTTTGAGAAACCGTCAACCAACCGTTAGGTGGGGGGGGTGCGTTTCCAATTTCTCTCGTGCAGATCATGCTAAACGCAACAGGGTGGAAAGCCCAAACTCAGCTGATTCACAGAGAGCGATTGGAGCACGGAGAGCGCACTTCCTGATCTTCGGAGGGGTGGAGTGTGGAGCTCCTTGACAGTTTAGGTGCAGTATTTATCTTCACAAGCTAAAAGCCCCTCACAATGTCAGTTAATAGTATTCACAATTAATGAATAAGCGATTCAGCCGAGTTAGGTAAACCTGTTTCTTGAGTTCAGCGTTCAAATCAGAAATGATGTATATTTTTTCACTGGCACTCCCTGTGTTGGTACATTCCAGGATATGCGACGTTTACAAACCTCTCACTTCACTGTCAGATATTTGGTCAAAGCTGGGTTAAAGAGCATTAACAAAAATAACTGCAAACATACTGTATCTGTTTCTTTGTTATTTAATAATTGTGTATTACATTGAACAGTCCTTTTTGAGACAATGAAGTGACTTGTTTAATCAAATATAATACTAGCTATTCAGTGCACAACCTATCCTCTGGCCCTGTAAACAAATGAGACACATTAACATGGTTGTTTAATGTAGGGTGGCAAGGAGCCTAGTGGTTAGAGCGTTGGCCCAGTAAGTAAGGTCACTGGTTTGAATACTTGAGCCAACAAGGTGAAAAATATATAATTTGCACCGTACTACTATGGCTGTCCCAGTAAAACAACATATTTCACTGCACCTGTAATAAGGTGTACAGGTGTGTCTAACCCCTCCGCGGGCGTCCTAGTCCCGTTGGTATAGGTAATATCAGCCCGGGCAGCAGGGGTTTAGCTGGATCCTCTCTGGGGTGTCTCTAAGAGCCATCAGGCCTATTTTGGACAACCCATAGCCAGAATTTGGCCAGCTCTTGCTGACGTGGTCTCCAGCTTTGGCCTCGGCAACAAAGCACTTCATCAGAGCCACTAGCTCCTCCTCTGCGATGCCATTTCTGCAGGGCCTGGAGGTCCAGAGAACACACATGGAGAGGAAGAAGCTCATTGCACATGTTACTGGTGGCGAAGAATTTGGTTTAGAGAATGTGTTCTACTTGGCTGCCGAAGGATGCAGGGTCACCTTCTGGACATAGAGGGAGCTATTAGTTTACTTTAAATGTTACTGATTCCCAGGCCAGCTGACACACAATAACTATTGCACAATGGCTGCATTTAGACAGGCAACCCAACTCTGTTCTTTTTTTACTAATTGTATTTTGACCAATCAAATTAGCTCTGACAAAAATTTGATGTGGGAAAAAAAATCAGAATTGGGCTGCCTGTATGAAAGCAGCCAGTGTGTCAGACTGTGTGAGTGAAAGTTAAGTCATTAATAATGTGCAGTTACGTCTTGGGGCGATGCGTGTGTTGTTGATTAGCACATCCAGACCCCCGTACTCCTTCATGAAATGCTGCCATGCCGCCAGGATGTCAGCCAGGTCTGTAATGTCCAGTCTGGGCTTGAGTCCCTCCCTCTGCAGATCCTCCACAACCACGGCCCCCCTCTGGACGTCCCAGGTGCTCAGATACACATCCCATTTAAAGCCCTGGCACAGTACCTGCACTATGGCTAACCCCAGGCCCCACGTGGAACCAGTGACCAGAGCCACCTGTGGGCCAAACATCACCTCAAAAAGAGAAAGAAATCAAAAGCAATAGATTCTGAAAGCTACAGAGCAGGGGTATTCAGATTTTTCCCTTTGAGGTTCAGACTTCTGTTATACCGGATAATTAATTGCACACACCTTGGTGTCCCAGTTCTAAACCCTTCCCTGATTAGAAAGGGAAAAAAACTGTGGAACTGGCTTCAAGGTCCAGATTTGAATTTGAAGGCCATAGATTCTGAGCTACCGGGAAACACATTTCCCGAGTTAAACGTTTATGTCCTCAATATCAATTAAAAGGTATGAAACACTTTATAGCAGTGATTTTTTTATTTATTTAACTAGGCGAGTCAGTTAAGAACAGATTCTTATTTAACTATGACAGCCTATGAACAGTGGGTTAACTGCCTTGTTTAGGGGCAGAACCTTTCGGTTACTTGCTCAACGCTCTAACCACTAGGCTACCTGCCGCTCCAGTGATCACAAATCCAGAGAGCTAGTTTGTCAGCTGTTGCTCTGACCCAGCATTAGCATTCCTTATTCAACTCCAGCCACCCAATACATGGACTGTTCTACATGCTACCATCCAGCAGGCCGTACTGGTGCATCAAGGCTCAGACAGACTCCTAAACAGTGCTTATCCCCTCGCCATAAAACTGTTAAATGGCTAACAACTACTAACTCTGAAAAAAAATCTCCCTCTCAGAGTATCCACACTGACTCTATCCTGTGCACATTGTGAATAAACGTTGAAACTTTAATCAAGGTTCATGGTAGTTTAATCAGTTGTTTTAGTGATGGCCTATAACATTAGCCGGCACGCCCGGAGTATGCTGCTATGCAGTAAAAAATGAATCATCTAACACCTCCACATAATCTAAACATACATTAAAACGGAATTACCAGAGGAATTTAAGCAGTAGGCTATATTGTAGGAGTATGGTGACCCCTAAAGTCTACACAGTCACTTGACCTTGTGGTCACCAGTGAATAAAGAATATTTATGATTCAGATGTACAGTGCATCCGGAAAGTATTCAGAAACCTTGACTTTTTTGGCATTCTGTTACATTACAGCCTTATTCTAAAAATGTATTAAATTGCCCCAACCCACACACAATACCCTATAACGACAAAGCGAAAACAGAAGGACAACCACCTCTACTGCACTCCACCAATCAGGCCTTTATGGTAGAGTGGCCAGACGGAAGCACATGACAGCCTACTTGGAGAAACCAAGATAGAACTCTTAGGCCTGAATGCCAAGTGTCTCGTCTGGAGGAAACCTTGAACCATCCCTACGGTGAAGCATGGTGGCAGCATCATGCAGTTGGGATGTTTTTCAGCGGCAAGGACTGGGAGACTAGTCAGGATTGAGGGAAAGATGAACAGAGCAAAGTACAAAGAGACCCTTGATGAAAACCTGCTCCAGATCGCTCAGGATCTCAGACTGGGACAAAGGTTCACCTTCCAAAAGGCCAATGACCCTAAGCCACAGCCAAAACAACGCAGAAGTGGCTTCGGGACAAGTCTCTGAATGTCCTTGAAACCTGATCGAACAACTTGACAGAACTTGAGAGGAGACAAATGCAGAGACAAATGGAAGAAACTCCCCAAACAGGTGTGCCAAGCTTGTAGCGTCATACTCAAGACTCGAGGCTGTAATCGCTGCCAAAGGTACTTCAAAGTACTGCGTAAAGGGTCAGAACACTAATGTATATGTGATATTTGTTTATTTTTAATACATTTGTAAGAATTTCTAAAAAACAGTTTTTGCTTTGTTATTATGGGGTGTGTAGATTGAGAGGGAAAAAAAACAACTTAAATCAATTTTAGAATAAGGCTGTAACGTAACAAAATGTGGATAAAGGGGTCTGAATACTTTCCGAAATCACTGCATCACCAGTGTGAATGTAAAATTGTTAAAGTAATATGGAGCACACCCCGGGCTATGCAGAGCTGTTAAGGGATTTTTTTTATCAATAATGACTAATTATGTATACATTTCAATCAGGACTGACTAATCAGAATACTATTATGTTACTGTATAGATGTATGAATTTTCTTTTAATCCTAGTACTGAATATAATGTGTGTAATTATAATCAAGAATTAGAACAATGACTGTCTGTTCCTTGGTAGAAACTAATTAACTTATCGTCAGACTGGCTAGAATGCTGAGTGTATTAATTTAATGCAACATATAGGAATTTAATTCCTCTATTAAGAGCATAGTATGGACGGATATACCAAGAAGTGGCAGAGCATATTCCCATGAATGAGAGGAAACACTAATTGCTACATTCTGATATTAATATCTTTTGAAGTCAAAAGAGAAAATACATTTAAGCAATAAGGCCGTGGGGTTATACCAAAGCTAAGGGCTGTTCTTGCAACACGGAGTGCCTGGATACCACCCTTAGCTGTGGTACTGTATATTGGCCATTCACCACAAAGCCCCCCAGGGTGCCTTGCTATTACAAACTGGTTACCATCATAATTAAAAAACGTAAACAAATACATTTGCATCATACCAGCATCAAACTACCCAGTTTATAATTAAGCAATAGGACCTGAGGTGGTGCGGTATATGGGCAATATACGACGACTATGGGCTGTTCTTATGTAAGACACAACGCGGTGTGGCTTTGGTACATGGACCCACCCCGAGGAGCCTTATTGCTATTATAAACGGATTACCAGCGTAAGCAGTAAAAATAAATATTTGGTCATACCCATGTTATACAGTCGGATTCAGCCAAATCAGAATTCAGGGCTCGAACCACCCAGTTTATAATTCCGATTATGGCACTAATGTGGTACATCAACTGCATCATAAATGATCCAAACTGATAAACAGGCATTTTATATTCCCTCCACCAGCAACAACCAGTCTGCATGGACACAGAAATATAAGTCTTTGCTAGGTAAACTGCCGTCTTATCTCAGCTCACTGGTCACCATAGCTACACCCACCCTTAGCATGCGCTCCAGCAGGCATATTTCACTGGTCATCCCCAAAGCCAACACCTCCTTTGGCCGCCTTTCCTTCCAGTTCTCTGCTGCCAATGACTGGAACAAATTGCAAAAATCACTGAAGTTGAAGACATATCTCACTCACTAACTTCAATAATCGGCTGTCAGAGCAGCTTACCGATCGCTGCAGCTGTCCACAGCCCATCTGTAAATAGCCCATCCAACTACCTACAATGGGGCAAAAAAGTATTTAGTCAGCCACCAATTGTGCAAGTTCTCCCACTTAAAAAGATGAGGCCTATAATTTTGACAGACAAAATGAGAAAAAAATCCAGAAAATCACATGAATTTCTTTGCAAATTATGGTGGAAAAAAAAGTATTTGGTCACCTACAAACAAGCAAGATGTCTGGCTCTCACAGACTTGTAACTTCTTTAAGAGGCTCCTCTGTCCAACACTCGTTACCTGTATTAATGGCACCTGTTTGAACTTGTTATCAGTATAAAAGACACCTGTCCACAACCTCAAACAGTCACACTCCAAACTCCACTATGGCCAAGACCAAAGAGCTGTCAAAGGACACCAGAAACAAAATTGTAGACCTGCACCAGGCTGGGAAGACTGAATCTGTAATAGGTAAGCAGCTTGGTTTGAAGAAATCAACTGTGGAAGCAATTATTAGGAAATGGAAGACATACAAAACCACTGATAATCTCCCTCGATCTGGGGCTCCATGCAAGATCTCACCCCGTGGTGTCAAAATGATCACAAGAACGGTGAGCAAAAATCCCAGAACCACACGGGGGGACCTAGTGAATGACCCACAGAGAGCTGGGACCAAAGTAACAAAGCCTACCATCAGTAACACACTACGCCGCCAGGGACTCAAATCCTGCAGTGCCAGACGTGTCCCCCTGCTTAAGCCAGTACATGTCCAGGCCCGTCTGAAGTTTGCTAGAGAGCATTTGGATGATCCAGAAGAAGATTGGGAGAATGTCATATGGTCAGATGAAACCAAAATATTACTTTTTGGTAAAAACTCAACTCGTCGTGTTTGGAGGACAAAGAATGCTGAGTTGCATCCAAAGAACACCATACCTACTGTGAAGCATGGGGGTGGAAACATCATGCTTTGGGGCTGTTTTTCTGCAAAGGGACCAGGACGACTGATCGGTGTAAAGGAAAGAATGAATGGGGCCATGTATCGTGAGATTTTGAGTGAAAACCTCCTTCCATCAGCAAGGGCATTGAAGATGAAACGTGGCTGGGTCTTTCATCATGACAATGATCCCAAACACCTCCCGGGCAACGAAGGAGTGGCTTCGTAAGAAGCATTTCAAGGTCCTGGAGTGGCCTAGCCAGTCTCCAGATCTCCACCCCATAGAAAATCTTTGGAGGGAGTTGAAAGTTCGTGTTGCCCAGCAACAGCACCAAAACATCACTGCTCTAGAGGAGATCTGCATGGAGGAATGGGCCAAAATTACCAGCAACAGTGTGTGAAAACCTTGTGAAGACTTACAGAAAATGTTTGACCTCTGTCATTGTTATATACCCTTTGTTGGCAAAGTATTGAGATAAACTTTTGTTATTGACCAAATACTTATTTTCCACCATAATTTGCAAATAATGATTTTTTTTTCTCATTTTGTCTGTCATAGTTGAAGTGTACCGATGATGAAAATTATAGGCCTCTCATCTTTTTAAGTGGGAGAACTTGCACAATTGATGGCTGACTAAATACTTTTTTGCCCCACTGTAACCTCATCCCCATACTTGTTTTGTTTTTTTCTGCTCTTTTGCACACCAGTATTTCTACTTGCACATCTTCATCTGCACATTATCACTCCAGTGTTAAATGCTAAATTGTAATTACTTTGCCACTATGGCCTATTTATTGCCTTACCTCATTTGCACACACTGTATACAGATTTTTCTATTGTGTTATTGACTGTACGTTTGTTTATCCCATGTATAACTCTGTTGTTTGTGTCACACTGCTTTGCTCGATCTTGGCCAGGTCGCAGTTGTAAATGAGAACTTCTTCTCAACTGGCCTACCTGGTTAAATAAAAGGTGAAATAAAAAATTTAAATAAAAGGCATTACAAATACACTTTGTATGTTACAGAATATTTTATTACGAACACAACTAGACAGGATTTTAGCGGACATAGCGCTGTATAGGTGGCAGGAAGCAGAGAAACATTCCCATGACTCTCTGGAATGGACAATGGACTTAACTATCTCTGATGATCTTGGTCAGTTTGTGGATCTTTGTCTTGGTGGACATGTCCACATACTTATCTCCTATGCTGACAATCATACCACCCAGGATGGAGGCATCAGACTGGAGGAAAGAGAAAAGTAATACAAGTTAAAGCACCATTCAAACCATTGGCATATCAACATGTTCCAGATTAGTCCTAGCCTGACAGTCCTAAGCCTTTGCATATACCAGGTGTTAGGTAGGGCAGGGCAATATTGACATAATATATCACAGTATTTCTCATTTGAAGGTATTTGATGTTTCTGAATAATACGAGTTCTAGGCTATGCTTTATGGGTAGTGCATGACCCTAGAATGGCAAAACATGAATTCGAAGTTGTTTTTATAAATGAGCTTTCTCCATCCTGATTGCTTCATAATGTTCAACCAAAAAGAACAGGACAAATCTGACAGCGAAGTAGTCCCATTTGTAGAACATTGCACAGAAATCAAAAATCCTCTTTGGTAGCCTCCAACTCTGCTACTCGACCAACGGTTCCCATTTGTATAGTTATTTATTACATTTCTCCATTCACTTCCAGCATTTATGAATTTCTACAATTTTCTGCACTAATTTGTTATTACACTGAACAAAAACGCAACATGCAAAGAGTTGGTCCCATGTATCATGAGCTAAATTTAAAGATCACATTTTTTCAGATGCACAAAAATCCTCTCTCTCAGATGTTGTGCACAAATCTGTTTAGAACCCTATCACAGCCATGCCAGCCCAGGACCTCCACATCCAGCTTCTTCACCTGCGGGATCATCAGACCAGCCACCCAGACAGCTGATGTAACTGTGGGTTTGTACAACTGAAGAATTTCTGTACAAACTGTCAGAAACCGTCTAAGGGAAGCTCTCGTTGTCCTCACCTGACTGCATTGCGGCGGCGTAACCAGTGGGCAAATGCTCACCTTCGATGGCCACTGAGAAGTGGCCTCTTCACGGATGAATCCCATTTACAACTGTACCGGGCAGATGGCAGACAGCGTGTATAGTGTCATGTGGGCGAGCATTTAGCTGATATCAACGTTGTGAACAGAGTGCCCCATTGTGGGGTTATGGTATGGGCAAGCATAAGCCACGGACAACAAACACAATTGCATTATAGTCGATGGCAATTTGAATGCACACACACCGTGACAAGATCCTTAGGCCCATTGATGTGCCATTCTTCCGCCGACATCACTTTATGTTTCAGCATGATAATGCAAGGATCTGTACACGATTCCTGGAAGCTGGAAATGTCCCAGTTCTTCCATGGCCTGCATGCTAACCAGACATGTCACCCCTTGAACATGTTTGGGATGCTTGGATCCAAGTGTACTACAGCGTGTTCCAGTTCCCGCCAATATCCAGCAACTTCAGACAGCCATTGAAGAGGAGTGGGACAACATTCCACAGGCCACAATCAACAGCCTGATCAACTATGCGAATGAGATGTGTTGCGCTGCATGAGGGAATTTGTGGTCACACCAGATACTGACTGGTTTTCTGATCCACTCCCCTACTTTAAAAATATGATTTTTTTAAGATATTTGCATTCCCAGTCATGTGAAATCCATAGATTAGGGTCTAATGAATGTATTATTTCAATTGATTAATTTCCTTATATGAACTGTAACTTGGTAAAAATCACTAAAATTGTTGCATTTATATTTTAGTTCAGTGTAGTTTTATTTTCCTTACATCTTTTGAAAATGTTTGAATTTTTCTTCCACTGACAAGTATTTTTGTGTATTTTGTGTATCGTTGACCAAATATGACATCCATTTGAATCCCACTGTGTAAAAACAAAATGTTGAGGGCTGTGAATACTTTGAAGGCACAATAAGAAAATGTCATGACAGGCCTGAAGGAAATAGCAAATGTCGGTTAACTTTCCAAATGTCAACAAAACACACTGGACAAGGTGGGATCATTTTGTGTCTGTAAAATGCAAGAAATGGTAGAAATGCTTTCATGCACAAATGTTGATATAATCATATCAAAATAAACTTGGGAGTCACGCTATGGTGTTGTGTGGTCCTCCGACTGACTCAGGAAAGGATGCAGTTTATTAGGCTACAGCTAAAATAAATGAACTTCACAGGGTGGTGAAAGTGCAAGGTGATGAGCTTGATGCTCCTTCCCAATAAATATTGAGGGTCTTATTCTGGTGACATGATCGACGCTTGGCTGCAGTTTAAAAATATAATAATCTTGCGCGTCCATAATATGTCAAATGATTCGTAAACAGGTGTTCACCAACAGTGAAAGGCTTCACCGAAAAAAATAGAGGGGAAAAAAGAAATTCTCATGTAGGCGATACCCGCACCTACCATAAAAGGTATTGATCAAAACAGTCACAGTCGAACACAATGGCTAGGCACTCCTCAATTTGGGCATATCCTCCTTTAGATCCATCTCCCTTGCTCTTTGTAAGAGGTGAGTCAGGTTGTGGTCATAGTCCTGCACGGCTTCTTCCAATGTAGCACCACAGCCGTATACCAGGATGTCATCAGCCATAACACTTATTCCTGAAGTGCATCCTGTTGCCTTTGCTGATATTAGTCTGCAGCTGGTTTCACTCCAAAAAGGTAACCGTGTCCATCGGTATCTACCATTGGGGGTCCAAAATGTGGTGAGGTAACTTTTCTCTTCATCCAAACAACATACCTGCCAGTACTCGTTTTTTTGCATCCTTTCCCAAAGATTTGTTTTTTCCAGGCTAGGCAGTACCTCTTCAATAGTATGTATTTGGTAATGTACCCTACATAAGGCTTTGTTCAGGGCACTTGGATCAAGGCAGACTTATTTTGCCTGGCTTTTCCACCACAATCATGTTGCTTATCCACTTAGTAGGTTTGGTGACCTTCGTATTGACACCCTGTTCCTCCATTGAATCAACAGCCTTTAGTATCGTTTCCTTCAGTGGAATGTGGATTTGGCGGGGAAGCTGTTGAACTGGTCTGACAGACACATCCACCACTAGGTGGAGCTCACCTCACAGAGCCCCCAACCCTTCAAAAATGTCCTCAAACTGTTTCAGTATCGCCTCTGAGGTGTTCAAGTGTGATGGGACATTTCGTTTTTCCTTTAGTGCTGACACTGGTTGAGCTGTATTAACTTAAGCTTTTCACATGTTTCTGCTGAAAGGAGAGGCTTTTGCAAGGTGTTCACCATTTGGAACTTTAGCACATAGGTTTCCCCTACTGCTGAAATAACCGAGCCATCGTACAGCCTTAGCCTTGCTTGGTTGTGGCTGGAGAGCATGTGCCAAGACCAAAGTGGGCACCTTCACTATATAACTAAAAATGTGTGTATGACAAAACCATCAGTAGTTTAACATGCGATGGAAACCCATTTAACTTGTATTTTCTATTCACTACATGAGAATGTAACCGCAAAAGTTATTTATGTGCACTACGTCATCACGCACAGCCTTTTAGCCACATCTAATCAATTTGATTTAAACATCTCTGTTGGGAGAAAAAAAAAATGTCTGTGAATGAATACCAGTATATATATATATATATATATATATATATATATATTTTTAACAGTTTACCGCCCTGCCCTACCAGGAGTTGACAGCAGATAAATCCTTATTGTGCCAACGAGGACACGAATTGAGTATGGTCTCACCTTGGTCTCTAATATGAGTGTTTCTCCCTTTGCCAGGAAGCCGTTCAGAGCCACCTTCAGCTCTGCCAGGTTAGCCTCATCCAGGGGCTGTGTCATACACACAAAGATCAAATCAAACACTATAACAACTAATATGGAACTCGGGTTGACAACTATATACAGTTGAAGTCGGAAGTTTACATACACTTAGGTTGGAGTCATTAAAATCAAAAAATCATGTTGTGGGGGTGCTTTGCTGCAGGAGGGACTGGTGCACTAAACAAAATAGATGGCATCATGAGAAAGTAAAATTATGTGGATATTGAAGCAACATCTCAAGATATCATCTCAAGACAAAAATGGCTTAAGGACAACAAAGTCAAGGTATTGGAGTGGCCATCACAAAGCCCTGACCTCAATCATATAGAATATTTGTGGTCAGAACTGAAAAAGTGTGAGCGAGCAAGGAGGCCTACAAACCTGACTCAGTTCCACCAGCTCTGTCAGGAGGAATGGGCCAAAATTCACCCAACTTATTGTGGGAAGCTTGTGGAAGGCTACCAGAAACATTTGACCCAAGTTAAACAATTTAAAGGCAATGCTACCAAATACTAATTGAGTGCATGTAAACTTCTGACCAACTGGGAATGTGATGAAAGAAATAAAAGCTGAAATAAAATCACTCTACTATTATCCTGACAATTCACATTCTTAAAAAAAAAGTGGTGATCCTAACTGACCTAAAACAGGGACTTTTTACTAGGATTAAATGTCAGGAATTGTGAAAAACTGAGTTTAAATGTATTTGGATAAGGTGTATGTAAACTTCTGACTTCAACTGTACAACCACAGTGTGTATGGTGGTGGATCACCGTACATGTGCGGTGGTGACAGTGCAGATGACCTCGCCACGGTGAGCGCTCATCATTTTCGCAAAGGCGCCAACTACATCTGCGGTCAGGGTCAGACGGCCATTATCTGCCAACACAGCTGAGGAGGAGAGAGGGGAACAATGAAACTTCAGTGGCTTAGCCAGCAGCCACAAATAATATTTGCACGAACGGCATTTGCATTCAGTAACATTAGTAAGAGTGAGGATGTACTCATAATAAAAGCAAAAATACTCAACTATTTCTCCTAATCGCTCCTTTGTATCACTAATTAATTAAGATCATTAGTGAGCAGTAAACAGTACTCTTAGCTGACGTTTACTTTATATTCCGGTTACAACTAGCCAACCAAAAGGGTAGGTTGTCACTACTTACCACAGCAAAAATCATTACTACAATTTCTCTTAAAATTTGATTTTAAACCTAAAATGTAACCACATTGCTAACCTCATGACTAACTCCAACCTTAAATGTAGACCAAAAGCACATTTTTGTTTTCATGAATTTACACAATTTTGACTGTCTGTGGTAACCAGTGAAAAAAAAAAGGTATGGAGTGACATCCATATTGCTTTTTCCATTTCAGGTGGTCAAGAGAGTCAGAAGACAAGGAAATTAAGCAGTTTGGTAGATGAGGCTCTTGACAGCAGAAAAACAATGTCATCCTCCCCAAACCGGCCCCATTTATTTTTCTTACACAACAGCAGTTTCCAGAACAAGAGTGCACTGTGGAGTATGACTTAGTTAGGCTGGGCGACTCACTGATGAGGTTAACTGATATTGGGGAGAGATTTGCCTTCGTCATGGCATCACCAAAGAACTTCAGCTTGAGGCTGCGCTTGACATGAGGGTTCATCACAATACTGGACAGCTTGGGGTCCTTGATCAGAGCCTGGTAGAGAGAATGACAAGAGAGAAAGAGAGCTGGTCAAAAATGATAGTGGCCGCATCAGTGCCTAACAAACTAATGAATGTTTCCCTAGTTAATAGAGAGTGTATATACACATTACACACAAGTGGACAGAGAGTACTAAGACAGGAGAGAGAGGTGCAGTGGATAACTCACCGACAACGTCCTCATCTCCTTCTCTACTTGTTCCAGTTTCTTCTGCTTGCTGGCAGCAGAGAACAGGGCTGTGGCATAGCGACCTCCGACCCCATACACGTCGATAGGGGGCTAAAATAGAAAACGGACACAAACATAAGGAATAACCAACCACGTACTTGAACCACAGAGCAAATGAACACTGACATTGCTCAAGCTGTAGCGTGCGTGAGAATCATATTACCAAAGGACGTGATCAGCCATAGAACAGAATATTGCACTGATCAAATGACAAGGGTAATTTGAAGTTGAACTTCATAATTCTTACCCTGATCAATGCTTGTCGGAGAACCGACGTGCTGAATTGACGCACCTGAAAAAGGATAGAGATGATAAAGGAAATGATTAATATATAACAGTGACGTCTGGAGTGGAGTAGCTGTTAGTTAGCAAGCTATCAAAATCGTTTTGAACTAGCAAAAATCTTGACCACATGTTCCACAATGTCATGCGCCTGTCTTATGGACAACAGTAAATAGTCATGTTATTGCTCCGTAGCAAAATGACAAATAAGCATAACTAGGTAGCTAGCTATATTCAACAAGCTAGCGGGCTGTTATTAACATTAGCTAGTTAACAGTAGCGGAGCGGGCTTGTCAAGTTCACAGAAGGCCTCGCGTGTTGTGCGTTGAAAACTATTTCTGCGCGACATCAAAACAATGCACACTGATCCATTTTGTGGCAATTAATAATATACATACATTCTCAAATTAAAAACCCAGCCATGAATCACATAACATTCACGTTCATCCGAAAGTCATACCTGCAGCCCCAGTCCTAATGCTGCCATTTTTTTCAGACTGTAGGTCAACTTCTGCGCATGAAAGCTGGTCGCAAAAGAAACACGTATATTCTGAAGCGAGAAGCATTATGGGAAACGTGGTTTGTATGTCGATGTAGTGGAAATGTACTTCCTGAAAGTGTAGCATATGGATAAGCAGCTCAGACAAGCGCTACGAATATGTTGTGGAGCACTCAGGACCTCCTCGGTGGTAGCAATGCAGGTACAGTTGGGAGAGATGCCGTTAAAGTTAAGATAGACAGCAACTAACCATGACATATGGGTAAATCGACAAGGACATAAGGTTGCATATCCTACAAAAAATGGTACTCCTACAGTAATGGGAACATGAACGAAATTTGAGTACAAGTTTTGGGTGGATAAGCAATGGCATGGCGAGAGAGATGGGGTTGATTGGGAAGGAGTTTAGCCCCTCTGTGTTTCTTCCTGCTATCCCACCTTGGTTGCACAGGAGGTTGGTGGCACCTTAATTGGCGTGTGGTAATGGCTGGAGCGGAATAAGTGCAATGGTATCAAATACATCAAACATATGGTTTCCAAGTGTTTGATGCCATTCTATTTGTTACATTCCAGCGATTATTGTGAACCGTCATGCCCTCAGCAGCCTCCACTGCTTGGTTGCTCCCTCAGCTAGGGATAGATCTAGGTTGCTTGAGAGGGTAAGAGTTGTTAAGGAAGGAGAAGATTCTGTTGTAAGTGAACATTTAAAAACACAATACTATGCTTTCTTGAATATATTCACAGATGGATCTATAGACCCTAAAACTGGGAGGACAGATGCAGCTTTTAGTGTTCCCGAGTCATAGGTGGCAGTGACAAAAAGAACAAAGGATCATTTATCTGTTTACACAATGGAGTTGCTGGCCATACTCTTGTTTGCAGAGTGGGTGGAGGAGCCAGACATTGTAGTGATCTACTCTGACTCCTGTGCAGCACTGATAAAATTAAAGTCATTTGTGTCTCAGAGCAGACAGGATGTGTTGTATGAGGTTTTGCAGTGCTTGTGAGACAGATTGTGGTATTTGTGATGTTCCTCTGGGCACCAGCTCATGTGGGAGTAGAGGGGAATGAGGAGGTGGATGTTATCACCAAGCAGGCTCTTAAACATCCTAATTTTAAGATGGAATTGTCAATCAGTAAAGAAGAAGCCAAGGGGTTGATAAAAACAGTAGTTAAAAAGAAATGTCAAGAGTTGTGGAAAAGGGAGAGAAAGGGAAGACACCTGTATAAGATACAGGAAAAGGTGGGGGCATGGAGGTCCTCAGGTTGAGAGAGAAGGGGTGTGTAATCAGAGACTGGGACACACAAGGCTCAATAGTGTGTCCCACCTTTGAAATTGGTAGGACAACTGCAGACTGGGAGGTGTGATCATTGTCAGGAGGAGATGGAGACAGTGGAACACGTTCTATTTCAGTACCAGCAATATGGGAGGGAAATTAAGTGATTGTTATTCGATTTAAGGAGTGATGGGGTTGAAGAGCCAACATTAAGTGAACTGCTGGGGAAATCTTCAGGGGATGTACTATTTAATTATGTATTTCGTTTCCTTAGGGGGATGAGAATATTGGGTAGGATTTAGACCTTCCCTGTCTCTGGTCCACACTCCAGTCCAGTTGGTGGCGGTAATGGCACCTTAAAGTTGGTTGCCAACTGCCATAAAAAATACAGAGAATAAGAAGAATTTACTTCCTAGACCTAAAAAAATTGTAAGTGGAAATTCACTGTCCTTGTCAGATACACGTTGGCAGACAAGCAACCAATTTCATTGGTTTAAGCTATGTGGCTCAGTTGGTAGCGCATGGCGTTTGGAATGCCAGGGTTGTGGGTTTATGAAGTCGGTCTGGACAAAAAGCGTTTGCTAAATGACTCAAATGTAAATGTGTGGGACTATACTATTTCCTCATCAAGGCCATATAGTTGGCTACTTATCAGGTTCTCAGAAAGTGTTAAAAATTAGGCCTATGTAATTAAAATAGGAGCTCCATTTTATATAAAGCTTATAAGTGCATTCTTGCTGATATCACCTCAAGTATGTATTGACACAGGCCTAGTTGTCCCAACATCACCTGTATGAAGATACTGTCAGACTGTGTCAGTATGTAGTTTAGGGTCTGAGTATAGATTGATCCACATTGTTTATGCATTTCATTCTCACAGATGCACAGTGACACAGCCAAAGTGGCTTCTCCAGACATCTTATGCACCTTTCACCATGATAAAACATGCCACTTATGTGTGCGCTGAACTGAAGGGGTTATCATTGCATACAGGCCAGCATATCTTGACTAAGGTATAATTTTAATAGTCTTACATTTGTCACATCCTACATCAGACAGAGCCTATTTATTTATCAGAGAGAATGGCAGGCGCTAGTCACTAATCAAAATGCGTAAGGTTACCTGTGTGGTTCCTACGCCTGTGCCCAACGATTGAATACCCTCACACTATAAATTGACGTAAACTATGGACGCACTGAATGGGCTGTCACACCAGCTGTCACTGTACTATGTTATTGAGACTGCAAATAACTTTAATAACTTATCAAATGCATCCCGTTTATCTCCCCCATATGCTATGACATTACATTCTAGATAGATGCATGAGCTGTATGTAGCCTGTTTGGAGGTCAGATTAGGCTATATGCCGATATACACTTCTGGAAAGTTGAACACTTTGAAGGAAGATTACAAGGGTTTTACAAGTTAATATATCAAAAAGTGCCCGTTTCTAGATTGTTCAGTTATTACCATTCCACTGTTAAAGCTCATTATCAACCAGGATATGTAAACTAGTCGGTTAATGAGGCAAAGTGGGGATTAAGGCAATTTCGACCCAAGTAGCCTAACAGGTTGAATGTCATGAGGAAAGCCAATCCCCTGTTTTAAAACAAAGGTTCACTTACAGTAGTATGCATTCTGAGTCTGTTGTTATCCGAAAAATTCATTTGTGCCTCAAAACAATACGGTATTTCAATTCCAGGCTACTAGAATTATAACAATAAACAATGGGCGTGTTGCATTTGAAACGTCACATGTGTATTACCAAAGATTATGGATAAACTAACAAGATACTATATGTCTCCTCGCCCTAACAATGGGAGTCGGTGTCCACAAGCGGCATGGCGGGCTGTCTAGCGCCCGCCAATACGTTCTTTGGATTGGTGGACAAATCTCATTATTGTCATTTTAAAAAATATAATAAGGGTTGTTGACGTCAACCGTCTGTATTCAATGGAGAGAGATGCTATACTACTAGCCGCATGTTATGAATATGCATATACATCTCGAGGCAACTCAAATGTGTTTTTCTCAAAGTAGCCGGGGTGTCACGTGTCCAAAGCAGTACATCAGCAACAACTTAAGCATTACGAAACTTCTATTCAATCAAATAAACATCACGTAGCAAATAAGCCTTTTATTTTTTGTTGTTGACCAAATTCGACACTCATTGAGCTACATACAAAACCTTGCTTGGTGGCCGAATCAACGAAGAAGAAAAAAATTCCGCCGAATGGGCCTCTCTCTTCCGCCTCCTCTCTGTTATTACACATGAAGGGCGTGGCAATGGGGAAGAAGCAGAGTCGATGCTTATAAAGTGCAGCTAGCTACCTTATGTGTTAAACCTAATTGCTCTGAAGCGGAGGACACGAACTATCTCTACATCGGAAGAACTGACGCAGGAAGAGACGTATACCTATTATCGCCAGAAAAGCAGGCTCAGACAGTCGCATCCTGAACTTGTGGTTTGATGTAGCCTACATTAGCTACAATATAGCGGAGTATTGTAATTGCAATGGTGAGTGTGTGTTTTTGTGATGGCCGCCCGTTTTAAATTGTAGCCTAGATAATGTAACTGACGCTAGCAAAGCAGAAGGGACAAAAGATGGTGATGGGGAAAATGTAAAAAGCAGGTCGAGCGCTTAATTTACTATTGTGCATTGGATGTAAATTAATTGAATGTAGGCTACTAGGTCAGGGTCCTATACTATTCTATTTGACGAATTCAACCACTTGTTTTACTCAAACTACATATATAGGCTACCTCAATTAGATATACTCTCCTTGGCATTGCGGAAGATGCGCGTACTCTTTTCTAGAATATTCCGCAGCTGTTGTGTAGCGTGCCACATTTCGTGATAATACTTTGACTACATTGTACTGATCCTCACATCTTTCTTACCAGTATCATGTCGATACCATTTCTTCGAAGTAGATAAGGGAAGACAAGTTTAGGTCTAAAATAAGGCCATAGAAATGCATTGTGCTTATTTTGGAAAGATATTGACAAGAGGGAAACCTCCTCTCTGAGCTGGGACGAAAACTAGCGCAATGGATTATGGTCATTGTAGTTAATTACCACGTTTCCGAGCTGAACTTGGTAGAATATTTGCTCAATGAGAACTACATTTCTCGTTTATTATTTGATTTATTTCTAGAGGAACGGCACGTTCGGCTCTCAAAAAACAAAATGTATTTCAAGTAATTGAATCGACGTTGGTCAATTAGCTGTTTAATAACAACAAACAATATTGCAGCAACAAAACCAACAATTGGTTAATCGGTCAGCATTAGCTGTAGACGATGATGCTGAAGGTGACCAGAAATATTAATATAAAATATCTTATTGTCTATTAAATAATTAGCAAAGCTTGCCTCTGGGATAATGACTTGGTTGGGGCTGATGATGTAATCATAATGCGTCTGTCATGATTGAAAATTATTGTGTAATACATGAATGAATGAATAAAACATGATTTAAAAAAAATATATATAATTTTTAATATCTATATTTAAATATATAATTACACTCCTTATTTTACCACTTGGCTATGTAGGCATTTTTGATCTCTTCACATGGACTGAGCTGCTAGACTTTTTGGTTTGAAGCTCTGAGATGGACATGGCTCTTTCTCTTTTAGGTTTAGCCACTATTTAAGAGATTGGGGTGAGGGCTAGAGAAAGTTACTGTAAATACGGTATTTAAATCTGTTACCATGCCCAGTTTGAGTGTGAATAAAGTAATCTGATCAAGCTCTGTTTTGATGACCTGTTTCTCAGAAATGTTGCGTGTGTCCCCTTCGGAAAGTATTCAGACCCCTTGACTTTTCCCACATTTTGTTACGTTACAGCCTTATTCTAAAATGTAATTAAATTGTTATTTTTCCTCGTCAATCGCCACACAATACCCCATAATGACAGTAAAACTTATGTTTTTTTTGCAAATGTATTCAAAATTAACTGAAATATAACATTGACATAAGTATTCAGACCCTTTGCTATGAGACTCAGAATTGAGCTCAGGTGCATCCTGTTTCCATTGCTCATCCTTGAGATGTTTCTACAACTTGATTGGAGTACACCTGTGGTAAATTCAATTGATTGGACATTATTTGGAAAGGCACACACATCTTCTATAGAAGGTCCAAATCAATGTGTAAATAGCTGTGCATCGACGCTCCCCATCCAACCTAATGGAGCTTGAGAGGATCTCCAGAGAAGAATGAGAGAAACTCCCCAAATACAGGTGTGCCAAGCTTATAGTGTCATACCCAAGACTTGAGGCTGTAATCACTGCCAAAGATGATACAACAAAGTACTGAGTAAAGGATCTTAATACTTATGTAAATGTGATTAAAGTTTATTTTTAATACATTTGCAATGTCAAAATGTCTACCTGTTTTTGCTTTGTCATTATGGGATATTGTATGTAAACTGAGAGTGGGGGACAATTTAATCAATTTTAGAATGCGTGTCACCTTTCTTGGTTCCCATCTGACACAGGCTCTAATCAGGTGTTTGTCTTTGTCTTTGCTGTCTTGCAGGAATGTAAACTCTAGGCTATACTAGACCAGAGGCCTGCTGCATCCTCCCTTAAAACTAGTGTTCTCAGTGCAGGTGGATTACACCCCCAAATGCAGACACCCCTAGTGAATTTGGCCTGACGGTGGATACTACAGCTTCCATCCAGACAGCAAACCAAAGGATAGAGAATTTTTATTGCTCTTCTGTTACGCTAAAACTTGGCTTTGACTTTTGCAGGGTTCAAGGGAGTTTTTCAGCCGTTTTGAACCAGTGGTTCCGTTTAGCACTCACAATGAAGATGGGTACGGCTGTCATGGAGGCAGCAGACATCGCTGTGGTGGTGCTGTACTTCATCCTGGTCCTGAGCATCGGGTTCTTCGCCATGTGGAAGGCCAACCGCAGCACGGTGAGCGGATACTTCCTTGCGGGACGCTCCATGACATGGGTGGTGATCGGAGCGTCCCTGTTTGTCAGCAACATCGGCAGTGAACACTTCATAGGCCTGGCTGGGTCGGGAGCAGCCAGCGGCTTTGCTGTGGGAGCATGGGAGTTTAACGCTCTTCTCCTGCTGCAGCTGCTGGGCTGGGTCTTCATACCTGTGTATATCCACTCTGGTGTGTACACCATGCCGGAGTACCTGTCCAAACGTTATGGGGGCAATAGGCTAAAGGTGTACTTTGCTTCGCTTTCTGTGCTGCTCTACATCTTCACCAAGATCTCTGTGGACTTGTACGCTGGGGCGCTTTTCATCCAGGAGTCACTGGGCTGGAATCTCTACCTGTCTATCATTCTGCTCATTAGTATGACCGCACTGCTTACGGTCACCGGCGGCCTGGTTGCGGTCATGTACACAGATACCCTCCAGGCCGTGCTGATGATTGGTGGAGCTCTCAGCCTGACCATCATCAGCCTGATCAAGGTCGGTGGTCTTGAAGGGGTTCGGACCAAGTACATGCTAGCTGTCCCAAATGTAACAGCTATCCTGGCCAGTGGGAACTTCACCCACTCGCCCTCCTGCCGCATCGAGCCCAAGCCAGACTCCCTGAGGATCCTCCGGGGCCCGTTGGACGAGGACATCCCCTGGCCTGGCTTCCTCTTAGGTCAAACTCCAGCTTCCATCTGGTACTGGTGTGCTGACCAGGTTATTGTCCAGAGGGTGCTGGCTGCCAAGAACCTTGCCCACGCCAAGGGCTCCACGCTGATGGCTGGCTTCCTGAAGGTCCTGCCCATGTTTATTATCGTTATCCCCGGGATGATATCCCGGATCTTGTTTGCAGATGAGATTGCCTGCATTGGGCCAGAGCACTGCCTGGCTGTGTGTGGCTCTAAGGCGGGGTGCTCCAATATTGCATACCCGCGGCTGGTCATGGCAGTGATGCCTGTTGGACTGCGAGGGCTGATGATGGCTGTGATGATTGCGGCTCTCATGAGTGATCTGGACTCTATCTTTAACAGTGCTAGCACTATCTTCACCCTGGACATCTACCAGAGTGCTAGGCGTGGTGCGTCCCATAAAGAGCTGTTGTTGGTGGGCCGGCTGTTCGTGGTGTTTATGGTGGTTATCAGCATTGCCTGGGTCCCTGTCATCATCGAGATGCAGGGCGGCCAGATGTACCTGTACATACAGGAAGTAGCCGGATACCTAACCCCGCCCATTGCCGCCCTCTTCCTGCTGGGTGTGTTCTGGAAGCGCTGCAACGAAAGGGGTGCATTCTGGGGCGGTATGACCGGGTTTGCGCTGGGTACCACCCGGCTGACCTTGGCGTTTATTTACAGAGAGCCTCCCTGTGACCAGCCAGACGACAGGCCTTTCTTCATCACACATGTCCACTACATGTATGTGGCTGCTGGACTGTTCTGGGTGTCTGGACTGGTGGCTGTGGTTGTCAGTCTCTGCAACCCTCCTCCAGATAAGGAGCAGATCCGCACAACCACATTATGGGGCCTGCGTAACATGGGAAAGCTTCTCCTCAAAGACCGTGAGGAGATGTACAAGTTGACGGATAAGAGCCCTTTGCAGTTGAATGGAGGCCTCTATAAGGATCTGCCCCCAGACATCTGCAATGCTAGGTGTCTAGATGGGGAGGACGTCAAGCTGCTAGCTCCGCCTTCTGACTTTGACCCCGCGACTCCCAGTGGCGAGACAACCCCGGAAATGACACTAGCAACGCCCACCACCCAGTTTGATAACGGGCACCCAGGGCTAGTGCATGCAGAGGAAGGTTGTGGGGATGAGGAGGATGGGAGGTGCATGCAGCTGTTGGAGTGGTTCTGTGGGTTTAAGGAAGCGGCATATGATGCCCATCCCAAAAGGACAGCGGAGGACGAGAGAGCCGTTATGGAGATGCTGTACGAGCCACCCAGAACCAAACTGCTGCTCAACTGTGGCCTGTTTCTCGTCTGCTCATTGGGAATATTCCTATTTGTCTACTTCTCTCTATAGACTGGGCCAAAGGAGGGGTTGTTGGGGATTGTTTCAAGGGAAGTTACAATATTCTAATATTTTATGAATCTGAAGTTTGTAATATTTACAGTGCAGCTTCCTAACAAGGATTCACTGAGCTTTTTGAAATCGTTTTCTTTTGAAACGATTAAATCTTCTGTCTAGTCTC
The DNA here is from genome assembly GCF_057628025.1 of Oncorhynchus mykiss. Taxonomy (NCBI): domain Eukaryota; kingdom Metazoa; phylum Chordata; class Actinopteri; order Salmoniformes; family Salmonidae; genus Oncorhynchus; species Oncorhynchus mykiss. The sequence goes on from NC_143043.1 coordinate 31,163,519, forward strand.
CAAACCACTTCAACTCTATCCTGTACTTGTCATTTTTGTAAAGTGCTTATTGTTAATGTGACTGACATATCTATTGTGATTTATAGAACTGTGGTATGTGTTTGGTGACATTAGCATTATTTATATTCACTTTTTATATTTCCTTGAACAGTTGTTTCTGTGCTAAAAGTGTTATTGGGACCATTGACTTTGATGTTAGCTATAGCACACCCATATATCTGAATGTCTATGTACTCTGAACATGTACTGTATGTGGTTTACGAATAGTGTGTTCAGACTTTCCATGTACTGCTATGTTACTATATCCATATCAGCACAAGTGGTTAAGCTGGGTGAATTCCTTGTTTATTACAGCTTAATAATGTGCTGCTGTGTTATTCCACCTGCTTTTCTATCGAGAAAGTTTAAGAAACCATTTTAAGGCCTTTTTGTTATGCAGAGATTACCTCAAAGTTGCACTAAAGCCATCACCCTCTACCACAGATGGAGAATAAACTATCATAAGTGTTTTCCTTTCCTATTAGCATTGTTGTTGATATGGTGATTACAAATGCTTAGAATTTTTACCAAATTATTTAGTTAATGTTTGTCCTATTACTTTTTATTTTCTGACGTTTCCAATTCTTAAGAATACCCAGGTGAGTTGCTGTAGAATTTGTAAAAATGATGTTCTTAAGTATAAAGATGAAAGTATGTATGACAGTTTGTCAACATGAAAAACTCTACTTTTTACTATACACTTATCGTAGCATTCCAATAATTGAACATACAGTATCAATGCTGGTAGTTTGTGATTAGGTTAATATTATCTATTTCTTACTGTTTGTCTGAATGTTGTATCTTCCACAGTTAATGTCATGACATTTGTTCAGTAAGCTATTTTGGTAACTTAGTGACAACACTAAAACCAAGCCCTGTTTTTTTGTGGGTCTTTTGTTTGACCTTTATTTATACTGAACAAAAATATAAGCTGACAAGGTAAAAATTTGTCGTTCTAACCCTGAACAAGGCAGTTAACCCACTGTTCCTAGGCCGTCATTGAAAATAAATAAGAATGTGTTCTTAACGGACTTGCCTAGTTAAGTAAAGGTAAAATAAAACTAAACGCAACATGCATTTGAGTGAAACCTCTTACCAAATGTGTCTTAGTGTTCAATGCTGAAGAAAATGTTTTTGTTTTTCAAGAAGGCAAAACGATGCCAATTTGAGCAGTGAATGCTATGGTTATTATTAAGCCTTGCTATTAATTGGATAATGTTTTGTAGTGAAATAGTGGCAACTCTTCAATAGCGTACCTAATGGAGATTAATTTGCAAAGTAGACATGCTATTTCAGACCTGTAGTTGTTTTGCTGAAAATTAAAGCTTCGCTAACCATCCCTGTTCTGAGTCTGATAAAAGGAGGATTACAGGCTGACTACACCACTCACATCGCAAAATATATTTTGAAATCTATATTATTCAATTATTGCACCCACACTGCTCGCGTGTGCCAAACGAGCGTCTGCGTTGCTAAAATAGAAGTCGGTTCTATTTCTGACGCAGATCACGCTGCAATTCCTGCCTCTCCCATCTCTTCATTGGTTCATAGAAGCAGGTACCCACATGCCATCTCCTTATTGGTTATACCCACGTGGGTAACTGAAGACGAACAAGGTCGGTGGCGGTAATGCACCTAATTTATGAAAGTTGCCAATCGCAATATAAAGTCAAGAGAAGAAAAGGCCTGGAAGGATGAGAGATGACTAGATTCGGTTGACGTTTTATGTATGGATTAATTGGTGGAGTAGAGGACCATGTGCATTTCAGGTAAATAGGACAAAGTAGCTAGCAAGTGCAAGCTAGCTAGCTAAATTGTCATAAATGTTTAATGCTTTTCGACCTGTCCTCAAATTAATATAATTGGTTCAGAGTTTGATATTTTAACCTGCATGTCGTGATCGCGTTTGGTGTGGGGGCGGACAAAATACATTTATTTAAGATGGCGCACATGCACAGCCAGTTATAAAGGGAACACTAAAATAACACATCCTAGATCTGAATGAATGAAATATTCCTATTAAATACTTTTTTCTTTACATAGTTGAATGTGCTGACAACAAATTCACACATATTATCAACCCATGGAGGTCTGGATTTGGAGTCACACTCAAAATTAAAGTGGAAAACCACACTACAGGCTGATCCAACTTTGATGTAATGTCCTTAAAACAAGTCAAAATGAGGCTCAGTAGTGTGTGTGGCCTCCACATGCCTGTATGACCTCCCTACAACGCCTGGGCATGCTCCTGATGAGGTGGCGGATGGTCTCCTGAGGGATCTCCCAGACCTGGACTAAAGCATCCGCCAACTCCTGGACAGTCTGTGGTGCAACGTGGCGTTGGTGGATGGAGCGAGACATGATGTCCCAGATGTGCTCAATTGGATTCAGGTCTTGGGAACGGGCGGGCCAGTCCATAGCATCAATGCCTTCCTCTTGCAGGAACTGCTGACACACTCCAGCCACATTGTCTTGCATTAGGAGGAACCCAGGGCCAACCGCACCAGCATATGGTCTCACAAGGGGTCTGAGGATCTCATCTCGGTACCTAATGGCAGTCAGGCTACCTCTGGCGAGCACATGGAGGGCTGTGCGGCTCCCCAAAGAAATGCCACCCCACACCATGACTGACCCACCGCCAAACCAGTCATGCTGGAGGATGTTGCAGGCAGCAGAACGTTCTCCACGGCGTCTCCAGACTGTCACGTTTGTCACATGCTCAGTGTGAACCTGCTTTCATCTGTGAAGAGCACAGGGCACCAGTGGCGAATTTGCCAATCTTGGTGTTCTTTGGCAAATGCCAAACGCCCTGCACGGTGTTGGGCTGTAAGCACAACCCCCACCTGTGGACGTCGGGCCCTCATACCACCCTCATGGAGTCTGCTTCTGACCGTTTGAGCAGACACATGCACATTTGTGGCCTGCTGGAGGTCATTTTGCAGGGCTCTGGCATTGCTCCTCCTTGCACAAAGGCGGAGGTAGCGGTCCTGCTGCTGGGTTGTTGCCCTCCTACGGCCTCCTCCACATCTCCTGATGTACTGGCCTGTCTCCTGGTAGCGCCTCCAAGCTCTGGACACTACGCTGACAGACACAGCAAACCTTCTTGCCACAGCTCGCATTGATGTGCCATCCTGGATGAGCTGCACTACCTGAGCCACTTGTGTGGGTTGTAGACTCCGTCTCATGCTACCACTAGAGTGAAAGCACCGTCAGCATTCAAAAGTGACCAAAACATCAGCCAGGAAGCATAGGAACTGAGAAGTGGTCTGTGGTTATCACCTGCAGAACCACTCCTTTATTGGGGGTATCTTGCTAATTGCCTATAATTGCCACCTGTTGTCTATTCCATTTGCACAACAGCATGTGAAATTTATTGTCAATCAGTGTTGCTTCCTAAGTGGACAGTTTGATTTCACAGAAGTGTGATTGACTTGGAGTTACATTGTGTCCATTCTATTTCTATGCATTTATTAATCTTTCGATTAACTTTTGAAAAACTGGATTGATACGAAAGAGCTTAAAACGTTTTCTTTTTCCGCTAAATGTTATTTTTATGGGTTTACAAATAAAGTTCCTGTGGAAAATAAGTAAATGTATTTCTTTTAAATGTAAAGGGTATAAAAATAACATGGTTGTCATATGACAAGTTCATAAATCACTGTCTTCGGTCCAAACACTTAGACACACCCTCGTCCACTTGCCCTTGGGGGAATCCCCGTCGCTATCTTGGCGGGTGGTCCAAATGATAAGCCGAGCAAGGGATGTTTGCCTCGTAAGCCCCTCAGCCCTCGTTTTTAGTCGGCTTTGCGTGTACAATTATGTTAACTCTGGGGCATGAAACTCCCCATGATTGTACATCCGCAAAGAAAAGTCAGCAAAAACTTAACATCAATGGATAAGTCAACATACATGTAAATAAAAACGAAAACAAATAAGTTAATTTGTGCTGCTAATGCACGATGGCACAAACACTTATCGTAAATGTGTTGTTTTTGGTTGTCTTTTGGAAATTGTACAAAATAAACATTTCCCTTCAGAAGTTCCAGCTAGACAGGCAAACGTTAGTTATCTAATTAATTTGCTAGCTATCATACAGTAGGCATATATTAAATATATAATTTATTAATATAAGTGGACATGCGCTCATAATTTACCTGTAGCGTATAAAGCACCCACAAGCTACTGGTGGCTGAAAACACAATCATTGCAGGATGAACGATTGACAAATTTCTGGCCAAGGGTGGTCCATTTTAAAAACAATCATTCATTCCTCCCTTGCCCTGCAAGTGTATACTCGTCAAATGTCATGATACGTCATCAAATGTGTCCACTTAATTTGAGGGCTGAGGGGATAGGGTGTGTCTTTTAAGTGTTTCCCATGAATCCCTTGGGCGTAGTACCTCTGTGGCACCTGACTGACGGGTTATGTAACCCTATTATTCATTTGTTCCAAGGCTGGAGGGGATTGGATGATTCAAGGCTTCTTTACAGATGATCATTTTCTCAGGAATGTCTCACATCAGCTCTCCAATTTCAAGTTGTATCTTTCACAAGTACAGTGAAATGGTTAACTTGCCAGATCTAACCAACAGTGCAGTATTCAATATCAAAATAGTAGAACAAACCAAAAAATACAAGAAATAAGACCAGAAGCTAAACTCAGGGGAAAAAAGAAACGTCCTCTCACCTACAGCTGGGTTTATTTTCAGCAAACTTGACGTGTGTAAATATTTGTATGAACATAAGATTCAACAACTGAGACATGAACTGAACAAGTTCCACAGACATGTGACTAACAGAAATGAAATAATGTTTCCCTGAACAAAGGGGGGTCAAAATCAGAAGTAATATCTGGTGTGGCCACCAGGTGCATTAAGTACTGAGGTGCATCTCCTCCTCATGGACTGCACCAGATTTGCCAGTTATTTCTGTAAGATATTACCCCACTCTTCCACCAAGGCACCTGCAAGTTCCCGGACACTTCTGGAGGGAATGGTCCTAGCCCTCACCCTCCGATCCAACAGGTCCCAGATGTGCTCAATGGGATTGAGATCCGGGTTCTTCGCTGGCCATGGCAGAACACTGACATTCCTGTCTTGCAGGAAATCACGCACAGAACGAGCAGTATGGCTGGAGCATTGTCATGCCTGAGGGTCATGTCAGGATGAGCCTGGAGGAAGGGTACCACATGAGGGAGGAGGATGTCTTGCCTGTAACGCACAGCGTTGAGATTGCCTGCAATGACAACAAGTTCAGTCCGATGATGCTGTGACACCACCCCAGACCATGACGGCACCGCCCCAGACCATGACGGACCCTCCACTTCCAAATCGATCCCATAGGTGACGTTGTTGCCGGTGATGTCTGGTGAGGACCGCCTACAAGCCTATCTCAGCCTATTGCGAACAGTTTGAGCACTGATGGAGGGATTGTGCATTCCTGGTGTAACTCGGGCAGTTGTTGTTGCCATCCTGTACCTGTCCTGCAGGTGTAATGTTCAGATGTACCGATCCTGTGCAGGTGTTGTTAAACGTGGTCTGCCACCATGCTGTCCATCCTGTCTCCCTGTAGTGCTGTCGTAGGCATCTCACAGTACGGACATTGCAATTTATTGCCCTGGCCACATCTGCAGTCCTCATGCCTCCTTGCAGCATGCCTAAGGCATGTTCACGCAGTTGAGCAGGGACCCTGGCTATTTTTCTTTTGGTGTATTTCAGAGTCAGTAGAAAGGCCTCGTTAGTGTCCTACGTTTTAATAACTGTGACCTTAATTGCCAACCGTCTGTAAGCTTTTAAGTGTCTTAACAACCATTCCACAGGTGCATGCTCATTAATTATTTATGGTTTATTGGATTTTTACGAATTATCTTTGAAAGACAGGGTCCTGGTTACTGAGTTTATATACAGGGACAGTGCCAGCTTTCTCCCTGCCTCCTCCATATCTTTATCATGCTCCACTGTTTCTTCTCCCTCTCCCTCTGTAATTTTCCACAGTAGAGTGACATTCCTGACGTTTGCAGTAAAACACTGCTTTTAAGTCAAACAAATTGCTTCATACTTTGTAAACATGATTATAGAATACACAGTCAATGGACGGCCTGATGAGTGAGTCCTACGCTATGAGTGATGTTCCATGGCTCAATGAATGAACCAGAGGACAGCTTATAATAATGTCTGGAACGGAGTTGATGGAATTGCATCAAACACATAGAAACCACCATGCATATGATCAACACCTTTGTACCACACTCATATGCGTTTCAAGCCTATTTCATTTCTATGGAAGCCACACAGGAAATTGCGACGGGGATGATACACATGAACACTGCCTCGCTAATACAAGTAATGCTCCAGGGATTCTGAAAGGGGACAGGTGACAACGTAACAGAAGCTCATTGTCATCATGGTGTTGACCAAACCAAGCCACAACCTCACCTATTGGACTATTCACATAAATATATCGTTGTCTGATATTCCTACAAGTATCTATATTTAGCTGGCCATGCTTCAAAATTGCTGTTAATATTCTCAGCCAGCCTAATGAATACCTGTTCTTGGTTGACTAAGCTCCCTGTTTCACCTGAGTGTGTACATGCTGCCTGCAGGGTGGTATTTGACCCTCTGCTGCTGCTGTGTCAATGGTGTCTCAGTCTCACATTCTCAAAGTGAGTGAAATCCACAGGATGTAACTGTTTCTCTCATTGGTTGGGATCAGTCATCTGCCCCTCCCCAGCAGAAACCAATGATATCGTCATCCTCGGTGGAAAAGTACTGGCAATCAGGCCACTCTTTGTTTATTGTTGTTTATTACATTAGTGTTCGTTCTTTTTCCTGTTATTCTTGTTGGTAAAAATGTAGGTAGCCAATATTACAAGTATATTACATTTAAATACACAATATTTTAAGAAATCATTATAGTATGTTAAAGTCAATTACACCACTTATCAGTCTAGCTCCGGAATTCTGTTCTGCCTCCATGAAGACGCTCATGACAGGGTTGAGAAGAATCGCCTCAAGGTCTGGTTCTGACAACACTACACCAATCTCGTCACAGCAGGGCCAGACGCGAGAGCTCCTCTGAACTTGTCTAAATCTCTTGCGTGAAGGTTAACTTTTTCACGCAGTAGTCACTTTCCATGATGTGTTAGAGACCGACAAAGCTGGATGGATTTTGGTGCTCTACCTGCTGTCTGTCACTCAGCAGAGGTTCAACTGCAGAGCCATCTGAGCCCACTCCCCACCAAGCTTAGAGAGAAATTCACTGGGAACATCACATCATCCTAACAATACTTGTGTGTGTCAAAGCCCATCAGAGCCCACTCCCCACCAAACTGAGAAGGAAATTCACTGGGAACATGACATCAACAGTGTTCCCTGGTTAGTCAGTGACTTGAATGATAAAATAAAAAAAATATTAATTTGATATGCAGTACTCTGTACAGTAAACTTCCTTATGTGATTGAGAATGTCCTACACCAGTGAGTGAGTCATTGATCAATGGTTATTAGAACATAAACAATTCCCAGGTATTCCCACTCATGGGGGTGACAGTCCGGAATCAACCACGGCGGGAATGTGGTCCGAGCATTAACTAACGCTGTGGAATATGCCGCAAACACACAACCAACGCATTCCACTCATACCACACACTCCTGACCAAACTATGGGCGGTGTGTCTGGGATTCAGCAGATCCTAAAATTAATCCACAGAAAAAAGACCTCGATGGCAAAAGGAAAAAATTCTCTCTCTGGAATCAGTGTTGGAATGAGCAGTCTATTAGGGACATAGGAATCAGTGTTGGAATGAGCAGTCTATTAGGGACATAGGAATCAGTGGACAGTCATTGAGGTTTATCATAAGCTCAGCTTACTTAGCTAGTAATTTTCCTCTTCATGTATTGTTTGATTCCACAGCCAATGATGTTTTGACAATGTACATAGTTCCTCCTGTGTGCATAACATTGGTGGGGGTTGTGGTGTGTGTGTGGTGAGGCAATGACGTTGTGAAATAGGGACAAGGGACAGAGACACAGGAAAAATTGGGTTTGATAAATGGATGTTAGGTCTCAACACGTACACAGACACACACAGACATATATACACAGATACAGGACATGCATAATTCCATGTGGGATTGTATAATTGGTACCTTTGACTCAGACACTCAACCCTCAAAGCTGTTTACTGTTTATGCGAGCACAATAATAGCATAATCCAGGAATGACTTCATATACACACAAACACCATACTTAGGGCTCTATTCAATCCGTATGGCTGAAGTTCAGCGTTACAGTGTGATTGCAATTTAAAGGCAATGTTCCTGCGTTAGAGGAGACTACATTCACGGTAAATGTCAGCACAGTTGTCAAAATTGGAAATGTACGTTTCTGTCGCGCAATCTGTAACTCTTCAGCGATACAGATGGAATAGAGCCTTTTCACATGCATGCGGGCACAGACCCATACACACAGACCCATACACAAACCAAGCACATTTAAAAAGGTCTACTATGCATAATCACTATGGCAACCATATGGTTAACTGCATGTTTGTGGGCATGTGGAGTTGGTGCATCCATTTATCTGATTATGTAACATGCGTCTCTAATAGGAGGTCCATGACACATTGGTTCCTGGGTTGCTGCTCTCATAACATAGTCCTTCCTCCAGCTCTTCTCTGTTATTCTGGTCAACCTCTGACCCTGCCTGTTTGTGTTACTTTTTTAATTGTCCCTCCAGTCATCTTGGGGTAAGACACATCAAATGACCTTCCAGTGTTGTTATACCTCTCAATTCCCACCAACAGATTGTTGGACACACTGATAGACACCTGACCCTTTGAGATGAGAGAATAGAGCACACTGTGAATGCATGTATTGTACTGAACATTAGCATATCTGTAGATATATTTAATTTGCACATAAAAGATAGTGGTGGTTTTGCAGGGTGAGAGGGCTAGCCCTTCCATGTAGTGGAGCTACTATACAGTGGTGCTCTCTGGTCCCTCCCCTGATTGCATAGACTAAGCTGATGGTAAACCTGTGTCATTGTTCACATAAAATGCCTCAAACTCATACCAGAGTGACTCACAGTGTGTGTGCGCTTGCTGGCTCTCAGCCACATCAAAGTGTACCTCAGATGTATTAGTGCTGTACCTGTCATGTTCCATGTCCTCCACCCAAGAAGAGTGGCAGGGGTGTGAACAGGTTCAGCAACATTCCTCAACTCTTTTCCCTGGACAACACCGAGTCCTGTCTGGTTATGTACAGTAATACAGTATAACCATCCTCAGGTGAACAGCTTAAGGCCTAACACAAATCTGTGAGGAACTGGTGAGGTACAGCCGGTTCTGGGCTTTTGCACCTTGGGTCAAAGAGAGAGATAGGTGAAGCAAAGCTCCAGAACCTTAAGGGTCCAAAGAGAGAGCCAGGTGAAGCCAAGATCCAGCACCTCAAAAGAGGAGTAGGATAGAAAGTAGGATAAAAGTCCTAACCCTAACCCTAGCTTCATGTTCACACCCCAATTCAACCCTAACCCTAACCTTAGCTTCATGTTCACACCCCAATTCAACCCTAACCTTAGCTTCATGTTCACACCCCAATTCAACCCTAACCTTAGCTTCATGTTCACACCCCAATTCAACCCTAACCCTAGCTTAATGTCCACACCCCAATTCAACCTTAACCCTAACACTAACCCTAGCTTCATGTCCACGCCCCAATTCAACCTTAACCCTAACACTAACCCTAGCTTCATGTCCACACCCCAATTCAACCCTAACCCTAGCTTCATGTCTACACCCCAATTCAACCCTAACACTAACCCTAGCTTCATGTCCACACCCCAATTCAACCCTAACTTCATGTCCACACCCCAATTCAACCCTAACACTAACCCTAGCTTCATGTCCACACCCCAATTCAACCCTAACCCTAGCTTCATGTCTACACCCCAATTCAACCCCAACACTAACCCTAGCTTCATGTCTACACCCCAATTCAACCCTAACTTCATGTCCACACCCCAATTCAACCCTAACACTAACCCTAGCTTCATGTCCACACCCCAATTCAACCCTAACACTAACCCTAGCTTCATGTCCACGCCCCAATTCAACCCTAGCCATAATATGAACTCTTATGTTCAACCTTAATGTATGTTTAACCCTGGCTCAACCCTAAATCCTCCGAATGCCCAATTTAATCCCTGAGGTACACGTGGTGACAGTACACCAGGAGAAGTTGTCTGCCATCTAGTGGCACATGTGGGTACTGCTATGGAATTTCACAAGCAGGAACATTGTCAGTACTAGGTGAATTGCAAAAGGCAATAGAACAGCTCCACTACTAAACTTTACCTAAACATGTTTGCAAAGACTATTACACTTAACACTATTGTCTTGAATGCTAGCATGTTTGACATCCTTTTTGAGTACATAACTTCAAGTATTACAACTTATTTCACAATTGATAGTAGTGCCACTGTTTAGGAATCCAATATAGGCTACAGTGTGTGTTTGTGTGGCAGGGTGAGAGTGACCCTCAACACTCTACTCCCCTTTCCATATCAGCTGAGCTTGATGCTTTTCTCAAGGTCATCAGAAACACTTGCACACATACACACACACAAGCAAACACACACACACACAAGCAAACACTGTAGATCAAATATGAGCAGTGTTTCTTTTTGTACCTGTCAGTCTGTCCTAGGCTGAGGTTGGCTGGTTAGTTGGTCGATTCTGGTATTTGTCTCTTTCTCGTCCTACTTCCCCCCTCCAGGACCCTGCCTCTTTCTCAACGCCTGTGATTGTAACATCTTCTCAACCTCCCTGGAACGATACAGGAAACCCTGAACAGGTCAGATATTTTCTTGTTTAAGTCACAACTGGGCGGTATGAAGGTTCACTGTCTGATTCTGTATGTACAGTATGAAGGTTCACTGTCTGATTCTGTATGTACAGTATGAAGGTTCACTGTCTGATTCTGTAAATACAGTATGAAGGTTCACTGTCTGATTCTGTAAATACAGTATGAAGGTTCACTGTCTGATTCTGTAAATACAGTATGAAGGTTCACTGTCTGATTCTGTATGTACAGTATGAAGGTTCACTGTCTGATTCTGTATGTACAGTATGAAGGTTCACTGTCTGATTCTGTATGTACAGTGTGAAGGTTCACTGTCTGATTCTGTATGTACAGTATGAAGGTTCACTGTCTGATTCTGCATGTACAGTATGAAGGTTCACTGTCTGATTCTGTATGTACAGTATGAAGGTTCGCTGTCTGATTCTGTATGTACAGCATGAAGGTTCACTGTCTGATTCTGTATATACAGTATGAAGGTTCGCTGCCTGATTCTGTATGTACAGTATGACAGTTCACTTTCTGATTCTGTATGTACAGTATGAAGGTTCACTGTCTGATTCTGTAAATACATTATGAAGGTTCACTGTCTGATTCTGTAAATACAGTATGAAGGTTCACTGTCTGATTCTGCATGTACAGTATGAAGGTTCACTGTCTGATTCTGCATGTACAGTATGAAGGTTCACTGTCTGATTCTGTATGTACAGTATGAAGGTTCACTGTCTGATTCTGTAAGTACAGTATGAAGGTTCACTGTCTGATTATGTAAATACAGTATGAAGGTTCACTGTCTGATTCTGTAAATACAGTATGAAGATTCACTGTCTGATTCTGTAAATACAGTATGAAGGTTCACTGTCTGATTCTGTAAATACAGTATGAAGGTTCACTGTCTGATTCTGTAAAAACAGTATGAATGTTCACTGTCTGATTCTGTAAATACAGTATGAAGGTTCACTGTCTGATTCTGTAAATACAGTATGAAGGTTCACTGTCTGATTCTGTAAATACAGTATGAAGGTTCACTGTCTGATTCTGTATGTACAGTATGAAGGTTCACTGTCTGATTCTGTAAATACAGTATGAAGGTTCACTGTCTGATTCTGTATGTACAGTATGAAGGTTCACTGTCTGATTCTGTAAATACAGTATGAAGGTTCGCTGTCTGATTCTGTAAATACAGTATGAAGGTTCACTGTCTGATTCTGTAAATACAGTATGAAGGTTCGCTGTCTGATTCTGTATGTACAGTATGAAGGTTCACTGTCTGATTCTGTAAATACAGTATGAAGGTTCACTGTCTGATTCTGTAAATACAGTATGAAGGTTCACTGTCTGATTCTGTAAATACAGTATGAAGGTTCACTGTCTGATTCTGTAAATACAGTATGAAGGTTCACTGTCTGATTCTGTAAATACAGTATGAAGGTTCGCTGTCTGATTCTGTATGTACAGTATGAAGGTTCACTGTCATTCTGTATGTACAGTATGAAGGTTCACTGTCTTATTCTGTAAATACAGTATGAAGGTTCACTGTCTGATTCTGTAAATACAGTTTGAAGGTTCACTGTCTGATTCTGTAAGTACAGTATGAAGGTTCACTGTCTGATCCTGTAAATACAGCATGAAGGTTCACTGTCTGATTCTGTATGTACAGTATGAAGGTTCACTGTCTGATTCTGTATGTACAGTATGAAGGTTCACTGTCTGATTCTGTATGTACAGTATGAAGGTTCACTGTCTGATTCTGTAAATGCAATATGAAGGTTCACTGTCTGATTCTGTATATACGGTATTGTCTGTGTATGTGCTTGGTAGTGTATTCTTATATGCAGATTCAGTGCACAGATCACAGGAAGACAGTACAATGTCAATGTCTTCACCCCTGTCACTGATCAAATTCACTCTCTTTACCCCGCCCACCAGGTGATCATGCTGCCTAATTGGTCAAACATGACCCTCCACCTGGAGGACTCTCTGACCCGTGCCCTGGGCCATTATCTTGACAACTGGAGCCGGAACTCCTCGAAGGCAGAACAGGCTCTGGACAACACTCTGGCAGAGGAGAACTTCAGGAACGTCATATGGTATCTGATAGTGATGATCGGAATGTTTGCCTTCATCGTCGTGGCGATCCTGGTGAGCACGGTGAAGTCGAAGCGACGTGAGCATTCTAACGACCCCTACCATAAATACATTGAGGAAGACTGGACCGCCCAGCTCCAACAGCAGAGCTTTGTCATCAACAACCCCACGGCCAACTAACCCAATGTATATTCACATGCCATATACAAACACCAGTGGTGGAAAAGTACAGAATTGTCATACTTGAGTAAAAGTAAGGATATCTTAATTAATAGAGAATGACTCAAGTAAAAGTGAAAGTCACCCAGTAAAATTCTACTTGAGTAAAAGTCTAAAAGTTTTGGTTTTAAATATACTTAAGTATCAAAACTAAATGTAATTTCTAAAATATACTTAAGTATCAAAAGTAAAAGTATAAATAAATTCAAATTTCTTATACTAACAAACAAGACTGCACCATTTTTATTTTATTTATTTACAGATAGCCAGGGGCACACTCCAACACTCAGATATAATTGATAAATGAAGCACGTGTGTTTAGTGAGTCTGCCAGATCAGAGGTTAAGTGTGTGAATTTGACAATTTTTCTGTTCTGCTAAGCATTCAAAAGGAAAATGTATGGAGTAAAAAGTACATTATTTTCTTTAGGAATGTAGTGAACTAAAAGTAGTCAAAAATATAAATAGTAAAGTACAGATACCCAAAAAATCTACTTAAGTTGTACTTTATAGTATATTTACTTAAGCACTTTGACCACTGACAAACACACAGGCACACACACATGCACATAGAGAGGAATATGAATACTGTCTTTTTGTATTGGACAAAGCCTATGGGAAAATACATTTAGTTTTTGTAGGGTTTTTAGATAAATGCCAAAAATAAGGTTTAGGAGATTTTATATGTTTTGTTCTCTGAGATAATCTTCATTAGCTAACATTTTTTGTGAATTTTGAAGCATTTAGGTAAAACAATATGATCTCATAGAACAAAACATATAAAATCTCCTAAATCTGTTAACCTCAGACCTTTTATTTCGGCATTTATACCAAAACTCAATTATTTCCCCTTAATTTCCCCCATAGGAATGTCTGAACGAACCAGAGGAACTAATTTCCGGGTTTTAGGACTAAAAACTGGTGAGCTCTATGGTCCGAAAGTTAAATAATCTTGTGGTACCCATTAGTAACAAATGTGTTGTAGTCAATGTATAACTAATATGTTAATCATGGATTGTATTAAAAAAGTGGATCTATCAATACTGATGTGGTTATCTGGCCTCTGACTGGGATTATGTCTGCGCTAATGAAGTAGGTGAAAAGTAATACGGCTGTCAAACCACGAGTGCCCAGTAGAGAGCAACACACACACACACTGAACAAAACTATATTTACAAAGACAAACTGAGAGCAAAGACAGAGGGAGACTGAGAGAGACAGGAAAGGGGTGACAGACAGGAGTAGAGAGAAAGAGGAATAATAAGAGCAGTATAAAATAGAGGTGCAGCTGCTACCCTACAACACTGCCTGCTCTGACTGCCCTCATTTATGTGTGTGTTTTGAGAGAGAGATTTACTCACAGAATACTGATGCAGGTATTAGCAATTTAGCATATCACAGCATAGTTAATGTAACCCGTACAGTCAAAAGGATGTGAATACATTCTGAAGGCACTGTAACTACTTAGCAACTAAGCATGAACTCTTGGAAGATTAGTCCAAATGACGACCAAAAGAGATCCTAATAAAATCAAAGCATGTTAGCTAACCCTTACCTTAACCCATAACCCTAACCTTAACCTTAACCCATAACCCAACCCTCACCTTAACCCATAACCCTAACCTTAACCCATAACCCTAACCCATAACCACTAGCATAGCTAACGTTAGTCACCTAGCTAACGTTAGCCACAACAAATTGGAATTCTTAACATATCATATGTATTGCAAATTCCTAACATATTGTACGAAACATGAAAATGGTGCCGATAGATAGGGTAGGGTAGATTCTAGCCCCTAGGCAACATTATTAGCCCAGAATTTTTTTGTGTTATTACATACAGCCGGGAAGAACTTTTGGATATCAGAGCGACGGTAACTCACCAGCACTACCAACATTATGACCAGGAACATGACTTTCCCGAATTGGACCCTTTGTTCGTACCCCCCAGGTTAATTTAAATGATTCCAAAGGCTGATCCATAATACAGCCGGTGGAGAAGAGATATTCTGAGTGGACCCCTACTCCGACTCAGGAGGCACGCACACAACCCACTGCTTCCGAGTATGTTACTTGCTAATGTTCAGTCTCTGGATAATAAAGTTGATGAGCTCAGGGTGAGGATTTCCTTCTAGAGAGACACCAGGGATTGTAACATACTCTGTTTCACGGAAACAAAGCTCTCTCTGGATATACTCTCCAGTTGGGGTCTTAGTTCATCGCGCAGACAGGAATAAATATCTGTCCGGGAAGAAGAAGGGCAGGGGTGTATGTTTCATGATTAACTACTCATAGTGTGATTGTGATAACATACAGGAACTTAAGTCCTTTTTGTTCACTCGAACTAGAATACCTCACAATCAAATGCCAATCGAAATTACCAGGAGAATTCTCTTCGGTTTAGTCACAGCCAAGTATATTCCCCCTCAAGCCGATACCGTGATTGCCCTCAAAGAACTCCACTGGACTTTATGCAAACTAAGGCCACATTTATTGTAGCTGGGGATTTTAACAAAGCAAATTTGACGAAAAACCTACCGAAGTTCTATCAACACATTGACTGTAGTATTCGCGCTGTTAAAACACTTGACCACTGCTACTCCAACTTCCGGGATGCCTACAAGGCCCTCCCCCGCCCTCCCTTCGGAAAATCTGATCAAGACTCCATTTTGCTCCTCCCTTCCTATAAGCAGAAACTCAAACAGGAAGTACCCGTGCTAAGTGCTATTCAATGCTGGACTGACCAATTGGAATCCACGCTTCAAGATTGTTTTGATCACGCAGACTGGGACATGTTCTGGGAAGTCTCTGAGAATAACATCGACTAATACACTGATTGAGTTTGACTGAGTTTATCAGGAAGTGTATTGGAGATGTTGTACCCACTCTGACTATTAAAACCTACCCTAACCGGAAACCGTGGATAGATGGCAGCATTCACGCAAAACTGAAAGCACAAACCACCACATTTAACCATGGCAAGGTGACTGGGAATATGGCTGAATACAAACAGTGTAGTTATTCCCTCCATAAGGCAATCAAGCAGGCAAAACGTTAGTATCGAGACAAAGGGGAGTCGCAATCAACGGTTCAGACACAAGACGTATGTGGCAGGGTGTACAGACAAATACGGACTACAAAGGGAAAACCAGCCACGTTGCTGACAGTGTTGTGGTGTCTCTCTTGTTGTGATGTTTGTTTTGTCCGATATTTTTATTTTTAATCCCAGCCCCCATCACCGCAGGAGGCCTTTTGCCTTCTGGAAGACCATCTTTGTTTATAATTAACTGACTTGCCTAGTTAAATAAAGGTGAAATAAAAAAATATTTACAAAAAACACCTTCTTTGCCTGCTTTGAGGATAACACAATGCAGCTCGACTCGGCCTCCATCTCTGTGGCCGACATGAGTAAGACATTTAAGTGTGTTAACCCTCACAAGGCTGCCGGCCCAGACGGCATCCCCAACCTCAGAGCATGCGCAGACCAGCTGGCTGGAGTGTTTACGGCCATATTCAATCTCTCCCTATCCCAGTCTGCTGTCCTCAAATGCTTCAAGATGGCCACCATTGTTCCTGTACCCAAGAAAGCAAAGGTAACTGAACTAAATGACTGTCATCATGAAGTGCTTTGAGAGACTGGTCAAGGATCATATCACCTCTACCTTACCTGACACCCTAGACCCACTTCAATTTGCTTACCGCCCCAATCGATCCACAGACGATGCCATCACCCTCGCACTGCACACTGCCATATCCCTTTCCTTTCCATCTGGACAAGAGGAATACCTATGTAAGAATGCTGTTCACTGACTATAACTCAGCATTCAACACCATAGTACTCTCCAAGCTCATCATTAAGCTTGAGGCCCTGGGTCTGAACCCCGCCCTGTGCAACTGAGTCTTGGACTTCCTGACATGCCGCCCCCAGGTGGTGAAGGTAGGAAACAACACCTCCACTTTGCTGATCCTAAACACTGGGACTACCTGCCCTCCAGTACACCTACAGCACCAGATGTCACATGAAGGCCAAAAAGATCATCAAGGACAACAACCACCCGAGCCACTACCTGTTCACCCCGCTATCATCCAGAAGGCGAGGTCAGTACAGGTGCATCAAAGCTGGGACCAAGAGACTGAAAAACAGCTTCTATCTCAAGGCCATCATACAGTTAAATAGCCATCACTAGCACATTCGAGGCTGCTGCCCTATATACATAGACTTGAAATCACTGGCCGCTTTAATAATTGAACACTAGTCACTTTAATAATGTTTAAATATTTTGCTTTACCAATTTCATATGTAAACACTGTATTGTATTCTACTGTATCTTAGTCTATGCCGCTCTGAGATTGCTCATCCAAATATTCTTAATTCCATTCCTTTACTTAGATTTGTGTGTATTGTTGTGAAATTGTTAGATATTACTTGTTAGATATTATTGCACTGTTGGAGCTAGAAACACAAGCATTTCGCTACACGCGCAATAACATCTGCTAAACATGTGTCTGTGACCAATAAAATGTGATTTGATTTGAATTGCAATTCGTAATACAGTTGAAGTCGGAAGTTTACATACACCTTAGCCAAATACATTTAAACTCAGTTTTTCGCAATTCCTGAAATGTAGTCTTAGTAAAAATTATAGTTATGATCACCACTTTATTTTAAGAATGTGAAAAGTAAGAATAATAGTAGAGAGAATGATTTATTCTCAAAGACCCATTTGTGACCAATTTTTAACTTCCTGACTGATGTCTTGAGATGTTGCTTCAATATATCCACCTAATTTTCCTTCCTCATGATGCCATCTATTTTGTGAAGTGCACCAGTCCCTCCTGCAGCAAAGCACCCCCACAACATGATGCTGCCACCCCCTTACTTCCCGGTTGGGATGGTGTTCTTCGACTTGCAAGCCTCCCGCTTTTTCCTCCAAACATGAGGATGGTCATTATGGCCATCCTTCTGGCGTTTGGAAATTGCTCAGAAGGATGAACCGGACTTGTGGAGGTCTACCATTTTTTTCTGAGGTCTTGGCTGATTTCTTTTGATTTTCCCATGATGTCAAGCAATGAGGCACTGAGTTTGAAGGTAGGCCTTGAAATACATCCACAGGTATACCTCCAATTGACTCAAATTATGTAAATTAGCCTATCAGAAGCTTCTAAAGCCATGACATCATTTTCTGGAATTATCCAAGCTATTTAAAGGCCCAGTTAACTTAGTGCATGTAAACTTCTGACCCACTGGAATTGTGATACAGGGAATTCTAAGTGAAATAATCTGTCTGTAAACAATTGTTGGAAAAATTACTTAAAAATTACTCATGCACAAAGTAGATGTCCTAACCGACTTGCCAAAACTATAGTTTGTTAAGAAGAAATGTGTGGAGTGGTTGAAAAATGAGTTTTAATGACTTCAACCTAAGTATATTTAAATGTCCGACTTCAACTGTATACCATGCGAATTGTAATTCATAACATATCGTACGAAATGGATGCTGGACATCCACAAATCACATACTATACCAAACGTAACATTTCATACTAATTTGAGTCTCATAGATTGACTTTAACTATGTTATATCTACCCCGAGTCCAGGTTGCGCAAGTATGAAGACAAGCTGCAATTCTCCTCTTCCTACAGCAGGGATGGTAAAGTATGGAGTTGACTCTGTGATATTTCCTGCAAGTGAACTCAACAAACACACAACCTTCCTTTTTTGCCAGTATAAAACTTAGCAATAGTAATCACTATCCATTTACAGTACATTGAAGTTGTGATAACACCAAGCACGGCCTGCTAGCAGGTTACTTCTTCATCAGAGACTCTGAGCCATACAATGTACTGTAAGCCCAGGCTGTTCCATTTTAGCCCCAGTGACAATGAGAAAGCAGAGAGATCGGGTTACTGTCTCTGCAAGGCTGAAAACAAACCTTGACAAAAAATACTCATGTTACTGTCCTCATCAGTTAGACTACCCAGAGACACACATAGTCACACAGGCAGTGTACTCAAAGAAAATGGTGCCTGGGTCACACGTTTTATATTTTGCTGAGATCAAGCCTTTGTTTTGCTTTGCATATAGTCATTGGTGTAACGGATGTGAAACGGCTAGCTTAGTTAGCGGTGGTGCGCGCTAAATAGCGTTTCAATCGGTGACGTCACTTGCTCTGAGACCTTGAAGTAGTAGTTCCTCTTGCTCTGCAAGGGCCGCGGCTTTTGTGGAGCGATGGGTAACGATGCTTCGTGGGTGTCAGTTGTTGATGTGTACAGAGGGTCCCTGGTTCGCGCCCGGGTATGGGCGAGGGGACCGTCTAAAGTTATACTGTTAAATTGATGCTGTTGACCCGGATCACTGGTTGCTGCGGAAAGAGGAGGAGGTCAAAAGGGGGGTGAGTGTAACGGATGTGAAACAGCGAGTGGACGGTTTAAAATTATACTGTTACATTGGCAATGAGTAAACTACATGCTCACACATGCATACCACAGGAGGCTGCTGAAGGGAGGACAGCTCATGATAATGGCTGGAATGGAGCAAATGGACTGGTATCAAATGCATGAAACCATGTGTGTTTGATGTATTTAATACCATTTCACCTATTCCACTCCAGCCATTACCACGAGCCCGTCCTCCCCAATTAAGGTGCCACCAACCCCCTGTGATATATGCACACATGTATTAGCTGTTTCAGTGATTGTCAGCACATCCCTGGGGTCAAGGGTCAGGGGAAAAGTTTCAGTGTCAAAGCATTTGGGGGACACTTTGAAAAACTGGATGATTACTTATGGATTACTTTTCAATTCAGAAAGGATGTTTGGGAAAAATACATTATATGACACCTTTCTGTTTTCTCAATGGCATTAAATTCAGCATTGAAGTCTAACCACAAGTCAGAAACCACTAATGATGCTTCTTATGGAGAAAGTAATTAATTACAATTTTGGATAGGTAACTAGAAACTGTAATGGATTACATTTAGAAAGTAACCTACCCAACCCTGCCTAATATCCCAGTTAAGCCTACCCTCTCAAAGGAGAGTACATTTACCTTCCCTCCATAGGCTGTCGACAGGCACACGAATGCACGCACACACACAACGTCAGAGTCTCCTTGTCTGATTATTCCTTTTGACTGTAACTGTAACCCCCAGCCAACACCTCCCCCTACCCTAGTCTGATTCCAACAGTATGCTCTAACAGACAACTGCACCAACTACCACAGTAATGGGATAGCTAGTGTTAAAGTAGCCACTATAAAGCTGCCACAATTATATTCTAGTTGCATTCAGGCGCTGTCCATTAGCCTGTCACTGCATGCATCTATCAACATACACTAGACGTTGTGGAGTGGGACACTGTTAGCATAATGCTAACCTGTTGGGAACACCCGTTTCACGGTGCTGAGCACTGTTCAGGAGTCTCTTTTTATGCTCATGGTTACAAACCCAATCTGTAGTGACTGTTAGAACTGTAGATATGCAGACCCCAGATTACTATCATCCCAAAATCTCTACACCCCTAAATATCCTCAGCACAGCTCTCTCTCATTCCTCCCAACATGCCAAGTAGAAACGCCATGGTGTGAGAGTGTGAGCAGAGAGCGGAGGCCTGTTAAAACCCACTATCTCCTCTCGTGTTCTTTCTCCCTCTATCTCTCTCTCTCACTCACCTATTTATTTTTAGCACCTAAACAACTGGTCTCCTAAAAATGGGCCTGTGTGTGGTGGCCAGGGGGAGAGGGTCGCTGCTATGTACGGTATCTAGCCCCCCAGCGCTCCAGGTCTGTCAGGTCTGTTCTTTCCCTTTGTCTCGGCTGGAGAGAGGGAGCAAGGGAGTGAAACAGGGAGAGAGAGGATCGCTGGTTCCTAAACAAGCCTTGGGCATTGGACTACAGAGGACTGCTTGGAAGGAGACTCAAGGAGATTTATACTATAATTTAAGGGCAACGTGCTATTCTACACCTCTCTATCTATTGTTTAAAAAAAAGAAGTATTTTTCAATTGTAGGGAGTTTATTGACCTTCCTCAGCCTAAGTACTCTTGTGGAGGCCGTATCTAGTGATTAAAAGTTACTCTGTGATTCTCGGGGTGTGTGGTCGTTCATAACACGTCCCTAGACCATGCTTGCCCTGTGGCTGCTCCTGCTCCCGTGCCTGTCTCTGTTGCCGCTCGTTCAGACCGAGAAGGGACTGGAGTTCCCTCGCTATGACGGGAAAGACAGAGTCATCGACATCAATAACAAGAACCACCAGAAGGCCATGAAGAAGTACACCATGATGTGTCTGCTGTACCACAAACCCATCCCTGATGGGAAGGAGCTGCAGAAACAACACCTGATGACTGAGATGGTGCTGGAGGTAAGCCTGAGGAGGAGGAAGCGAGAAAAAGGGAGATGGTGAGTCTAGGAACGAGATGGTGAAGAAAAGATGAAGGAGGACAAGGCAGAGAGAGAGAGATAAGGAGGAGAAGAAAGAGATGGTGGGTGGAGAAGAAAGAGGAGAGTCACTAGGGAGGGGGAGCACCTGGGCTGGACTGAGGTGATTTAACAATCTGGGGTCACTGGGTCAGCTAGACCCACTCCATAAATCATTTACAGTACCTAGACATTAGAGTGTCCCAATGGGCACGGAACCCACAATTTACTGAAGTGGTTAAGAGTGAGAGCTAGAATGAGAGACTGTAATAAAACTTTGTCATAAAATGGCTGTCATTCAATTAAACATGATCAACTCTGATTGAATCGGATTGGATACATACCCAAGACTGAGCCAAGACCCAAGACTCAGTGATTCTTATGACTTTGAGATGTGTGTGTGTGTGTGTGTGTGGGAGGGAGGGAGGGAGGCTCCCCAGTGCTGTCAGTTAAGGTTGGCTCCCCAGTGCTGTCAGTTAAGGTTATTTCTGTTAATTCATTCGGCACTTCCCATAGTAATGTATATTATTCACCCCAGCTCTCTGCCACAGGCACAAATAGGACCGGCACACATGCCCTTTATGTTATTGAGCTATACATGTGAAGGGCATTGCAGTAGGTCTGTCTCTCTCCCTGTTTTGCTTTTACACTTAGATTGAGTCGGTCTTAAAATACTATGTCAATGACATGAATATTTATTAACTAGAAAGTTGGCTAACTGATTATAACATTCGCTAATGTTCTATGACGGCATCTATATTATAATGTGCTATGAATACGTTTATAAGGTAAAGAGTACTTCATTTGAAGCTACTTCAAGTAAAGTGTCAGTTACTATCCCACTTCAGCAGAGCTGTGACAGTGGACTACTATGGCCTAATCTCCCCTCTCTAGCTGTCCTGTGCTCCTCATGGCTTGTGTTGAGTTAGAGTATGATGTGCAGCAGATAACCTGAGCACAGTCTCTCACTCCTAATAGCCCCAGATATTTAACTCACCACAGGTGGACCGTACTAGGGTCAGGGCCCTGGGTCATCATAATTAACATAATTACTTGCTCTATTGCTTCACTACAGGTTATCTGTATCGGATTGCATCCATGTTCCATTATTTTATAAGGAGCCAACAGAGTGAGATTTGTTTGAAGAGTCCACTTCTGGCCTTTCTTCATCACTCTGTCAATGTTTCATCAACATACAGTATCTCATGCTTTGATAATGGCTACTTGTTCCATGTTGCATGTGGTAATGTATGTTGTGTTGTATTCTGTCTAGGCCTATGTGTTCTTTGTTTGGGTTTGCTAAAGGTTGAAAAATGTACCACTTTGCTGAGTTGTCAAAAGTATGACAAATACTTTCTTCTTGTCTACAACCAATGGAGAGTCCATGCTTCTAAATGTTAACACCGATAACTGTATTCATAAAGTGCTTTTCAAACATGATGTTCAAAGCCCTGAATGATCACCTGTCAACATATTATCTGGATGAAGACAGACTAATCACTGTTCCCCTCCTGATATTTCGGTCAGTCGGGTATTCTTAGCCTCAATTTGCCTTGGTATCTGTCAGAGCTCAAGGCCTTGGCTGGCAGACCCTCACCTATTGAGACCACAATGGCTGCAGGATTCTGGCATGGATATGGAGCATGGCACTTTTAGCCATCATATGACTGTGTGTGTGTGTGTGTGTGTGTGTGTGTGTGTGTGTGTGTGTGTGTGTGTGTGTGTGTGTGTGTGTGTGTGTGTGTGTGTGTGTGTGTGTGTGTGTGTGTGTGTGTGTGTGTGTGTGTGTGTGTGTGTGTGTGTGTGTGTGTGTGTGTTGCCTTGGGGCTGTTCTGTTCTCTGGACCATTATCTACTCAATAACGTCACTCCAACTAAGCCTCATCTCAGCCCTGTCCCCCTGCCAAACATGCTTCAAACTGGATCATAGTTCCTGAGTGTAGAACAACAAGGGCTCTATTGGACACTGTTCCAATTTAAGTGTTATGATGCCGTTGAAAGAATGTCACTAACTGACTTTTGTCTTCATCTCCAGCTGGCTGCTCAGGTTATGGAGGAAAAGGAGATTGGGTTTGGAATGGTAGACTCCCACAAAGACACCAAGGTTGCCAAGAAGCTGGGTAAGGAAACACATCAACACTTCAGTGCGAACTATAGTTGCTCATCATTATTATTATACTACATGACTATGAAGCATACTACATGAAGCACCAAAAGGTTTTTGTAAAGCATTCAGTGAATGGTTGTAAATAATGGTCTGTACTTGACCCTCTGACCCCTGACCTCTGACCCCAGGCCTGGTGGAAGAGGGCAGTGTGTATGTGTTCAAGGCAGACCGTGTGATTGAGTTTGACGGCATGCTCTCTGCCGACACCCTGGTGGAGTTCCTTCTAGACGTGAGTGGACTGGGGGTGCCCTCATTGATACTACTCACAGATCTAGGATCAGCTTACTGTTATGTTATGCTATTTTCTCTCTAGCTTTTGGAGGAGCCTGTGGAGGTGATAGGAAATGCTCTGGAGCTGAGGGCCTTCGACAGGATGGAGGAAGACATCCGCCTCATTGGATATTTTAAGAACGAGGACTCAGAACGTGAGTGTGTGTGTGTGTGTCTGTCTTTCTGACAATCTGTCTGTGTATGTCTCTGTGTGTATGTGTTAAGGTTGTTTAAATGTGCTCCCTGTCATGCTAGTGTGATGGCCAGGGTTGGATGGCTATTGGCTGATCCCCTGGCCTTGATAATAACCAGGGAATTTTAAACTTACCATCGCCATGGATTTACATGCCCAATTTGACCCTCCCTCCACACACAGCTGCGAGGGCCAAATATTTTTCCATTTATCGTAAGACACCAAATCGCGCTCATGATAAGCAAGGCGGCTGTCTCACCCCTGACCGGGGCTCAGTTATTTCAGTATACGTATGTGTCAATGGCATCTCCCTAAAGACCAATCCTAGTCTAGCTAGCACACACAAGATAGTAGACGCTTACTGACAGCTATGGTAAATGATAGCAGCAGAAGGGGAATTATTCTAAATGCTGAAGGACTACCTCTGTTCAACGGATAAGAAATGGTGTAGTTATAGAATAGTGGTTATACAGTAGTACACCATCTTCAAAATAAGTCAAATGCCCTCTGCTCTCCTCCCTCCCTCCTCCCATCCACTCCTTTCTCTTCTTCATAAACCGCTCCTTTCCTCCAGACTACAGTGCATTCAAGGAGGCTGCAGAGCAGTTCCAACCCTACATCAAATTCTTTGCCACCTTTGAGAAAGCTGTGAGTATACAGATATCTTATGTCCTTGGTCTTGAGAAGGGGTCCTGTCAATGCAAGTTGGGTGCTGATTCTGGTGTCTGTGGTGTTTAAGGTGGCCAAGGAGCTGACCCTGAAAATGAACGAGGTGGATTTCTACGAGCCCTTCATGGAGGAGCCCGTCACCCTCCCTGACAGACCCAACTCTGAGGAGGAGATCGTGGCTTTCGTCACTGAACACAGAAGGTATGGTGTAATAGTTTTTTGGGGGTGGGTGCTTATATTTGTCCTGTGTTTTCTGCATATCCCATTTCCCCCTGAAAGTCAGGTCATGGCCAGGTCAGCGGCAACCCTGGAGCAATTAGGGTTACGTGCCTTGCTCAAGGGCACATCAACATATTTTCACCTTGTCGGCTCAGGATTCTAACTAGTGACATTTCGGTTACTGGTCCAAAACTCTATTCGCTAGGCTACCTGCAGCCCTACTGCGGCTGTCAGAACAGGATCACTTCATTCTGATGATCTGATCAGTGGTCTGTGACTGATAACGTTGTGTAATGTTTTCAGGCCAACACTGCGAAAGCTGCGTGCAGAGGACATGTTTGAGACATGGGTGAGTTTTTTTGTCATTTCATTTACCTTATGCAAGTTCAAGGGTTAGTGCAAGAAAGGCAAGTACAACAGTAAGTGTGTTCATTTCTGTCAAACCTTGGACAGCGTCTCATGATGTCTCATTTTCAGGAGGACGTTGTGGAGGGGAGCCATATAGTGGCCTTCGCAGAGGAGGAGGACCCTGGTAAAAAAAAAAAATACATCCATATTACAGTAACATCAACTTTGATCAGGGCCAACATCAGCTTTGATCAGGGCCAACATCAGCTTTGATCAGGGCCAACATCAGCTTCAGGGCCAACATAAGCTTTGATCAGGGCCAACATCAGCTTTGCAACATAGGTTCCTATCAGTCTTATCTGAAACTGAGAATCACTGAAATGGTTCATAGCTTTCAGGAAATCAAACAAACTTCTCCTGGCATGATAAAACACAGACTAACCTTCTTAATATGTTGTTTGGTGGTGTTCAGATGGTTATGAGTTCCTGGAGCTGCTGAAGGAGGTGGCTAGAGACAACACCCACCACCCTGGTCTCAGCATAATCTGGATCGACCCTGATGACTTCCCACTGGTGAGACACAGACAGACGGACAGACAGGATTACATGAACTCAAGTCCCTACAGTTTCAGATCTCACAGTGTGTTCTCTCTCACTCTCCTCAGCTTATCCCCTACTGGGAGAAGACCTTCCAGGTGGACCTGTTCAAACCTCAGATCGGCGTGGTCAACGTTACTGACGTGAGTCCCCGAACAGCTCCAATACAGCATGAGGAATTGGTGGAAACCAGTCAGAAATTGTGAAACTTAGATCTAACTCATGATGGTCCATGACCTTTGGACCCTGACCTCTCTCTCTTCCTCTGGACAGGCTGACAGCATCTGGCTGGAGATGGAAGAACAAGATCTGCTCACAGCCCAGAAGCTGGCGGACTGGATAGAGAACGTCCTGTCGGGCAAGGTCAACACAGAGGATGATGATAACGACGATGATGAGGAGGAGGAGGACGACGACGACGACTCTGATGATGACTCTGATGATTCGGATGACTCTGATGATGAAGAAGACGAGGACGACGATGATGAATAATTCAAAAACTGTGAATTTGTCATCTAGAATTAATAACATTGTTGTATAGTCTCTTTACTGTACTATCATCAACGTTTAGGGTGAGAGAAATAGACCTAAACGCTTTTATAGAAGATTTTGTACAACGTGTCTGGCCTAAGTCAACCTCTCTGCATTATAAGAAAACCCATTAACAGCTTTTGTTTTTCATGAATCTGGAAAAAGATCTGTTGATAAACTGAAATCAATCTGAAAAAGAGAATTAACAATGTGCTGACAAACAGAGATACTTGAGAAAAACCCAAACAGTACTTTCCATCCTTCCCTTAATTCTACTAATTTATGAAAATGGTTGGCGACCAAGACAAAGACATAAATCAACATTTTGTTTGATCAATGGGGCGGCAGGTAGCCTAGCGGTTAGAGCCTTGGGGCAGTAACCGAAAGGTTGCTAGATCGAATCCCCGAGCTGGCAAGGTATAAATCAGTCGTTCTTCCCCTGAACAAGGCAGTTAACCCACTGTTCCTAGGCCGTCATTGTAAATAAGAATTTGTTCTTAACCTAGTTAAATAAAAAAACATCTGTGAACTGCTGCTGTACACTATCCTAAACCTCAATAAAGTGTGGTATCTTTGTGTATTTTGCTGTTTCCAAACCATGCCCTCTAATGCATGCTTTGTGTATAGATTATTGCATTTTAGGTTTGGATTTCAGTGCACACAGTCCCTTCTCTCCATGCCACAGTGGCTGTATCTTTGTTATTACTATTGAGTCCCGTGTGGCTCAGTTGGCAGAGCATGGTGCAGTTAAATGTCAAATAAATAAATTCACACCTTGCAATGTCCACAACTCTTTTATTTAAATATGTACACTACAGTTCAAAAGTTTGGTGTCACTTTGAAATTCACTTGTTTTTTTAAAGAAAATCTATTTTTTTGTCCATTAAAATAACATCAGGTTGATCAGAAATACAGTGTAGACATTGTTAATGTTGTAAATGACTATTGTAGCTGGAAAAGGCTGATTTTTAATGGAATATCTACATAGGCGTACAGAGGTCCATTATCAGCAACCATCACTCCTGTGTTCCAATGACACGTTGTGTTAGCTAATCCATAGTTCGCAAATTTATCCTTTTAAAAGGCTAATTGATCCTTAGAAAACCCTTTTGCAATTATGTTAGCACATCTAAAAACTGTTGTGCTACAATAGTCATTTACAACATTAACAATGTCTACACTGTATTTCTGATAATTTTGTCTCATGTATTCTCACTCCATGTTTCACTCTCTCTTTGTCTGTCTCTTTCCCTCCTTGACTCATCCCTTGTTCTCTCTCTCCCTCAGTGGGCAATTAGAAGAGAGAATATGTGAAGTGGCAGGAGAGAGATCCCTGTGTTCTGTAAGCCCAGGGTGCAGTAGTGTGAAGGGGGCTTCAGATATGAACTCACTCTCTCTCTCGTCTTCAACTGGACAGTGCAGACAGACACTCTCTCACCCAATAGTCTCACTTACATACTTTCTAGTGCACAGACAAATACAAAGCACCACACACACCAACAATAAAGTCATATGAGAATGTTGAAAATGTTCATACAAATATTTATTTTACAAATTTGAATCTTTATACAGTTATTGTAATTCCATATATGTAAATCTTAAAAAAAAAAAACACCAGTGAAAACTTGAGACCGAATTGGTCAGAACAACATTTAGGATGGCAATTGTGCACTCGCACACACACCATACATTATTGGACGAACATACTTGCATACAATAACAAACACATTGAGCATACATCATATGTGTTTTAAAACAGAGGCACCTTTGTAATGAAGGAGACATACAAGGAGACAAATGCCCTGGTCGAATACTTGAAAAATACATCCTTTCTCCCTTCCTTGAAGTAGTCACATATAGGAATTGGTTAGATTAGGGAAAGCAATTGGTTGGCAACCTTGCTTTGACCTATCCAACACTTATAACCTGTGGTCACCTCAAGATAAAAACGAATAAAAGGGTGAATTCGAACAGGCAAATATTCACAGCCATAATTTAATCAGTATAAAATCCTCAAAAACATGTAACCTTTTGGTGACAACAATGATTGTACAATTACAATAACAAACCATTTCATTCTAACATAGTCTTGAATAATATGCACATGTAATAGGGAAGATTTGGCTAAAACAATACAATATTAAAACAAACAAATACTGTATATTGAGTTCACAGAGATAAGCATAAAAATCCCATATCTGTGCCAGTTGTACAGACTCTTGTGACTATAGACTTCCCTCACTATAAGGAGACTGTTGTCTGCACTCTGAACATCAATACTGAGGAACATACCATATCAAACAATGTAAAAAAAAGACATGAGAAATGTATCATTTTGAACCTCAAATCGGTTTCTCTTAGTTTACAGGGTTAGGTTCTGTAGAAATTTAATAATAGCTTTCTTTCATCTGAAGATAATACACACATATAATGCATGTCTTGTCATTAGACTCCAAATCAGAAAAGTACAGAAAATCTCTCACTCAAAATGAATATGAATACATTTCTTCCGGTTTTACTAGCTTCTTTGTTTGCTCAACTGTAGTATTCTGCAATAGTCCGCTTTGGGTTTGAGCCCAACAGGTTCGGACAACCTCTTACAGATATGTCTAGGAATCCTGGGGAGTACAATAACAGAACCTTTTTCATCCATATAATTCCATAACTATACAGCCAAACTGTACAGCCAGGTAGAAAAGCCTCAATCAAATCAAATATAACTTTTAAATAAAAACACAAGACATTACATACAGTTGAAGTCGGAAGTTTACATACACCTTAGCCAAATACATTTAAACTCAGTTTTTCACAATTCCTGACATTTAATCCTAGTAAAATTACATGTTTTAGGTCAGTTAGTATCACCACTTTATGTCAGAATATTAGTAGAGAGAATAATTTATTTAAGCTTTGATTTCTTTCCTCACATTCCCAGTGGGTCAGAAGTTTACATACACTCAATTAGTATTTGGTAGCATTGCCTTTAAATTGTTTATCTTGGGATAAAACTTTTCAGGAAGTGTTCCACAAGCTTCCATTCCTCCTGACAGAGCTGGTGTAATTGAGTCAGGTGTGTAGGCCTCCTTGCTTGCATCCACAGGTACACCTCCAATTGATTAAAAATATGAGAATTAGCCTATCAGAAGCTTCTAAAGCAGGGGTGTCAAACTCAAATACCCAGTGGGCCAAAATGTAAAACCTGAACAAAGTCACGGGCCAACATTGAACAAATTAACCTTTTAATATGGACCCAAACAAGTTTTGCTTTAACATTGAATATGGAACAAGCATCGCTTATTACCATACAATATATAATTTAATAGTGGAGACATGCAAAATCGAATTTCAAATGAAAAAACACATCAATGGCATTAATTTATTAAATAAATAAAATTTAAATAAAAATGGTATGCCTCTTTTCTATTTGCAGCCTTCTGATTTAAATACCAAAATAAACTTTTTCCACTGGCTAATAATTTTACAAATAAAATGATAATAAATCAATCAACCATTCAAGCCCATGCCTTGTAGCAAGAAAAAGTGCATAAAGAAAACGTTAATTATTGCACACTGGTCTAATCTGATGTGCCCAAGCCAGATACCTGGCATCTCTTCTTGGATGCTAGTTCATCAATGTCTGGGCTCAAGCTCTGAGCTGAAGAAATCCTCAGTATCGAGCGAAGATGTTCATCAGTCAGACGTCTCCTGTGAGTTGTTTTGGTCATCTTCATCGAGGAGAAAAGTTGCTCGCATAGATAAGTGCTGCCGAACATGGAGAGCATCTGAGCAGCTTGGGTGCGGAGATGAGGCATTGTGTCAGGGATGAACCGTGGAAACTGTGCGGCGCCCACAGCATCATACTTTGACTTCAGCGTGTCGTTGCACTGGAGTTCAATCAGCTCCATTTGGATGTTGGTTGGTGCATTTTCCACATCAACTGCGAAGGGATTACTAAGCAGTTCAAACTTGCATTTCTGGGCATCGAAGTCGGCAAATCGCCGGCTAAACTCAGCGGCGAGAACACTGAGTTTTTCAGCAAACTGTGCGCATGGGAACACGGCGGTAGAGATCTGCGCTTTTATGGATTGGCAGCAGGGAAAATGGCAAGGGTTTCCTTGCAGCATCTGATTCTCCCACAGGCACAGTTTAGTTTTGAAGGCCCTCACTGCAGCGTACATGTCTGTGATGATGCGCCCCCGCCCCTGAAGCTGCAGGTTCAGCGCATCGAGATGGCTCGAGATGTCACAGAGAAAGGCCAGCTCACACAGGAACTTTTGCTCCCGGAGCTCTGCTGTATCCTTCCCTTTGGTTTCCAGGAATTGACATATTTCCTCACGCAGCTCGAAACATCTGTTCAGTACTTTTCCTCTGCTTAGCCATCTCACCTCTGTGTCTGCGTATTCCGAACCACACTCCTCCAGAAAAGATTTAAACTGGCGGTGATTTAGACCTTTGGCTCTTATAAAGTTAACTACCTGTGTTACTGTGGTCATAACATGTTCCATCTTTAGGGCTTTGGCACACAGTGCTTCCTGATGTATGATGCAGTGGTAAACAGTTAGCTCACCTGCACAGTTCTCTTCCCGCATCTTCTCCCGAACCATGCCCACCAGTCCACTCTTTTTACCGCACATCGCTGGCGCACCATCTGTCGTTAATCCAACGAGTTTATCCCACGGCAGCTTTATTTCAGTTACACATTTGAAAACCTCCTCAAAGATTTCCTTTCCTGTGGTTGTGCCATGCATTGATTTGAATCCTAATAGCTCCTATTTTTGATTTGAGTCCACTCCACGGATGAAGACTGACAGCTGAGCAGTATCAGATGCGTCACAGCTCTCATCCACAGCGAGGGAGAACGCAACAAAATCTTTTCCCTTTTCCATCAGCTGGTCATACAGATTGGTGGCAAGATCACATGTGCGATCAGCTACTGTGTTCCTGCTCAGGCTCACGTTTGAAAATGCTTGTTTTTTCTCTGGGCATACGAGGTCACAAACCTTCATCATGCACTTTTTCATGAACTCTCCCTCATTAAAGGGCCGGGCTGATTTTGCGATCTCTGCTGCCACTATATAACTAGCCTTTACAGCAGCCTCGCTTTGTGATGTGGCTTTTTTAAACATATTCTGTTGTGAAACCAAACTTCTTTTCATCTCCTCTACTTTCTGGCTCCTTTGAGTCATGTCCAGGTCCTTGTATTTGTCATGGTGTTTCGTTTCATAGTGTCGTCTAATGTTGTACTCCTTACTTACAGCCACGTTGACTCCACAAACAAGACAAACAGGTTTGTCTTTTACATATGTAAACAGATATTCTACCTCCCACTTGTCCAGAAAGCTCCTGTTTTCTGCCTTTCTTTTCGCCATTTTTGGGAAGGGTTAGCTCGCTGACAGTTGTAGCGTCTATGTTGCTATGACTACTGTCACAGAGGAGAGAGCGTTTCTGGGTCCTGTCCTGATTGGCGCGCGAAAACAGCAGAGCATTATGGGATTCGTAGTATTAGTGGTGAATGCGCTGTATAATACCGGCGGGCCAGCTCTAGTAGTAATTTGGTATTGTCTCGCGGGCCAAATATAATTACCCCGCGGGCCAAATTTGGCCCACGGGCCAGAGTTTGACACCCATGTTCTAAAGCCATGACATCTTCTGGAATTTTCCAAGCTGTTTAAAGGTACAGTCAACTTAGTGTATGTAAACTTCTGACCCATTGGAATTGTGATACAGGGAATTCTAAGTGAAATAATCTGTCTGTAAACAATTGTTGGAAAAATGACTTGTGTCATGCACAAAGTAGATGTCCTAACCGACTTGACAAAACTATAGTTTTTTAAGAAGAAATTTGTGGAGTGGTTGAAAAACGAGTTTTAATGACTCCAACCTAAGTGTATGTAAACTTCCGACTTCAACCGTATATAAAAACACACATGTACAATCCATTAACTGTAAAGAAAAGCAATTCTTAGTTTGATAAAACTGAACCTGAACTGTTTGTGATTATTAGGTAGTATTTCATTCATATTAGCAGGGCAGACCATATGAAAATACCCCCCTACATACACACACAGTCACACACACACGCACACACACACAGACACACACACACACAGAGGAAGAACAAAATGCGGGAGGGTCATCTACAGTGTATTGAAAACCCGCTGACATAATTCAATGTTCCAGTGTGCCTCAGGACAATAGAAATCAGAGCATGTTCCCTAACTCTCTCCATCGGTCATCTTCACTCCAAAAGAGCCATAGGGCTGGGGATCCCTACCATTTATTAACTATTATATGACCAGCTAACACTTCATCTTGTTACAATATCCAATATGCATCTGTTCATATCAATTACGTACAATAACAAATCTCAAAGTAGCCAAAATAATCTTTATGAACACCGGTAATATAAATAGAAGACAAAAGCAAAATAGCATGTCAAAGTAAAAGAGGGTTTAAGAAACTGAACTCAAAAAAGACAAGTCTAGAATTCCCACAGTTCTTCTACATGCGTCTGTTAGACTGATGTTTCAGATTGGAGACTCAGGGTAAACTTGTGTGACTTTGGATCGACGTACTCCTCTGTCATTTCAATGTAGGGGATGGACTTGACTGTTACCGCTAGGCTGAAATCTAGACACCTCAGTGAGAAGACTGTGTCCTCCTTTAGACCGCTAGTGACCGCAGCCTCGCTGACCAGAGTCCACTGACCGGCCATCCAGCGCTCTCGACCATACTGTAGCGTAGGACCAGGGGACAGGTAGGCCTCCAGGAATGCCTGAAGAGACACAGAAGCAGACACACACAATCATATTGCTATAGAGATTGTTATGTTGGGCCAAGGCCAAGAGGTGTCTAGTAGTGATAGTGGCCAGGGGATGATCTGGAACCAAGAAGTTGAAGCTTGCCTACCTTGGGGCTCATGTTGTGTGTGAGGCAGAAGGCCAAGTGTCTCTGGATGCTGTCCATGCTGTGGCAGTGCTGCCTTCTGGTGGTTCGGAGGTATTTCTGCAGGGCGCGGGCCATGGAGGGGAAGATGGCCAGGGCCGCTTCCCGTACGTCCATCACATCCCCAGGGGATGCTTTCTGCTCCTCCTGCTGCATCCGCCTCACATGCATGAAGGCCTCCTCCACAGCCACCACTAGCCTAACGTTACAACAATGTACAGAAAACATTCAGTATACTGTACACTCATCTGTTCTTGCATCCTACAAGTTATAAAAACACACAGGCCAACATTTAGCCCTCAATTCTTATGTCCATCTATCGAAACCCTCATCTATATTTTAATCCTTACATTAAGCAGCATACATATGTATCTTTCATCCATCTTTCTTCCTTCCTTTCACACCACCTATTTGTTTTTAAGTGACTCGGAGTCCCTCTCCTCTCCCTCTCCTCTCCCTCTCCTCTCCCTCTCCTCCCCCTCTCTTTCACCTGGCTCTGCGTTTGCGGACCCGTCGGTCATGGTCGGCCTCTTCGTAGTATAGTTCGTTGTGAGTGGCGTCTCTGCGCCTGGCTGCTGCAGAGATCATGGCCCGCGGTTGACCCCCCACCTGCGATCCCCCTGATCCCCCTGCTGGCCCCGCTGGGTTCACTGGGCCTACAAACAGGAAGCACAGAGGCATGATGGGAAGATCACTGTGTGACCCAGTCAGAATATTGACAGTAACCCGGGGAAAACACAGATCTTAGTGCGGATTCTGTGTAACATCTAAATATCTCATTAGGCAGTTTCACAATTCAGATCCTTTCACTGTGAGAGTGATTAAATATTTAGCCTGGTAGTCAGAACCGATTATGGTTTAGACAACTGCCAAATGACAACAGAGTTGGCTAAAGCAGAAACGAACACATCTGGCTACCAGGTAGTAAATATTCATATAATTAAAAAAACAAGAACCATCTTCAAACACAATAATACCAGTTGACCATATAATTAATTTATCTCTATGATGAATACCAATAACTAACCCAGAAGTAGTAAAAGCATAAATTAGGGTTCCTGTGGGATATGAATATGGAGGAGTGGAATCTGGTCCATATTTATGAGGGATGTGTGTGTATGAGGGTTCAGTACAGTAACCCCGGCAGATACAGGCCAAGAGAGATGAATCATTAACACCAAGGTGTGTGAGTGTGTGTATGTGTGTGTGTGAGGCTGAACGAAGCACAGGCTTGGTAGCACAGCCTTTTTCCGATTGAGAAATAAATGTTTTATGAAATTTCATTGCAATCCTATTTTTTTCTAAATCCCCCCAAAATAAATACAGGTGAGTTCCATTAGAGCAGATCTGGGCTGGTTAAAAACACTAGAAACCTAAAGACCCACTCTGCTAGCCTACAGAAACACACTGAGAAAAGGAGGACGAAATACGGACAGACAGATAGATGAGAGAGAGTGAACGTGAGAACGAGGGGTAGAGAGAGAGAAAGGGGAGAGAGAGAGAGACAGAGACAAAGAGAGAGCATGGGAATGTGCAGAAGGAGCTAGTGTGATGAATTATTAAAAGGCTGAAATGCAAATGTCTGTGAGGACAATGTACCAGCATTCTCCTCTATCAAACTCTGCTACAAAGAACATAGAGAAGAACCATAAAAGCTGTCTCACACTGAGCTGCGAAGTAGGTGCCTGTGCGCATGTGTGTGTGTGTAAAGCATATCTCGCAAATGAAAGTGGTGGTTAGACTGGTGTGTATCTGTGTGTGCATGCTTAGAAGCAGTGTAAACATTGGGGGAAGTGAGGTTAGTAGTGTACACTAGTGAAAAGTGAGAGGGCACACAGAGATCTTTACTTACTGTCATTGTCCAAAAGGTAAGCTCTCACTTTAGCTTTAAACGCTGCTTAGGGTGGAGTGGGAGAGTAGATGAAGAGAGAGCGTCACAACGAAGCAACAAATACGGTAGACAGAGAGCTGAGAGAATGGAGAGACAAAGAATGAAAGACAGACAGTGCTGCACATTAAGATGCAGTTACAAAGAGGAAACGAGAGATGATAGGAGGTCAGACGACACAGGGACACAAACCAAATGTAAGCATTGAGGAACCATAGAAAAACCGTAGGTGTACTAACCGTCCACGGTGTAGACCTTGAGGCCGGCCAGGTGCTTGGCGGCACGGTGCTTGGAGGCGGAGAGAAGGGCAGGGTTATGGAGAGGGAAGTCCCTGTAGTAGAACTCCAGCAGAGACAGCGCTGCCCTCTGAATACTGACACACACACACAGAGAGAGACAGAGACAGAGACACAGAGAGACAGAGAGACAGAGAGACAGAGAGACAGAGAGACAGAGAGAGGTCATGATCAGATGAGCTCCTGCATTTTCCAGCATGTTCTTAAAAAAAAATATATGTTTAGAGTTAGATAAACTTAGATTTTTTTGCCAGGAACATATACAGGATGGTACCCTCTACAACATAACCTTCACTCCAATGGCATGTCTGAGGCCAAACCACACAACTGACAACATTGGACACTTCATGGAACACAAAGTTTTCACCATCTCATTTGAGAATATCCAAGGCCTGAGGTCATTGAGGAGACGGACCCTAAAAGAGCAGAAACCTGGACTTCAAAGAAATCAGAAATACAGACATTGTCATCCTACAAGAAACCTGGTATAGAGGAGACGGACCCACTTGTTGCCCTCTAGGTTACAGAGAGCTGGTAGTCCCATCCACCAAACTACCAGGTGTGAAACAGGGAAGGGACTCAGGGGGTATGTTCATTTGGTATAGAGCAGACCTAACTCACTTCATTAAATTAATCAAAACAGGAACATTTTACATTTGTCTAGAAATTCAAAAATTAATTCTCTCAACAGAGAAAAATGTCCTGTGTGCTACCTATACCCCCCCCCCACTAGATCCCCATACTTTAATGAAGACAGCGTCTCCATCCTAGAGGGGGAAATCAATAATTTCCAGGCCCAGGGACATGTACTAGTCTGTGGTGACCTAAATGCCAGAACCGGACAAGAACCTGACACCCTCAGCACACAGGGGGACAAACACCTGCCTGGAGGTGACAGCATTCCCTCCCCCATATGCCCCCCTAGGCAATATCACAACATAAACAAAAACAGGTCACAACTCCTGCAGCTCTGTCGCACGCTGGGTATGTCCATAGACTCTAAACACTTCTGGGAAAATTGGAAACCACTAAACAAACAACAAAGAATTATCTATCCAAAATGGAGATGTATGGGTAAACTAGAGGTCGACCAATTATGATTTTCAACGCCGATACCGATTATTGGACGACCAAAAAAAGCCGATACTGATTAAAAATCGGCCAATTTTTATTTATTTGAAATAAATGACAATTACAACAATACTGAATGAACATTTTTATTTTAACTTAATATAATACATCAATTTACATTTTTTTTTGCCTCAAATAAATAATGAAACATGTTCAATTTGGTTTAAATAATGCAAAAACAAAGTGTTGGAGAAGAAAGTAAAAGTGCAATATGTGCCATGTAAAAAAGCTAACGTTTAAGTTCCTTGCTCAGAACATGAAAGCTGGTGGTTCCTTTTAACATGAGTCTTCAATATTCCTAGGTAAGAAGTTTTAGGTTGTAGTTATTATAGGAATTATAGGACTATTTCTCTCTATACCATTTGTATTTCATATACCTTTGAATATTGGATGTTCTTATAGGCACTTCAGTATTGCCAGTGAAACAGTATAGCTTCCGTCCCTCTCCTCACCCCTACCTGGGCTACCAGGAACACATCGACAACAGCCACCCTCGAAGCCTCGTTACACATCGCTCCACAAAAGCCGCGGCCCTTGCAGAGCAAGGGGAACAACTACTCCAAGTCTCAGTGTGTGACGTTTGAAACGCTACTAGCGTGCACCCCGCTAACTAGCTAGCCATTTCACATCAGTTACACTAGCCTAATCTTGGGAGTTGATAGGCTTGAAGTCATAAACAGCTCAATGCTTGAAGCATTGCGAAGAGCTGCTGGCAAACGCACGAAAGTGCTGTCAATGAATGCTTACGAGCCTGCTGCTGCCTACCACAGCTCAGTCAAACTGCTCTATCAAATATCAAATCATAGACTTAATTATAACATAATAACACACAGAAATACGAGCCTTAGGTCATTAATATGGTCAAATCTGGAAACAATCATTTCGAAAATAAAACGTTTATTCTTTCAGTGAAATACGGAACCGTTACGTATTATATCTAACGGGTGGCATCCATAAATCTAAATATTCCAGTTACATTGCACAACCTTCAATGTTATGTCATAATTACGTACAATTCTGGCGAATTAGTTTGCAACGAGCCAGGCGGCCCCAAACTGTTGCATATACCCTGACTCTGCGTGCAATGAATGCAAGAGAAGTGACACAATTTCCATAGTTTAAGATTGCCTGCTAACATACATATCTTTTAACTAAATATGCAGGTTTAAAAATATATACTTCTGTGTATTGATTTTAAGAAAGGCATTGATTTATAGTTAGGTACATTCGTGCAACGATTATGCTTTTTCCGCAAATGCGCTTTTGTTAAATCATCCCCCGTTTGGCGAAGTTGGCTGTCTTTGTTAGGAAGAAATCGTCTTCACAGTTCGCAACGAGCCAGGCGGCCCAAACTGCTGCACATACATGCAAGAGAAGTGAAACAATTTCCCTAGTTAAAATAAATTCATGTTAGCAGGCAAAATGAACTAAATATGCAGGTTTAAAAATATATACTTGTGTATTGATTTTAAGAAAGACTTTTCACGAATGCGCTTTTTAAATCACCCGTTTGGCGAAGTAGGCTATGATTCAATGATAAATTAACAGGCATCACATCGATTATATGCAACGCAGGACAAGCTAGATAAACTAGGAATATCATCAACCATGTGTAGTTAACTAGTGATTATGTTAAGATAGATGTTTTTTAATAAGATATGTTTAATGCTAGCTAGCACCTTACCTTGGCTCCTTGCTGCACTCGCATAACAGGTAGTCAGCCTGCCACACAGTCTCCTCGTGAAGTGCAATGTAATCGGCCATGATCGGTGTCCAAAAATGCAGATTACAGATTAACAATGGTCATTACGGCCAAACAGTTATATTTTTGTTTCATCAGACCAGAGGACATTTCTCCAAAAAGTACGATCTTTGACCCCATGTGCAGTTTCAAACCGTAGTCTGGCTTTTTTAATGGCGGTTTTGGAGCAGTTGCTTCTTCCTTGCTGAGCAGCCTCTCAGGTTGTGTCGATATAGGACTCGTTTTACTGTGGATATAGATACTTTTGTACCTTTTTCCTCCAGCATCTTCACAAGGTCCTTTGCTGTTTTTCTGGGATTGATTTGCACTTTTCGCACCAAAGTACGTTCACCTCTAGGAGACAGAACGCGTCTCCTTCCTGAGCGCTATGACGGCTGCGTGGTCCCATGGTGTTTATACTTGCGTACTATTGTTTGTACAGAATGTGGTCCATTCAGGCATTTGGAAATTGCTGAAAAGGATGAACCAGACTTGTGGAGTTCTACATTTTTTTTTTATTTGAGGTCTTGGCTGATTTCTTTTGATTTCCCCATGATGTCAAGCAATGAGGCACTGAGTTTGAAGGTAGGCCTTGAAATACATCCACAGGTATACCTCCAATTGACTCAAATTATGTCAATTAGCCTATCAGAAGCTTCTAAAGCCATGACATCATTTTCTGGAATTACCCAAGCTATTTAAAGGCACAGTCAACTTAGTGTATGTAAACTTCTAACCCACTGGAATTGTGATAAGGTGAATTCTAAGTGGAATAATCTGTCTGTAAACAAGTAATTTTTCCAACAATTGTGTCATGCACAAAGTAGATGTCCTAACCAACTTGCCAAAGCTATAGTTTGTTAACAAGAAATTTGTGGAGTGGTTGAAAAACGAGTTTTAATGACTCCAACCTAAGTGTATGTAAACTTCCGACTTCAACTGTATTTCCCTCTGATTACACAGAACCACAAAGAAATCGAAAACAAACCCGAATTTGATAAACTCCCATATCTACTGGGTGAAATACCACAGTGTGACATAACAGCAGCAAGATTTGTGACCTGTTGCCACAAGAAAAGGTCAACCAGTGTAAATACAACCCATATTTATTTACAACACTGTATTTTGCTGTACAATACTGTACATAATGACATTTGTAATGTCTTTATTATTTTTGAACTTCTGTGAGTGTAATGTTTACTGTTCATTTGGAAATTGCTGAAAAGGATGAACCAGACTTGTGGAGTTCTACAATTTTTTTTTTATCTGAGGTCATTTGTATTGTTTATTATCTACTTCACTTGCTTTGGCAATGTTAACATACGTTTCCCATGCCAATAAAGCCCCTTGAAAGAGAGAGAGAGAAGAGAGGCATAAGAGGAGGGTAGAGAGAACAGATGGATTATAAGAAAAGGTCAGAAAAGAAGTAGATAGTCCATTACAGCATGCCTCATATCTACACTACTCCCCCAGACCAGACGACTGCAGACCAGGGCTATGTCATCCAGTGCTCCCTACATTCATTTCACATTTCCACAAACTTCAAAATGTTTCCTTTCAAATGCGATCAAGAATATGCATATCCTTGCTTCACATCATGAGCTACGGGCAGTTAGATTTGGGTATGTGATTTTAGGAGATTTTTTCTTTTTAAAAGGGTCCAATCCTTAAGAGGTTTTAAGACTCCATAATGGTTCCTCTGTTGGTGCCACAAGTAAAAGTTGGTGTCATATAAAGCTTTGCTTCTTGCTCTGTAATATGAGTAGAATCTTAATTTCAGTAACTTTCTTATATTAAATGTATGAACATTGTCAAATATAAATTTGAACAAAAAATATATATATTTGGCAAAATGTTCTATATATTGTTGAACATAATGGTAATCTTTAGTGCATATCAAAATTCCAGAGTGGGATCTCCGCTACGTTTAGAGTTATGATCCAATTTGTCAGCATTACCAACAGAGGGAAAACGGATTCAAAATGGTGGCCCTTTCTTTGTGATTTGCAGGATGTGCAATGATACAATTAAAAGTAGGGCTGTGATTGGTTACATTGGCATATTAGGCAATGTACACTACCGTTCAAAAGTTTGGGGTCACTTCGAAATGTCATTGTTGTTGTCCATTAAAATAACATCAAATTGATCAGAAATGCAGTGTAGACATTGTTAATGTTGTAAATGACTATTGTGGCTGGAAACGGCTGAATTTTAATGGAATATCTACAAAGGTGTACAGAGGTCCATTATCAGCAACCATCACTCCTGTGTTCCAATGGCACGTTGTGTTAGTTAATCCAAGTTTTTCATTTTAAAAGGCTTGATCATTAGAAAACCCATTTGCAATTAAGTTAGCACAGCTGAAAACTGTTGATCTGATTAAAGAAGCAATAAAACTGATCTTCTTTAGACTAGTTGAGTATCTGGAGCATCAGCATTTGTGGGTTCGATTACAGGCTCAAAATGGCCAGAAACAAAGAACAAGCTTCTGAAACTATATTCTTGTTCTGAGAATTGAAGGCTATTCCATGTGAGAAATTGCCAAGAAACTGAAGATCTTGTGCAACACTGTGTACTACTCCCTTCACAGAACAGCGCAAACGGGCTCTAATCAGAATAGAAGACGAGTGGGAGGCCCCGGTGAACAACTGAGCAAGAGGACAAGTACATTAGAGAGTGTCTAGTTTGAGAAACAGACGCCTCACAAGTCCTCAACTGGCAGCTTTATTAAATAGCACCCACAAAACACCAGTCTCAACGTCAACAGTGAGGAGGCGACTCCAGGATGCTGGCCTTGAAGGCAGTTGCAAAGAAAAAACACCTCAGACTGGCCAATAAAAAGAAAAGATTAAGATGGGCAAAATAACACAGACACTGGACAGAGGAACTCTGCCTAGAAGGCCAG
The DNA here is from genome assembly GCF_057628025.1 of Oncorhynchus mykiss. Classification (NCBI taxonomy): domain Eukaryota; kingdom Metazoa; phylum Chordata; class Actinopteri; order Salmoniformes; family Salmonidae; genus Oncorhynchus; species Oncorhynchus mykiss. The sequence continues at coordinate 31,205,036 of NC_143043.1, forward strand.
CATTCCGGAGTCGACTCTTCACTGTTGATTTTAAAACTAGCAGAAATCCCACTCTAGAATGTTGATATGTCAGTAATAATAAAATATATTTTCAAGATTCATGTTGACATTATTCAAAATTCATTACAACATTTAAAAAAAAATCAAAATACTACTTGTAAAGTACAAGCCGTAAGGCTTCATATGATACCAACCATTGAATTGTGCACCTACAGATGAAACATTATGGAGACTTAAAGGAGGCCTGGGTAAGGCCTAAATGTCACAAATACTCCAACTTCAATCAATTCTCTCAATTACGCTTTAAGATACAAATTGCAAATATGTCAACAATCCATATGGAGTGGGTTTTATTTTGGGTTGCACTGACAAGGCATTTATCATTTGTCCACGGCTGTTAATTCTGCGTATTGATTGAACAAATAATAAAAATGTAATCCTTCTATGGATTACATTTAGTGAAAATCCCCAAAATCATGATGTTGTTTTGTTCTAGTTTGGTGAGGAATCATTCAGCACAGCTCTGGGTAGAAGTTGTCCTAAGGCACCGATCTAGGATAAGTTTGTCTTCCACAAACCCTAACCGTTAAAGGGAAAAACACAAAGCTGACCTTAGATCAGTTACTAGAGAGAGAATTCATCATAATCAATCAAAACGGACCCCTTTTCTCAGGCCCCTGCCCCAATTCCCAGAACAGCCCCCCTGAGTGAAAGGACTGGAGCATTCTGGGTGATTTAGTAACTAAAATACTGCCACTCTTCCCCTTGGACATAAGTCTCCAATTACTCACAGTTCAACAGTGTGTGTGTGTACACACACACACACACACACACACACACACACACACACACACACACACACACACACACACACACACACACACACACACACACACACACACACACGTATGGGTGGGGGGCATTCTGAAGGCATTCTTTAATAGTCTGATTATCTGTAGATGTTTCTGCTAGCTGATTGATCAGCTGACTGGCTTCTGCTAAGTGGCAATAGTGGACACAACAGGGTTACTCAGATCATCAGGGCCACAATAAGTACACCAGCCAGATCCCTGAGGCTCTACTGTTGTACACAGACAGAGTTCATATTGCTGGAAGATCAATGACTTTGCTCCAGTCAGCTGCATCATTTTAGCAAGAGATTGTAGCAGCATGGATTTGCTTGATATGTTAAGATGCTTATGAAATGATTGAATTTCTCTACATCATATTTCAGTTGGTTTTGAGTGTGTGTATGTGTGGATGCGAGTGTGTTTGTATTACCTGAGCTGTCCCAGGTTGTAGTAGCGTGTCTCTCCGTCAGTGGAGCGTATAACACACAGGCTGTAGCAGGGCTGGAGCTGTCTGAGCTCCAGCAGAACAATGGCCAGGTAGTGGACAAACAGCAGAGAGTCCACCAGAGACACAGCGAACTGGACGATACCCTGGTAGTCCTCATCCTGGAAACACAGAGTTAACACACACACACACACACACACACACACGTTTGCAAGTTGCATGAAAAAGCTCATCCAGAGGTGGCCGGGGACTTTAATGCAGGGAAACTTAAATCCTTTTGACCTCATTTCTACCAGCATGTTACATGTGCAACCAGAGGTAAAAAAAGAAATATATATATATTTTTTAAACTCTAGACCACCTTAACTCCACACACAGAGATGCATACAAAGCTCTCCCTCACCCTCCATTTGACAAATCTGACCATAATTCTATCCTCCTGATTCCTGCTTACAAGCAAAAACTAAAGCAGGAAGTACCAGTGACTAGATCAACACGTAAGTGGTCAGATGACGCAGATGCTAAGGTACAGGACTGTTTTGCTAGCATAGACTGGAATATGTTCCGGGATTCCTCAGATGGCATTGAGGAGTACACCACATTGGTCACTGGCTTCATCAATAAGTGCATTGATTACATCGTCCCCACGGTGACCGTACATACATACCCCAACCAGAAGCCATGGATTACAGGCAAAATCCGCACTGAGCTAAAGGGTAGAGCTGCCGCTCTCAAGGAGCGGGACTCTAACCCGGAAGCTTATAAGAAATCCCGCTATGCCCTCAGACGAACCATCAAACAGACAAAGCATCAATACAGGACTAAGATTGAATCGTACTACTCCAGCTCTGACGCTCATCGGACGTGGCAAGGCTTGCAAATTATTACAGACAACAAAGGGAAGCACAGCTGTGAGCTGCCCAGTGACACGAGCCTACCAGACGAGCTAAATGACTTCTATGCTCGCTTGAAGGCAAGCAACACTGAAGCATGCATTTAAGCACCAGCTGTTCCGGACAACTGTGTGATTTTATTTTATTTATTTAACTAGGCGTGTGATCACGCTCTCCATAGACGATATGAGTAAGACCTTTAAACAGGTCTAAGTTCACAAGGCCGCAGGGCCAGACAGATTACCAGGAAGTGTACTCTGAGCATGCGTTAACCAACTGGCATTGAGAGCATCCTGTCGGGCTGTATCACCGCCTGGTACGGCAACTGCACCGCAAACAACCGCAGGGCTCTCCAGAGGGTGGTGCGGGGGCAAACCACCTGCCCTCCAGGACACCTACAGTACCCAATGTCACAGGAAGGCTAAAAAGTTCACCCAAGTTCCATCAATCACTCCTGGGCTGCAGTCACCTATCCGGACCCGTTTTGCTGCCTACGCGGAGCCCCACCGGGCCTTCACAGTTGGACTGCCGACGTTGTCTACCCGAGGGAATTGTCCGGCTGGCTCCTCCGGCGCAACGTTGACTGGGCGCCCATCTGCGGCCTGCTATCCGTTGGCTATCTTATCGGCTGCTATCTGAATAGACAATCGGACAATTTTTATTTTATTTTATTTTTATTTATTTATTTATTTTTCTTCTTGGGCCTCTATAACTATATCTATTGTTTTTATTTTTGTTGTTGTTGTGTGATTTGGATTAATCCCCTCTACCACACGGAAACCCACTAATCTACTGACGGAACGCAAGAGTTGGCTAATAACAGACCTCCATTCTATGCTAGCTTGCTCCTATGCTAGCTTGCTACCGATTTAGCTGTCTAAATCGCCGTGACCCCCAACCAACCTCTCCACTCACTGGACCCTTTTGATCACTCGAATGAGCATGCCTCTCCTTAATGTCAATATGCCTTGTCCATTGCTGTTCTGGTTAGTGTTTATTGGCTTATTTCACTGTAGAGCCTCTAGTCCTGCTCATTATACCTTATCCAACCTATTAGTTCCACCACCCACACATGCAATGACATCTCCTGGTTTCAATGATGTTTCTAGAGACAATATCTCTCTCTTCATCACTCAATACCTAGGTTTACCTCCACTGTATTCACATCCTACCTTACCTTTGTCTGTACATTATACCTTGATGCTATTTTATCGCCCCCAGAAACCTCCTTTTACTCTCTGTTCCAGACGTTCTAAACGACCAATTGTTATTGCTTTTAGCCGCACCCTTATTCTACTCCTACTCTGTTCCTCTGGCGATGTAGAGGTGAATCCAGGCCCTGCAGTGCCTAGCTCCACTCCTATTCCCCAGGCGCTCTCTTTTGACGACTTCTGTAACCGTAATAGCCTTGGTTTCATGCATGTTAACATTAGAAGCCTCCTCCCTAAGTTTGTTCTATTCACTGCTTTAGCACACTCTGCCAACCCGGATGTTCTAGCCGTGTCTGAATCCTGGCTTAGGAAGACCACCAAAAATTCAGACATTTTAATTCCAAACTACAACATTTTCAGACAAGATAGAACTGCCAAAGGTGGCGGTGTTGCAATCTACTGCAAAGATAGCCTGCAGAGTTCTGTCCTACTATCCAGGTCTGTACCCAAACAATTTGAACTTCTACTTTTAAAAAGTCTCTCACCGTTGCCGCCTGCTATAGACCACCCTCTGCCCCCAGCTGTGCTCTGGACACCATATGTGAACTGATTGCCCCCCATCTATCTTCAGAGCTTTTGCTGCTAGGCGACCTAAACTGGAACATGCTTAACACCCCAGCCATCCTACAATCTAAACTTGATGCCCTCAACCTCACACAAATTATCAATGAACCTACCAGGTACCTCCCCAAAGCCTTAAACACGGGCACCCTCATAGATATCATCCTAACCAACTTGCCCTCTAAATACACCTCTGCTGTTTTCAACCAAGATCTCAGCGATCACTGCCTCATTGCCTGCATCCGTAATGGGTCAGCGGTCAAACAACCTCCACTCATCACTGTAAAACGCTCCCTGAAACACTTCAGCGAGCAGGCCTTTCTAATCGACCTGGCCGGGGTATCCTGGAAGGATATTGATCTCATCCCGTCAGTAGAGGATGCCTGGATATTTTTTTAAAATGCCTTCCTAACCATCTTAACCTGTTAGAGCTCTAGGGGCGCTATTTCATTTTTGGATAAAAAACGTTCCCGTTTTAAGCGCGATATTTTGTCACGAAAAGATGCTCGACTATGCATATATATAAAGAAAACACTCTGAAGTTTCAGAATCTGCAAAGATTTTGTCTGTAAGTGCCCCAGAACTCATTCTACAGGCGAAACCAAGATGATGCATCACCCAGGAATTAGCAGAATTTCTGAAGCTCTGTTTTCCATTCTCTCCTTATATGGCTGTGATTGCGCAACGAATGAGCCTACACTTTCTGTCGTTCGCCCAAGGTCTTAGCAGCATTGTGACGTATTTGTAGGCATATCATTGGAAGATTGACCATAAGAGACTACATTTTCCAAGTGTCCGCCTGGTGTCCTGCGTCGAATTCGGTGCGCAATTGCCAGCTGCTTCTACTTTACCATTTGATTCAGGGGAGAAAGCATGTGTCCAAGAACGATGTATCAATGAAGAGATATGTGAAAAACACCTTGATGATTGATTCTAAACAACGTTTGCCATGTTTTCAGTCGATATTATGGAGTTAATTTGGAAAAAAGTTTGCGTTTTGAGGACTGAATTTATGGATTTTTTTTGGTAGCCAAATGTGATGTATAAAACGGAGCTATTTCTAATACACAAGGAATCTTTTTGGAAAAACTGAGCATCTGCTATCTAACTGAGAGTATCCTCATTGAAAACATCAGAAGTTCTTCAAAGGTAAATGATTTTATTTGAAGGCTTTTATGTTTTTGTTAATGTTGCGTGCTGGATGCTAACGCTAATGCTAAATGCTAACGCGAAATGCTAACGCTAGCTAGCTACTTTTACACAAATGATTGTTTTCCTATGGTTGAGAAGCATATTTTGAAAATCTGAGATGACAGTGTTGTTTACAAAAGGCTAAGCTTGAGAGATGGCATATTTATTTCATTTCATTTGCGATTTTCATAAATAGTTAACGTTGTGTTATGCTAATGAGCTTGCTGATAGATTTACACAATCCTGGATAAAGGGGTTTTTTCATAGCTAAACGTGACGCAGAAAACGGAGCGATTTGTCCTAAACAAATAATCTTTCAGGAAAAACTGAACATTTGCTATCTGAGAGTCTCCTCATTGAAAACATCTGAAGTTCTTCAAAGGTAAATGATTTTTTTGAATGCTTTTCTGTTTTTTTGTGTAAATGTTGCCAGCTGAATGCTAATGCTAAATGCTACGTTAGCCATCAATACTGTTACACAAATGCTTGTTTTGCAATGGTTGAGAAGCATATTTTGAAAATCTGAGATGACAGTGTTGTTAACAAAAGGCTAAGCTTGAGAGCTAGCATATTTATTTCATTTCATTTGCGATTTTCATGAATAGTTAACGTTGCGTTATGGTAATGAGCTTGAGTCTGTATTCACGATCCCGGATCCGGGATGGGGAGATCAGAAAGGTTAAATAAACATGCCCCATTCAAGAAATTTAGAACCAGGAACAGATATAGCCCTTGGTTCTCCCCAGACCTGACTGCCCTTAACCAACACAAAAACATCCTATGGCGTTCTGCATTAGCATCGAACAGCCCCCGTGATATGCAGCTGTTCAGGGAAGCTAGAAACCATTATACACAGGCAGTTAGAAAAGCCAAGGCTAGCTTTTTCAAGCAGAAATTTGCTTCCTGCAACACTAACTCAAAAAAGTTCTGGGACACTGTAAAGTCCATGGAGAATAAGAACACCTCCTCCCAGCTGCCCACTGCACTGAAGATAGGAAACACTGTCACCACTGATAAATCCACCATAATTGAGAATTTCAATAAGCATTTTTCTACGGCTGGCCATGCTTTCCACCTGGCTACTCCTACCCCGGTCAACAGTACTGCACCCCCCACAACAACTCGCCCAAGCCTTCCCCATTTCTCCTTCTCCCAAATCTGCTCAGCTGATGTTCTGAATGAGCTGCAAAATCTGGACCCCTACAAATCAGCCGGGCTAGACAATCTGGACCCTTTCTTTCTAAAATGATCTGCCAAAATTGTTGCCACCCCTATTACTAGCCTGTTCAACCTCTCTTTCATGTCGTCTGAGATTCCCAAAGATTGGAAAGCAGCTGCGGTCATCCCCCTCTTCAAAGGGGGTGACACTCTTGACCCAAACTGCTACAGACCTATATCTATCCTACCATGCCTTTCTAAGGTCTTCGAAAGCCAAGTCAACAAACAGATTACCGACCATTTCGAATCTCACCATACCTTCTCTGCTATGCAATCTGGTTTCAGAGCTGGTCATTGGTGCACCTCAGCCACGCTCAAGGTCCTAAATTATATCTTAACCGCCATCGATAAGAAACATTACTGTGCAGCCGTATTCATTGATCTGGCCAAGGCTTTCGACTCTGTCAATCACCACATCCTCATCGGCAGACTCGACAGCCTTGGTTTCTCAAATGATTGCCTCGCCTGGTTCACCAACTACTTCTCTGATAGAGTTCAGTGTGTCAAATCGGAGGGTCTGCTGTCGGGTCTCTGGCAGTCTCTATGGGGGTGCCACAGGGTTCAATTCTTGGACCGACTCTCTTCTCTGTATACATCAATGAGGTCGCTCTTGCTGCTGGTGAGTCTCTGATCCACCTCTACGCAGACGACACCATTCTGTATACTTCTGGCCCTTCTTTGGACACTGCGTTAACAACCCTCCAGGCAAGCTTCAATGCCATACAACTCTCCTTCCGTGGCCTCCAATTGCTCTTAAATACAAGTAAAACTAAATGCATGCTCTTCAACCGATCGCTACCTGTACCTACCCGCCTGTCCAACATTACTACTCTGGACGGCTCTGACTTAGAATACGTGGACAACTACAAATACTTAGGTGTCTGGTTAGACTGTAAACTCTCCTTCCAGACCCATATCAAACATCTCCAATCCAAAGTTAAATCTAGAATTGGCTTCCTATTTCGCAACAAAGCATCCTTCACTCATGCTGCCAAACATACCCTTGTAAAACTGACAATCCTACCAATCCTCGACTTTGGCGATGTCATTTACAAAATAGCCTCCAATACCCTACTCAACAAATTGGATGCAGTCTATCACAGTGCAATCCGTTTTGTCACCAAAGCCCCATATACTACCCACCATTGCGACCTGTACGCTCTCGTTGGCTGGCCCTCGCTTCATACTCGTCGCCAAACCCACTGGCTCCATGTCATCTACAAGACCCTGCTAGGTAAAGTCCCCCCTTATCTCAGCTCGCTGGTCACCATTGCATCTCCCACCTGTAGCACACGCTCCAGCAGGTATATCTCTCTAGTCACCCCCAAAACCAATTCTTTCTTTGGCCGCCTCTCCTTCCAGTTCTCTGCTGCCAATGACTGGAACGAACTACAAAAATCTCTGAAACTGGAAACACTTATCTCCCTCACTAGCTTTAAGCACCAACTGTCAGAGCAGCTCACAGATTACTGCACTTGTACATAGCCCACCTATAATTTAGCCCAAACAACTACCTATTTCCCTACTGTATTTTATTTATTTATTTATTTTGCTCCTTTGCACCCCATTATTTTTATTTCTACTTTGCACATTCTCCCATTGCAAATCTACCATTCCAGTGTTTTACTTGCTATATTGTATTTACTTTGCCACCATGGCCTTTTTGCCTTTACCTCCCTTATCTCACCTCATTTGCTCACATCGTATATAGACTTGTTTATACTGTATTATTGACTGTATGTTTGTTTTACTCCATGTGTAACTCGGTGTCGTTGTATGTGTCGAACTGCTTTGCTTTATCTTGGCCAGGTCGCAATTGTAAATGAGAACTTGTTCTCAACTTGCCTACCTGGTTAAATAAAGGTGAAATAAAATAAAATAAAATATACAGTGCCTTGCAAAAGTATTCGGCCCCCTTGAACTTTGCGACCTTTTGCCACATTTCAGGCTTCAAACATAAAGATATAAAACTGTATTTTTTTTGTGAAGAATCAACAACAAGTGGGACACAATCATGAAGTGGAACGACATTTATTGGATATTTCAAACTTTTTTAACAAATCAAAAACTGAAAAATTGGGCGTGCAAAATTATTCAGCCCCTTTACTTTCAGTGCAGCAAACTCTCTCCAGAAGTTCAGTGAGGATCTCTGAATGATCCAATGTTGACCTAAATGACTAATGATGATAAATACAATCCACCTGTGTGTAATCAAGTCTCCGTATAAATGCACCTGCACTGTGATAGTCTCAGAGGTCCGTTAAAAGCGCAGAGAGCATCATGAAGAACAAGGAACACACCAGGCAGGTCCGAGATACTGTTGTGAAGAAGTTTAAAGCCGGATTTGGATACAAAAAGATTTCCCAAGCTTTAAACATCCCAAGGAGCACTGTGCAAGCGATAATATTGAAATGGAAAGAGTATCAGACCACTGCAAATCTACCAAGACCTGGCCGTCCCTCTAAACTTTCAGCTCATACAAGGAGCACTCCACACTGCCCTTTCCCACCTGGACAAAAGGAACACCTACGTAAGAATGCTGTTCATTGACTACAGCTCAGCGTTCAACACCATAGTGCCCTCAAATCATCATTAAGCTAAGGACCCTGGGACTAAACACATCCCTCTGCAACTGGATCCTGGACTTCCTGAAGGGCCGCCCCCAAGTGGTAAGGGTAGATAACAACATCTTCCACGCTGATTCTCAACACAGGGGCCCCTCAGGTGTGCATGCACAGTCCCCTCCTGTACTCCCTGTTCACCCAGGACTGCATGGCCAGGCACGATTCCAACACCATCATTACGTTTGTAGACGACAACAGTGGTAGGCCTGATCACCGACAACGATGAGACAGCCTATACGGAGGTCGTCAGAGACCTGGAAGTGTGGTGCCAGGACAAGAACCTGTCCCTCAACGTGATCAAGACAAAGGAGATGATTGTGGACTAATGAACTATCATGGTCCAAACATACCAAGACAGTCGTGAAGAGGGCACAACAACGCATATTCCCCCGCGGGAGAAAAGATTTGGCATGGGTCCTCAGATCCTCAAAAGGTTCTACTGCTGCACTGGTTGCATCACCGCTTGGTATGGCAACTGCTTGGCCTCTGACCGCAAGGCACTACAGAGGGTAGTGCGAACGGCCCAGTACATCACTGGTGCTAAGCTTCCTGCCATCCAGGACCTCTATACCAGGCGGTGTCAGAGGAAGGCCCTACAAATTGCCAAAGACTCCAGCCATCCTAGTCATAGACCGTTCTCTCTGCTACCGCACGGCAAGCAGTACCGGAGCACCAAGTCTAGGTCCAAAATGTTAATTAACAGCTTCTACCCCCATGCCATAAGACTCCTGAACAGCTAATCAAATGGCTACCTGGACTATTTGCATTGACACCCCCCCACCCATTTTTACGCTGCTGCTACTCTCTGTTTATTGTCTATGCACAGTCACTTTACCTTTACCTACATGTACATATTACTTCAATTACCTCAACTACCTGGTGCCCCCACACATCGACTCTGTACCGACATCCCCTGTATATAGCTTCGCTACCATTATTTGATTGTTGCTCTTTAACTATTTGTTATTTTTCTTCTTCTTATTGTTTTTATTTTATTTTTTACTTCAGTTTATTTTAGTAAATACATTAACCTTATTCTTCTTTAAACTGCATTGTTGGTTAAGGGCTTGTAAGTAAGCATTTCACTGTACGTCTACACCTGTTGTATTTGGTGCATGTGACAAATACAATTTGATTTACACACACTCACGTTTATGAAACATACACACCTGTGAGTCGAGAATGCGGACCCCATAGAACAGCCAGTAGGAGATTGTGAGCAGCAGTGTGAGCATGGCCAGGAGGGCTCGGTACACACACACCCTGGGCAGGCTGGCACGGGCCTGGCGCAGGAAGATCGCCCACACAGCTAGCAGAAGGATGAGAAGTTTACAGGACACAGAGAGGAAGAGGCCCTCGCAGGCTGAGCCACAGGCCTGCAGCCTGGCCGGCCACAGCACCGCCGGGAGGACCAGGAAGGCCAGAGGGGTGGCCAGGACCAGTAGCCCCACACAGAGGCCCAGAGCTAGGGGAGCGTAACGCCGACAGCCTTGCCCCAGGCCGTCCTCTGACCTCTTCCCCAGACCAACCACCTCCTCCTGGGATAGACTAAGCTCTGAGGTGCCAGTCACCGCCGTGGTGGTTTCCCCCCAGTTATCATCCTAAAAGAGAGAGGGGAGGGAGATAGAGGGAGAGGACAGAGAGAAGGAGAGAGAAGATATTAAAACGTAGCATATGGTTGATAGCACAGACACATCCAGAGAAGAGAGGTGGAGGAAGAGTGAGAGAGGAAGAGAGCGAAAACAGAAGATGGAAAAGGAAAGGAATAGTCTCTGTGGAGGGATGTTACTTTGGTTTGTCTCTCACAAATACACACTAGTAGATAGATACACATAAATGGTGGTTTTATTCCATTTTCTGTCTCTGCTACAAACAAAGACAGACAAACTAGAGATACACTGACTAAATCCCTTGAGGTTTACCGCAAACATCCCATCAGTCATTCTATTTAAAGAAGCCTTCGGTTTTCCTGGGGTTCTGTGTTATTGTGACAGGCTTTCAGCTCCCCACTGATCCACATAGAGGAAGACAGTACACATTCAGGCTGCTCATCATGACCAGGTAGGGATGACACACACACACACACACACACACGCACGCATCTGAATCACAATAAGGCTGATGTTATGCAGGTCTAGCATTGCAAATTAAGAGTCAAATCTCCTCTTCCTGCTCAGGATGGAGATTAAACATAAATGTGCCATAAGAGGAAGGAGCACAGCGAGAGACTGATTAAAGACCTGTCTGCCGAAGAGAGCATCTCTCTTACTGCCAGTTATTCAGCTATTTATTATCTTGGTCTCTCTATCTCCCCGGTAAGCAGCTGGGAACAGTGTGTGTGTGTGTGTGTGTGTATTCCATTCCATGAGAAGTAGATTGGAATACTGTAGCCACCTTCTTCTGTCAGATCACATACACTTACCCACATGACACCCCTAAACCTTTATCCCTTTGCCAGATGGACACGCCACCTGATGTGCCATTAGAAAATGACACTGAAAGAGACCGGGAAAGGAAGAGGTAAGGAAGAGGAAATACTCAGTGGGATTGCTGAGTAACGGCCGCTTAATAACCCTCTGTGGTTCACTGTTTTTGCCTATACACCATCATCTCCTTCCTTTAAATTCAACTTTGCCAAACAGGAGATGAACCCACCTGTCCCTGACTTTTCCTAAATGTGTGGATTTTAAACTTGATCCGTACTTTCAGACAAATATAACAAAAAAGACAAACACTTTCAGCATTTTATCCTCAAAGCACCATGATGGTCATTTGACCGAATGCATATTTAACAGGAGAATAGATGGGCCTTGAGGAGCACCAATAGCCACCAGTCTAATAAATCCATTCAACTAGAAAAGTCCGGTCTCGTTGGACCCCTTTTTGGTTGTGTTTATGGTAACATTAGTATACCAAAATGTCAGTATTTGAAAGAACATAAGACATTTTCATTTTGTTCATGTTACTGTGCAGGCTTTACGTAAAAAACATAAAAAGCACCAAAAACTGAATTTAAAGTGGAAAATCTATTTTATTGGTGGAGTGCCTTTGTTACAACTATGAAACAAAAGAATGTGCATTGTAACACAGTAAAATATATTTTTTTATAAACGACAAAACAAATAAATACCCAAACTGCCAGACACCCGGTCAATGAAGAAAATATCAGTAGTCTAAACATCAGTGTAGGCGCCAAGCAGTGCTTGTGAATAGTGAAAATCAGCACAAAAGCAATAATTGCATTATAATGAATATAAGGGTTGATATGACATCTGTTAAAAGTATATTATTGTCAGTTATTGGACACATTATCTGTGGCCTCGCTCATATTTACAGTATGGTGTGAGTCTTCAAGCAACAGTTGGATCTCATGTAGCTGTTATCCCTTGTCCTAACAGTCACCAAAAGTCTTTGTCACTTTCACTTGATTGCAACAATTCGCTTGCCGCTTGAAACCGGTGTCGTGGGTTCTGTTGCGAGCGCATCTGCCCACCTTACAGTTTTTCCTCCATGGGAGCTCTGCGCAATTTGGCTTGCGCAATGGCTCACGTGGAATCTTTTCTGCTGCCTTGGCCCTCACTCACGTAGTCCGTGTGCCAGACTCATGATGAAAGGCCACAGAGGGTCCTCATGAATGGTGTCCTCTCTGATGAACTGACCCTGAACACAAGGGTGTGTCCTTTCACCATTGTGGTTCTCCATCTACACTAATGAGATGAAGATCCAAGGAAACAATGTGAGCCTTTTCAAGTACACGGACGACATAGCTCTGTTGGGACTCTGATGCTAATGTCATTTTAAACAGACCAACAACCTCCAAGAAGGATGCCGGTTAAGTGCCCTCCACATCAATGTGAGAAAGAAACTAAGGAGCTGATCATCAATGGCAACAACTTGCCAATGTCCCAGCTACTATCTCTGAACGACCAATCAGTGGAGGTGGTTGAGCATTTCAAATACCTAGGGACACAAATTTATAACATGCTCAGTTTCACAGAGAATGCAGACTATTTTTTTTTAAAGCAAGTCAGCACCTGTTTTTAATCAGTAAATTGAAGAGGTTTGTGGTCAGTAAGGATGTTCTGGAGAGGGTGTACAGAAGCTTGGTGGAGAGCATCCTCACGTTCAATATGACAGTTTGGTATGGTAGTCTGAGCGTGGGGAGCAAAACTGACCAAAATAGTAAACACATCCAGCAAAGTAATTGGTCGACCACAGGCACAGTTGACCAGTCTGTTCCACAAGGCAACCATAAAGAAGACACTGGCTGTCGTAGGCGACCCCTCCCACCCTCTACACCCTCAGTTGGAGAGGCTTCCCTCTGGCCGGCGCTTCAGAATGCCCATGGCCAAGAACAACGTGTTCAAACATTCATTTGTTCCTTGTGCTGTTGGACTACTAAATGCAATGTAAATTGTATCAGTATATCATAGATTTATCTATCCAGTGCAGTTGGGACAGCGGTCATTTGTGAGTAAATGTAGCAATGTCCTCTATGTTTTTAGTGTATGCAATATGATGGACTAGTATGTGATCCTTTCAATGGAAGGTGACAAAGAAAAATGTCTGTTCTGGATGGACGATGAAGTTTTATTCTATTCAGCTCCTTCCTGCTCATGGATGTTGTTCATGCACTGATTGAACAACACGTGTGCGTTTATAGCAGCCAAGTCAAGCATGTTGTAGCGGCGAGTTCATCCTTTCACCAAGTACACCCATGCCATCTGATCCAAAACATTATCCGACACTCGCTCACTTGCTGCCTGATATGGATCCATTCCCAGATATGGAAAGCCAATCAGCATGAATCAGAATAATAATCCTCATAGATGTCACAATCCACTCTTCCCCGCCATCTGAGTCGTTTTCATCTTGTAGAAACCCTAACACAGCATGCACATCCATTCGTCTTGGTCTTGCCATTGTAAATTACACACACTCTCACTGTGTAGCCTACTCCAAGTAGGCCTAGAATAGACTAATCAGACTGCTTGGATTTGGTGGACTGATATAGGGTACACAGTTTTGAGATTATACACTGATTATACACTGGTGTTAAAATGGCACCGGACAAGACAGACAGACATTTTATATGTCCCCAACCGATTTGTTTTTTGTTTGTTTATTTGCAACTTATATTTGTTACTAATTATTTGTACATAATTTTGCCGCTACCGTCTCTTATGACTGAAAATAACTTCTGGACATCAGGACTGCAATTACTCACCGCAGACTGGCGGATTCCTTTAACGAGTCTGACGAGCACGATGCGAGTGATATACTGCTTTCTCTGGAATAGGCCCAGATCCCCGTGATCTGCGTGAAGAGAAGGCGGATAAAAATGGGCCGGAGGGCAGGCCGCCTTCTGAGAATTCGTAGGCGATCGAATAAACCCCCATTTCCTTCCATTCTGCTAGCAAACGTGCAATCTTTGGACAATGAAATAGATGACCTACGTGGAGGATTAAACTACCAACGGGACATTCAAAACTGTAATATCTTATGCTTCACGGAGTTGTGGCTGAACGACGACACTATCAACATATAGCTTGGCTGGTTATTCATTGCACTGGCAAGATAGAACAGCGGCGTCTGTTAAGACAAGGAGCGGCAGACTATGTATTTTTGTAAATAACAGCTGGTGCACGATATCTAAGGATGTCTCGAGCTATTGCTCGCCTGAGGTAGAGTATCTCATGATAAACTGTAGACCACACTACCTACCTTGAGATTTTTCATCTGTATTTTTCGTAGCTGTTTACATACTACCACAGTCAGAATGAGAATTGAATGAGCTGTATTCTGCCATAAGCAAACAAGAAAATGCTCACCCAGAGGCGGCGCTCCTAGTAGCTAGGGACCTTAATGCAGGGAAACTTAAATCCATTTGACCAAATTTCTATCAACTTGTTAAATGTGCAACCAGAGGAAAAAAATTAAATAAAAATAAACTCTAGACCAGCTTTACTCCACACACAGAGACGCATACAAAGCTCTCCCTCGCCCTCCATTTGGCAAATCTGACCATAATTATATCCTCCTGATTCCTGCTTACATTCAAAAAATTAAAGCAGGAAGCACCAGTGACTAGATCAATAAAAAAGTGGTCAGATGAAGCAGATGCTAAGCTACAGGACTGTTTTGCTATACACAGACTGGAATATGTTCCGGGATTCCTCCGATTGCATTGAGGAGTACACCACATCAGTCATTGGCTTCATCAATAAGTGCATCGATGACGTAGTCCCCACAGTGACCGCACATACATACCCCAACCAGTAGCCATGGATTACAGGCAACATCCGCACTGAGCTAATGGTTAGAGCTGCTGCTTTCAAGGAGTGGGACTCTAACCCGGAAGTTTATAAGAAATCTCGCTATGCCCTCCGACGAACCATTAAACAGGCAAAGCGTCAATACAGGACTACGGTCGATTCGTACTACACCGGCTCTGACACTCGTTGAATGTGGCAAGGCTTGCAAACCATTATAGACTACAAAGGGAAGCACAGCCGAGAGCTGTCCAGTGACACGAGCCTACCAGACGAGCTAAATTACTTTATGCTCACTTGGAGGCTAATAACACTGAAACATGCATGAGAGCACCAGCTGTTCTGGAAGACTGTGTGATCACTCTCTCAGCAGCTGATGTGAGTAAGACCATCAAACAGGTCAACATTCACAAGGCCACAGGGCCAGACGGATTACCAGGACGTGTACTGCAAGCATACGCTGACCAACTGGCAAATGTCTTCACTGACATTTTCAACATCTCCCTGTTCGAGTCTGTAATACCAACATGTTTTAAGCAGACCACCGTAGTGCCTGTGCACAAGAACACGAAGGTAACCTGCCTAAATGACGACCGACCCATAGCACTCACGCCTGTAGCCATGAAGTGCTTTGAAAGGCTGGTCAAGGCTCACATCATCAACATTATCCCAGAAACCCTAGACCCACTCCAATTTGAATACTGCCCCAATAGATCCACAGATGATATAATCTATATTGCACTCCACACTGCCCTTTCCCACCTGGACAAAAGGAACACCTATGTGAGAATGCTATTCATTGACTACAGCTCAGGATTCAACACCATAATGCCCTCAAAGCTCATCAATAAGCTAAGGACCCTGGGACTAAACACCTCCCTCTGCAACTGGATCCTGGACTTCCTGACCGGCCGCCCCCCAGGGATGTAAGGGTAGGTACAGTTGAAGTCGGAAGTTTATAGAAAAGTTTGTCAGCTCGCTTCTCTCTTTTTACATTTGAGGTTCTGGGTGTTTGTGACCATTAACAACTCTCTCTTCTCTTGTGTGTGTTTGTACAGTTGAAGTCGGAAGTTTACATACACTTAGGTTGGAGTAATTTCAAACTCGTTTTTCAACCACTCCACAAATATCTTGTTAACAAACTATAGTTTGTTAACAAGTCGGGTAGGACATCTTTGTGCATGACAAGTCATTTTTCCAACAACTGTTTACAGACAGATTATTTCACTTACATTTCACTGTATCACAATTCCAGCGGGTCAGAAGTTTACATACACTAAGTTGACTGTGCCTTTAAACAGCTTGGAATATTCCAGAAAATGATGTCAAGGCTTCAGAAGCTTCTGATAGGTTAACTGACATCATTTGAGTCAATTGGAGGTGTACCTATGTATGTATTTCAAGGCCAACCTTCAAACTCAGTACCTCTGATTGACATCATCGGGAAATCAAAAGAAATCATCCAAGACCTCAGAAATTTTAGACCTCCATTAATCCTTGGGAGCAATTTCCAAATGCCTGAAGGTACCACGTTCATCTGTACAAACAATAGTACGCAAGTATAAACACCATGGGACCACGCAGCCGTCATACCGCTCAGGAAGGAGATGCGTTCTGTCTCCTAGAGATGAACGTACTTTGGTGCAAAAAGTGCAAATCAATCCCAGAACAACAGCAAAGGACCTTGTATAGATGCTGGAGGAAACCGGTACAAAAGTATCTATATCCACAGTAAAACGAGTCCTATGTCAACAAAACCTGACAGGCCACTCAGCAAGGAAGAAGCCACTGCTCCAAAACCACCATAAAAACCCAGACTACAGTTTGCAGCTGCACATGGGGACAAATATGGTACTTTTAGGAGAAATGTCCTCTGGTCTGATGAAACAAAAATAGAGCTGTTTGGCCATAATGACCATCGTTATGTTTGGAGGAAAAAGGGGGAGACTTGCAAGCTGAAGAACACCATCCCAACTGTGAAGAAAGGGGGTGGCAGCATCATGTTGTGGGGGTGCTTTGCTGCAGGAGGGATAGGTGCACTTCACAAAATAGATGGCATCATTAGGCAGGAAAAGTATGTGGATATATTGAAGCAACATCTCAAGACATCAGTCAGGAAGTCAAGGCCTATTCTATGCAAGGGATATTATTGCATGTTTTGATAAATTTAAGCAAAAGGAAATGACGAAGAACACGGGGAGAGAACTCAGAAACACTGATTTTGGAAAGAATGATCACTTCCCCACCGAGATCAATGAACGGAGAAAAAAACTCTCTCATCATGAAGGAAAAGAGTTGCCTGAATCAACGAGTCTCCATGGTGATGGATAAACTTTATATCAACGGGCAATTGTTTCAGGACTCTGGAGTAACTCCCTGGTTATTTTAATTTAATGTTTAAAACTGAGTTTGTGTGTTGAAGTGTATCATGACAACTTCAACTATAACGAATACATGCTATATTGATCTCTACTTGATAAGGAAAGGGTTGCATATAGCTCAGGTTAATGTATGTAGCCTTCCTAACAAAATGCATGAGGTTTTTAACTTGGTCAACATAAATAATATTCATATTTTGGCTTTGACCGAAATGCATTTAGATGCATCTGTAAATGATGGGCAAATTAACATTCAAGGATATAGTCTACTGAGAAGAGACAGGAATAGGAATGGTGGGGGTGTTGCACTGTATCTTCAGAATCATATACCTTTTAAGAGGAGGGATGACCTTAATGTAGGTCAAATAGAGGCACCATGGGCTCAAGTACATCTGCCTCACCAGGCAGCCATATATTGGTAGGATGTGTATATAGACCTCCTAGCTCTAAGGTGTCCTATCTGGATGACTTAAGCACTGGGTTTGACCAGGCCACAGACAGCAACAAATATGTATTTATCTTGGGTGATTTTAATATAAACTGGAAGGATCACAATAATTTGAATAGAACAAAATTGATGAGATATGCTAATAACTGTGCTTTGAAACAAATGGTTAATGATACTACGAGATCTTCAATTAAGTTGGGTCATCGTTCAGACACATGCATTGATCTGATTTTCTGTAATATACCATTGCAATGCTTAAAAGCCAGATCAATGCCAGTGGGCTGGACAGACCATAATATTGTGACCATAACCATGAACACCAAGGTTCCAAAGAAACCCCCTAGGATTGTGGTCAAAATACATTTTAAAACATTTAATCATGAGTCATTTCTAAATGATTTGGCTGTTGTACCCTGGGAGCTGATTTATCTGGAGGATGATTTAAATCACGCTACAGAATATTTTATTGATTTGCTCATGGAGGTAATGGACCATCATGCCCCTATAAGAAAGAGTACAGTTGGGGCGTGTCCATCTCCATGGATTGATGATGAACTGGGTGAGGCTTTTTCTCAAAGAAATATGGCAAAAGTCTTAGCAGCCAAGTCAAAATGAGAAATTGATGAACAGAATTATAGAACATTACGTAATTATGCAGTTAAATTGAATCGAAAGAAAAAATAGTTATTTTACAACAATGCTTTTATTGATTGTAAAAATGATTCTAAAAAGGTATGGAACACAGTTAAGGGCTTACTTGGTACATCTATCTCATCATGCCCATCTAGTGTGGAGGTTGACAGGAGAATAATAACAAAACCAGTTGATATTGCCAATCGTTTTGCAGATTTTTTAAAACAGAAAATTAAATTACTGAGCAACAATGTAGACATACATTCTCCCAAACAAGCTATTGTCCAATGTATTGATGATCATATTATGAGCAATAAGATCTGCTCTTTTAGTCTACAAAAGGTGTCAGTGGAGGAGGTGTCAAACCTATTGAAGTCATTCCCTGATGGTAAATCTACAGGTTATGGTCTTATGGACAACATTTTTTGCTTCGCTGTGCTGCTCCCCAGATTGCAGTTCCACTGAGATACATATTTAATTGGTCACTGGAAAAGGGGATGTTTGCAAATGTATGGAAGCATGCGAAACTGTGTCCTATTCCGAAAGACAGCAAAGAACCCATTACTCCTGCCAATAGTCGACCAATTAGTCTACTCCCTACACTCAGTAAGATATTGGAGGGTATTGTGAGTAGACAAATGTTGGAGTACATGGAAAATAATGATCTGATCACAGCCAATCAGCATGCTTATCGCAAAAACCATTCCACTACCACTGCATTGGTTGACATGACTGACCAGTGGCTCAATGCTATGGATAATGGCACATTTGTAGGTGTACTATTTTTAGATTTCAGTGCAGCATTTGATTTAGTGGATCATTAAATAATTGACAAAATGAATGCATTATGGTTTTAAGGAGGTAGCATTGAATTGGGTACAGTCATATCTAACTGACAGGAAACATCCACCAATATCAATCGTTCATTTTCTTCCACTAATGTGTTAAACTGTGGAATACCGCAGGGCAGCTGCCTATGGCCACTTCTTTATTTAATATATACCAACGACCTTCCCTATGCCTTGGTTGAAACTCAATCTACTATATTTGCAGATGATACTACAATTTATGCAGCAAGACAATCGGTTCAACAGGTACAGCAGGCTTTACAAGGAGATTTGGAGAATATCAGGAACTGGGTTTGCCAAAACAAACTTGTTTTAAACACCAAGAAAACTAAAGTTATGTTGGTCTGTTCAACTAGGAAAAGGCCAAAACAGCATGGGATACAATTAAGTATGGGAGGAGTACAAATTGAAGAAGTGGCAGAAACCAAACTATTGGGAGTGCAGCTAGACAACTGCTTATCATGGTCGTCTCAAATAACTAATCTATGTAAAAAGGAAAGATTCTTAAGCAGATAACCCAAGCATTAATTGAGATTCAGGTGAACTACTGTTCGGTGGTCTGGGGAAATGCAACATCAAGTGAAGTTAGGAGGCTGCAGAATACACAGAATAAAGCAGCAAGGATTGTTTTAAGGTGGAGACACAACGACGTTTCTACAACGCATCCAATTGACCACCAGAGGCATTCTTCAAAGGACAAAGGACTCGGTTTGGCAACATAGCCTTCCATCTACCACCAACCTTCCGAAGCTTAGAGAAAATATTTATTGCATTTTCCTTTTCCAAATAGGCGGTAATTTAGAACGCATAAGATACTGTATTTTCGATAGCACAGCTTCTCCCTTTGTCCCTCAGTCTTCCCGCTCTTTCACTCAAACCCAGCCCCTTTTCTTTTGTGTAACCAGCTGTCATATCTGTTCCGCTCACTAGGGACGTTTTCCTTTATGACGTAATTTGTAATCCATGTATGGTTCATTCTGTGTATATGTAATTCTGTGTGATTAGTTAGGTATTTAGTAAATAAATAATTAAACCCAATTTTGTATTGCTGATTCAACTTGTTAGCCAGGGTTCGTGAAGATAACCAAGAATTTACAACTTTCAGATGAGACCGAATTAAGGTGACGATTAATATTGACTGCTATTGATGTAAAATATTACAAGGTCTTTAAGAGTTTATTCGGAAGATAACAGCTCTATAAATATTATTTTGTGTTGCCCCGACTCTCTAGTTAATTACATGATTAGCTCAATCAGGTAATATTAATTACGGAGAAAGGATTTTATAGAATAGCATGTCATATCACTTATTCCGGCATAGCCAAAGACACGACACCTAGGTATTTGTAGTTGTCCACATGTTCTAAGTCAGAGCCGTCCAGAGTAGTGATGTTGGACGGGCGGGCAGGTGCAGGCAGCGATCGGTTGAAGAGCATGCATTTAGTTTTACTAGTAATTAAGAGCAATTGGGGGCCACAGAAGGAGAGTTGTATGGCATTGAAGCTCATCTGGAGGGTTGTTAACACAGTGTCCAAAGAAGGGCCAAAAGTATACAGAATGGTGTCGTCTGCGTAGAGGTGGATCAGAGACTCACCAGCAGCAAGAGCGACATCATTGATGTATACAGAGAAGCGAGTCGGTCCAATAATTTAACCCTGAGGTACCCCCATAGAGACTGCCAGAGACCCGACAACAGACCCTCCAATTTGACACACTGAACTCTATCAGAGAAGTAGTTGGTGTACCAGGCGAGGCAATCATTTGAGAAACCAAGGCTATCGAGTCTGTCAATCACCACATCCTCATCGGCAGAGTCGAAAGCCTCGGCCAGATCAATGAATACGGCTGCACAGTATTGTTTCTTATCAATTGTGGTTAAGATATCGTTTAAGACCTTGAGCGTGGCTGAGGTGCATCCATGACCAGATTGCATAGCGGAGAAGGTATGGTGGGATTCGAAATGGTCTGTTATCTGTTTGTTGACTTGGCTTTCGAAGAAATTAGAAAGGCAGGGTAGGATAGATATAGGTCTGTAGCAGTTTGGGTCAAGAGTGTCCCCCCTTTGAAGAGAGGGACGACCGCAGCTGCTTTCCAATCTTTGGGAATCTCAGACGACACGAAAGACCGGTTGAAAAGGCTAGTAATAGGGGTTGCAACAATTTCGGCAGAATGGGCCAAAATACCAGCAACAGTGTGAAAACCTTGTGAAGACTTACAGAAAACGTTTGACCTCTGTCATTGCCAACAAATGGTATATAAAAAGTATTGAGATAAACTTTTGTTATTGACCAAATACTTATTTTCCACCATAATTTGCAAATTAATTCATTAAAAATCCTACAATGTGATTTTCTGGATTTTTTTTCTCATTTTGTCTGTCATAGTTGAAGTGTACCTATGATGAAAATTACAGGCCTCTCATCTTTTTAAGTGGGAGAACTTGCACAATTGGTGGCTGACTAAATGATTACCGACAATGACAAGACAGCCTATAGGGAGGAGGTAAGAGACCTGGCCGTGTGGTGCAAGGATAACAACCTCTCCCTCAACATGATCAAGACAAAGGAGATGATTGTGGGCTACAGGAACAAGAGGACTGAGCAGCCCCCATTCTCATCGATGGGGCTGCAGTGGAGCAGGTTGAGAGCTTCAAGTTCCTTGGTGTCCACATTACCAAGAAACTAACATGGTCCAAGCACACCAAGACAGTCGTGAAGAGAGCATGACAACGCCTATTCTCCCCCAGGAGACTGAAAAGATTTGGCATGGGTCCTCAGATCCTCAAAAGGTTCTACTGCTGCACCCTCGAGAGCATCCTGACCGGTTGCATCACTGCCTGGTATGACAACTGCTTGGCCTCCTACCGCAGGCACTACAGAGGGTAGTGTGAACGGCCCAGTATATCACTGGGGCCAAGCTTCCTGCCATCCAGGACCTCTATACCAGGCGGTGTCAGAAGAAGGCCCTAAAAATTGTCAAAGACTCCAGCCACCCTAGTCATAGACTGTTCTCTCTGCTACAGCAGGGCAAGAGGTACCAGAACGCCAAGTCTAGGTCCAAGAGGCTTCTAAACAGCTTCTACCCCCAAGCCATAAGACTCCTGAAAACCTAATCAAATGGCTACCCAGACTATTTGCATTTCTCCCCACCCCACTCTTTTACACCGCTGCTACTCTCTGTTGTTATCATCTATGCATAGTCACTTTAATAACTCTAACTTCATGTTCATATTACCTCAATTAACTGGTGCCCCCGCACATTAACTCTGTACTGGTATCCCCCCCTATATATTTTTAAACTGCATTGTTAGTTAGGGGCTCGTAAGTAAGCATTTCACTGTAAACCTGTTGTATTCGGCGAGTGTGACAAATAAAATTTGATCTGAACAAAAATATAAACATCCAACAATTTCAAAGATTTTACTGAGTTCATATAAAATAAATCAGTCAATTGAAATAAATTCATTAGGCCCTAGTCTATGAATTTCACATGACTGGGAATACAGATATGCATCTGTTGATCACAACTAACTTTTTTTTTTTAAGTAGGGGTGTGGATCAGTAATCTAGTCTAGTCTAGTCGGTGACCACCATTTGCCTAATTTAAGTGGTTCCATGTGGCTCAGTTGATAGAGCATGGTACTTGCAATGCCAGGTTTGTAGATTCGATTCCCACAGTGGACCAGTACGAATGAAAATGTGTGCACTCACTACTGTAAGTCACTCTGGATAAGAGCTTCTGCTAAATGACTAAAATGTATTGCAACATCTCCTTCGCATAGAGTTGATCAAGCTGTTGATTTTGGCTTGTGGAATGTTGTCCCACTCCTCTTCAATGGCTGTGCGAAGTTGCTGGATACTAGCGAAAACTGAAACACGCTGTCGTACACGACAATCCAGAGCATCCCAAACATGCTCAAAGGGGTGACATGTCTGGTAAGTATGTAGGCCATGGAAGAACTGGGACATTTTCAGATTCCAGGAATTGTGTACAGATCCCTTGAGACATGGTGCTGTGCATCATCATGCTGAAACACGAGGTGATGGCGGTGGAAGAATGGCACAACTCAGGATCTCATCACGGTATCTCTGTGCATTCAAATTGCCATTGATAAAATGCAATTGTGTTCGTTTCCCGTAGTTTATGCCTGCCCATACCATATCCCCATCACCACCATGGGGCACTCTGTTGACAACAGCAAACGACGCTGAACTGCAGTCAGTTCAAGATCCCGATGAAGAGCATGCAGATGAGCTTCCCTGAGACAGTTTCTGACAGTTTATGAAGAAATTCTTCAGCTGTCCCGGTGGCTGGTCTCAGACGATCCCACAGGTGAAGAAGCCGGATGTGGTGGTCCTGGGCTGGCGTGGTTACACATGGTTTGTGGTTAATTTTGTTTTGTTTTAGGCCACATCTATTATTATTATTATATGTGAAATTAGTTTTAATACAGTTTAGGTGTAGTTTGGACGGGCCAGCAACTGTTGTTTTGCAGTCAGAAAATACACTATCTTATTATTTTAGTATTTACAATCCATGTGCTTCTGGATCAATCAATACATTTTCTAATTTGCATTTGGTGTCCTGAGGAATCTTAGAACCTATTTTAACATAATACATGCATTCATTTAGCAATTTATTAAGGAATATTTATATAATTGAAATATCAACGGTCAGAATGACCATCATTGCCATTCTAGTAGTTATGGAATTCTGGGGCTCTGAGTGTTAATCACACCTACAACCTATTAGATCATATAACTCTGTCCTGTCTGATGTCTCCCATTGTTACATACATTATCTTAATGTGCTCTCACTCTTCTCCATGTTAAAGATCAGTGAACACGGCCTATATATTATCTAACATCTCTTAAAGCATGGTACATATAACTAATGAGCCTCTCTGTAGCAATGGTAGAGCAAATGCAGGCTAAACGCTCTTCATTTACACTCTGTGGTTTAATCCCACAGATTAACTCAAAACTAATCAAAATGTACCATGTTATACAGACCGAAAGGCAGAGAAGCAGAGAAGAGGGGGCAGAGAAGGACAGAGACACAGTTAGAGAAACAGACACACAGAGAAAGAAAGAAAAGAAAGAAAGAAGGAAAGAAAGAAAGGAAAAAGAGGGAATGAGAGAGGGAGAGAAAGAGAAAATAAATAGAGATGGGTGGTGTTTGATGCTTGCTTGGCAGCCCTGTCCTCTGGTGGAGAGTGAATATAGATAGTATTCAGAGCCCTGGTTAGGCCTGTTACACACTATAATATGACACTAAACACAACACACACTAACACTGACTGACTAACAGGCTTCGCTCACAGACACATACAGTAACCTACTAACCCAACACACAAAAGAGCTTTACTGGTATGACTGGAGGTTATTCTGACGTGTGTGTGTGTGTGTTTCACATTGGTATACTGGGAAAAAGAACAATGACATTCAGTGGCACACAAAGGAACCTCACTGGTACGGCTAGAGGTTTGTCTGACATTTGTACTGTATTTGTGTGTGTATGTTTGCGAGGCCAAAAGGACAAAAGAGCAAAGACATTCCCAATTCTATTTGTTTCCACTACTTCCAAAAGCCTCAGCCCTGCATCATGTGACACACTGCCAGGTGAAGTAGATTAGCAGGCGTGTTAGAGGCCAATGCCAACCCCATAGCCTTCAGGCACAACACAACAGTACCATGACACAGAACACAGCCTTATGACATTATTTTCACCCGACAGACATTCACTGTTGGCAACCTCTCTATGAATCACACACAGACACCGACAGTACACACTACTCACAGACACAGGCAAGCGCACACACACACAACACACACACACACACACACACACACAGATCATAGGCATGCATGGATTATCGATATCAGCTTTCCTTAGAGTGGTGTTTGGCTGCATGCTAAAGCTAATCTCAGCCTACAGTATGTGAATTCCTCTGTGCCAGATTATATTAGCATTAGCCATATCCATTTGAAAGAGCATTGCTCT
The DNA here is from genome assembly GCF_057628025.1 of Oncorhynchus mykiss. Classification (NCBI taxonomy): domain Eukaryota; kingdom Metazoa; phylum Chordata; class Actinopteri; order Salmoniformes; family Salmonidae; genus Oncorhynchus; species Oncorhynchus mykiss. Next base: position 31,230,612 of record NC_143043.1, read on the forward strand.
TAAAGCAGTGTCAGGGATGGGTTGGTGCCATTTGGAAGCACTGCACTGTAATGGTCATGTGATATGATTACAGATGACCTTTTACACTAGTTGGTAGACAGTGGCTGAACAACATTGCAGACAATGGGTCTGTAAGCCACAAGCTTACAATGACACCACAATGTGGAATGTTTGCAGCACGCTAGACCGAGTCAAACATCCAAATACAAAGAGACATGGAATGAGACAGACAGACAGACGGCTAGACAGACAGACACTGTTTGTAGCTGTATAAATGTAAGCAGTGCTTCGGTAATGCAGCTGAGATGTAGCTGGTACTGCACTACTTGCTGCATAGACCATTCATGCACATGTAGGCTCATAAATGCTTTATGCATCCACACACACACACACACACACACACACACACACACACACACACACACACACACACACACACACACGACCTTCCACTTACAAAGTCAAGTAGGTCAGAGAGTATGTGAATGGAGCCCAGGGCACGAGACAGAGTATACTCCTCCTAACATAACTATCACCATTTCGCTCTTTATCTATCGCTCTCCCTCCCCCTCTCTCTGCAGCAGTCTCCTTCACTTGATCCATCTACCTCTATAGCCAGTCTCTAGCCTTCTGACCCTAGCTTCAATAGCCCAGAGCTAAATCTCAACCCCATTGTCAGAGCATCTAAATCATAGGCTTGCTTCCAGAGATAACCATATGTGGATTTAAATCAAGACACATTCTGACCCACATACAGAATGATTACACATAGAACCACATTACTACACCCACACACACACACAGCACAGAAACACACGCAATTACAAAGAATGGGAAATATAGTTTGCACAGGCCAAGGGGAGATTTGCAAATCCTCTGACCTATTTGGCACCCAGTCACCATGGTGACTATGACCCTGTCACTATGGTGATTATGATGGGCCCAGATGTTTGAGTTTAAAACAGCATGGTGCGCGACTCAGCTGGTTCCCTGCTTGACTCTGCGAGAAGGAGATTGGTTGGGAGATGGCTTCTGTACAGGGTTCCTGTAAGCAAGTGCTGCACTGTACAGTATAGTTATGTAGGGATTTTTGAATCTCTCAGGCATGGTTTGTGTGAGTTTTGATTTGTTAGGTTGGAGCTTACCTGGAGGCTTGGAGCCTCGTCTCCAGCCACAGAGCTGGGGACTTCTAGCAGGGGCTCGCTGTTGTGGTTGGGGGAGGCCTGAGTGGGCCCGTAGGGGCTGTTGATGATTACAGACCGCTCTGACCGGCTGCTGTCCTTACTGCTGAGCTTACGCCGCTCACGCCGACTCTGCTCCCTACACACACACACGCACACACACGAGACAGTAAGAATATGGCAACGAACAAGTGGATGAGGGAGGAGAGGAAAGCCTCCTAATTAGTCTCTCACACTCCCCATCTCATTTACAGAACAAGTCAGAGTGAGTCAGTGAAATAGGTTAAAGGCAGTCAGCTGTGACAACCCTACTCCATGAGCTTTACCCATCACTCATCTCTCTCGCCCCCTCTTTTTAAAACTTTTTTCCAACAACTGACATGAGGCTAGGCTTAAATGAAAAAGTAATACACAATGGAGACAAACAGCATTCAGTTGCTCTGCGGCAGATATAGACATAAGCATCCCTCTGATGGTACAGACAGGCCTGCATCTGAACACACTCATTGGCAACTTGACCTTACATCCGCTTGGGTGGGTGTGTGTGTGTGTGTGTGTGTGTGTGTGTGTGTGTGTGTGTGTGTGTGTGTGTGTGTGTGTGTGTGCGGAGTGTGAGAGCGGAGAGAGAGAGCGAGAGAGGAGAGAGAGAAGACAGAGAGGAAGTCAACTGAGCTCTTACCCATGTCTGTTGGATCTGTTGGAGTAGCCAGAGTGGGTGGACTCGGTGTCCATGGTAACGCTGTTCAGAACAAGCGATTGGCCAGGTGTCTGAGGAGGGTGCCTGGGTGTGATGCAGGAGGGTGATGGTGGTCTGATGCAGGAAGAGATGGGTTAACTAACTAAACAGACTGGCAGCAGACTGAAGACGTCAGGGACCTACATTGACAACAACCCTGTAGAGGTCCTGTAGTCGACACATTGACCTGTGATAGAGAGAGCGGGAGAGAGCAGAGAGAGAGAGGAGTAGAGCAGAGAGAGAGAGGAGAGAGGTCTGTCATCAATTTTTTTTTAAATACAGCTCAGTTCTTCTACACCTGCATTGCTTGCTGTTTGGGGTTTTAGGCTGGGTTTCTGTACAGCACTTTGAGATATCAGCTAATGTACGAAAGGCTATATAAATCAATTTGATTTGATTTGATTCTGTGCTTGCTATCAGAGGCCTATTCACAAAATTGACCACAGGTAAAGCTTAAAGGAAGGCAAATGTAGCAGTTAAGTGCCAGCCTGTATCTGTTGAAACAGAGACTAGCGTGTTACAGTGATAGACAGCCTGGGAGACAGAATATTAAGAGAAGTATTCTCCATTTCATTGTTATTAAAGCTATTATAGGTGATGTGAGGAGTACGGTAAAGGATGACAGACAGGATGATGTGTAACCCAATCCCATCATCATTGGGGATGGTATTTAACAACACAGTGGCCCCCATCATTCTTAAATGGAAGAAGTTTGGAACCGCCAAGACTCTTTCTAGAGCTGGCCGCCCGGCCACACTGAGCAATCAGGGGAGAAGGACCTTGTTCAGGGAGGTGACCAGGAACCTGATGGTCACTATGACTGAGTGGAGATGGGAGAATCTTCCATAAGGACAACCATCTCTGCCGCACTCCACCAATCAGGCCTTTATGGTAGAGTGGCCAGACGGAAGCTACTCCTCAGTAAAAGGCACATGACAGCCTGCTTGGAGTTCAAAAGTTTGGAGTCACTTCGAAATGTACTTGTTTTTTAAAGAAAAGCACATTTTCTGTCCATTAAAATATCTAATTGATCAGAAATGCAGTGTAGACTTTGTTAATGTTGTAAATGACTATTGTAGCTAGAAATGGCAGATTTTTTCATGGAATATCTACATAGGCATACAGAGGTCCATTATCAGCAACCATCACTCCTTTGTTCCAATGGCACGTTGTGTTAGTTAATCCAAGTTTATCATTTTAAAACACTATTTGATCATTAGAAAACCCTTTTGCAATTATTTTAGCACAGCTGAAAACTGTTGTTCTGCTTAAAGAAGCAATAAAACTGGCCTTCTTTAAACTAGTTGAGTATCTGGAGCATCAGCATCTGTGGGTAAGATTACAGACTCAAAATGGCCAGAAACAAAAGAACTTTCTTCTGAAACTCATCAGTCTATTCTTGTTCTGAGAAATGAAGGCTATTACATGCGAGAAGTTGCCAAGAAACTGAAGATCTCACACAACGCTGTGTACTACTCATTCAAAAATAAGGACATTTCTAAGTGACCCCAAACTTTTGAACGGTAGTGTATATATAACAAACACACAGACAGCGCATGAGAACATGGTTGTGGGCAGGATATAGAAGAGTCAACAGGCTCAGCATACTGCAGACATACGGTAACTGTCTATGTGTATGTGTTTGAGTGGGAGTCACTGAGCACGTCTTGCCCCTTCTTTCTCACTCCTCAAAACTGGAGGCAGCAGCCACTTACTATAACCCTCCAACCCCCTTCCCCCAGCTCTGGCGTGATTCATGCTCCAGACAGGGGTCGTTAGTCTTTACACCCCGTCATGTGTGACTCTTCTTCTCTACTGGAACTATCTGTCCCCATGCAGCTGCCCCGACAACTCCGTGCCAATCACCTCCACTCGTCTCAGAATTATGGAAATATCACTATGCTTATAAATTATCTCCCTGACCAATGGTACACATTATCACCCAAATAGCACACTCAGCAAATTAGCATGCAAACCCACAGTGTTTATGGTGATTCCTCTGTGTGTGGATATCTGTTCTCGGTTCCTTGAGTAACACAGTGCATCTGATATCATGACTACTGTATGGGATGCAATGCGAAGCCCACTAGCCAGCTCAATAAATCATTTGAAGAATGAAGTGTTACCCATGTTTTTAGCATGTGGCTAGCTGAGGAATGCAAGGACTCCAGATATATGATACAGTGAATGCAGCTGAAAGCATCTGCAGTAGCTGTCTGTAAGCTACGAATAATGAGGGCTTCTACTTTCTAAATAAAAACACAAGCACACCAGAAATTCTCTGGGGAAATGCATGAATGAGTCAAAAAGGTGAGGGACGACTCACACATAAACACCCCCTCTGGGGCTAACTTTAATCCAGTATCAAATTCTAACCCCGGTGTGAAGGAGAGAGAGCACCCAGAATGGAAGTGTCTACTGTTGCCTTGGTAACAATGGAAGCATAAGGCTCCCTGTGGTTGCAATAATCATTGTATGCAATTGACATTACATGCAGCATTCAATCCTGTCATACACCACATCATGGTTTCACAAATGATTTGTTTATCCAAACGTTTGGTAATTGTAACAGACATAATGCTGGCTGTACAATTTAGCTAGCTAGCAAGCTAATCGAGCTAGCGATTCATGTTGGACATTTCCAGTTGAAACCAGAGTATGTGAGTGGAGCGTGCCCAATTTGACTGGAGCGCGGAGCGAGTTTCCCAAAGGCTGGAGCGTCTGCCTTCTCGTGCACTCCAAATCAAGGTGACTTACAAAGATGATGAGGAGCAAGAGAAGGAGTGCAGTGATGTCGTGTGGAGTCTGAAAAGACATGTATCCCGAAAGCATTATGGTGTACGTGCACATTACGTGCACATGCTAACAGAAAGGAACAAGGTTGGTAGCTAAATAAGTGTCATTGTAGCAAAGTATTTTTAAACAAAAAAATCTGATCTATTAAAATGTGTTAATTTTCGTTATATTATTTATACAATAGGCTATCATTGATTTTGGCCCAATAGGCCTGACATATTACCTATTTCAAGGAGATATCCGTTTTGATAGGGTTATTGTGCCTAATAACCTTTAGTCCTACCTATAGAAAAAAAACAACTCTGCATCCCTGCCCAGCCTGGCAAAAGTGGCCCGGAGGATGTTTAGCATCCCCAGAAGTGCTGCAAGCTCGGAGAGGGAACTGAATTCTCCGCTGCTGGCCTGCTCTCCAGGCACCATCGCATGAGTCTGAAGCCACAGACTCTGGCCAAACTCTAAAAGTGAATTCAAAAAGGCACTGTAGACTGAGTCTAATAAGGCATTTTTTGTTTCATTTTTATTTAATTCTAAGTAAGTCACAGCCTACAGTTGAAGTCAGAAGTTTACATACACTTAGGTTGGAGTCATTAAAACTCATTTTCAACCACTCCACAAATTTCTTGTTAACAAACTATAGTTTTGGCAAGTCGGTTAGGACATCTACTTTGTGCATGACACAAGTAATTTGTGTCAAGGTATTGGAGTGGCCATCACAAAGCCCTGACCTCAATCCTATAGAAAATTTGTGGGCAGAACTGAAAAAGCATGTGCGAGCAAGAAGGCCTACAAACCTGACTCAGTTACACCAGCTCTGTCAGGGGGAATGGGCCAAAATTCACCCAACTTATTGTGGGAAGCTTGTGGAAGGCTATCCGAAACGTTTGACCCAAATAAAACAATTTAAAGGCAATGCTGCCAAATACTAATTGAGTGTATGTAAACTTCTGACCCACTGGGAATGTGATGAAAGCTGACATAAATCACTCTCTCTACTATTATTCTGACATTTCACATTCTTAAAATAAAGTGGTGATCCTAACTGACCTAAAACAGGGAATTTTTACTCTGATTAAATGTCAGGAATTGTGAAAAACTGAGTTTAAATGTATTTGGCTAAGGTGTATGTCAACTTCCGACTTCAAATGTATATGCGCAACTTATACCATAATGATTTAATATAACAAAATGCTGTTTAAATGCTGAGCGCTTAATGTTCCTGCCAGCCTAGTGTGTCGCACTTTCAAATGCTTCACAATTTACAGTATTTCTTTTTTAGCTATAGCCTTGAAATAATTTAAATAATATAGCCTAAATAAATCATTTTCATTCAATCTCTGGCTCCTGACCTATTTAGAGAGTGTTTATTTGCCGTTTAATTAGACGTAGTTTATTTGAAATGATGAGCGCTTCTTACAGTCACCTTTTCATGTTGTTTACAAAAATACTTTTCATTAAAATCATGTGGTTAAGTTTCAATACTTCAAAACCAAATGGTAGGTCCAGGTAGTCACAAAAATATGGGTGTTGGTTAAATGGTGATTTTAATGAATAACTAGCTAACCAACAACTGTAACCAGGTATTTGAGAGACAAGTACTCATTGTGCACCTTTATTTATATTTATGTATGGCCTCACGAGTGGCGCAGCTATCTAAGACACTAATACAGACCCGGGTTCAATCCTAGGCTGTGTCACAGCCAGCCGTGCTCGGGAGACCCATGAGGCGGCACACTATTAGCCCAGCGTCGTCCGGGTGTAGAGCAGGGTTTGGTCGGCCGGGATTTCCTTGTCCCATCGCACTCTAGCGACTCCTTGTGTTGGGCCGGGCGCCTGCAAGCTGATTTCGGTCGCCAGTTTCCTCCGACACATTGGTGCGGTTAGCTTCCGGGTTAAGTGAGCAGGGTCAAGAAGCAGTGCGGTTTGGCAGAGTCCTGTTTCGGAGGATGCATGGCTCTCGACCTTCACCTCTCCTGAGTCCGTAGGGGAGTTGCAGCGATGGGACAAGACTAACTACCAATTGGATATCACAAAATTGGGGAGAAAAAGGAGTAAAAAGTACCAAAAAATATGAATAAATAATAAAGCAAAAAAATGAAAATATATACTTGATTTATGTATTAAATATATATGGTCGACTAAATATAGTTGCAGTTAAAATCTATAGTTGTGCACGCGTCAGTTTTGTTGCCAAACAACCAGTCCGTCTTTTCTGCTCACTGATTGGACATTGCATACAGGCAGTTGCTTGAAATAGGGTTGAATTCCATCTTGTGCGATGACATGCAACTAGGTTGCAGGCAAGTTTTGGGGGGTGACACGGAGCAACATAGATTGCGTCCAGATTGCCTCTCTGACAACGTCACACGAAGCAAAGAGAGAAAGAGCAGAGGAAGGCACATTGAGTGTAATGAATCATAGGCTTAAGAGTACCTTCTCATATTCATCATTCTCACATCATCCCCTTTCTCTCTCTCACACACACACACCACAAATATGAGGCTTTAACCCCTGGAGTGCTGATGTCCCCACGTGTGTATGTGCAGTGGTATGTGCGGCAGCCCTCTCCCTCGGAGCAGTCATCCGAGTTGTAAACATAGAGACATAGCCAACCAGGTCATGTGGAAAATCACAGCCTATGGGCAAGACAAACTATCAGTTACAAACCAACACATTAAACACTGAACATGAATACAGCCTACTGAAATAACAATGTGTGTGACAACTGCCGGGGGGAGGACTGGTCTAACTGGAGGTGTCATAAAACAAATTCACCCCACTACCCAACATAAAACACTTTTTTTTTTACCCCTTATACGGTTATAAAAAAACAAAAAAAACAGGCAAACCCTTCCCCTCATAGAATAAAAAAAGATAACCACCACAAATAACAATAACTGTAGCAACCCTGTCTGTATAAATGTGGATGTTGACTTGACCACTTCAGCATGGTTTTGTGGCACAAAGGGCATGGTTTTGTGCCACAAAGGGCTACGGGCCAGGAGGTTGAGGGTTCGCCGACCACAACAGACTAGCTCACTCACAAATCAGAGCCAGTTGCAGACAATGATCACCTAGGGAAATCACATTTTGATGTCATATTTATAATTATATAAAATACATGCCATTATTTCCCCCTAACAGGTTTATGTGCCAATGCACCACACACAACCAATAAGCAATGCATTACCGCATACCGATTATCCACTTCAAGCACTTTCATCATGGTTTGAGTTTTCAACATCACAATCCAATAGAGTATGTCAATCTCGACAAACAGAAAATACATCCACTCCCTACTCAGTATCAAAGGCTTGGCAATCTCCCGAAGGTCATTAACCTTTTTGGTGTTTTGTAACAGATGTCTCTTTCCATTCATCGAATGGCCGATTTTTGACATTTTGTTGTGTTAGGGACGACCATCTACACACAATACCCCATAATTAAAGTCAAAACATGTTTTTAGAAATGTTTGAAAATGTATTGAAAATGAAATACAGATATCTAATTTTACATAAGTATTCACACCCCTGACTCAATACTTTATACTTTGTAGAAGAACCTTTGGCAGCGATTACAGCCGTCTTTCTGGGCAAGTCTAAGAGCATTCCACACCTGGATTATGCAACATTTTCCCATTATTCCAAATTATTTAAGCTCGGTCAAAGTGGTTGTTGATCATTCCTAGACAACAATTTTCAGGTCTTGCCATAGATTTTCAAGAAGATTCAAGTCAAAACTGTAACTCGGCCACTCAGGAACATTCACAGTCTCCTTGGTAAGAAACTACAGTGTAGATTTGGCCTTGTGTTTTAGTCCTGCTGAAAGGTGAATTCATCTCCCAGTGTCTGGTGGAAAGCCGATTGAAACAGGTTTTGAGCGTTCAGCAGCCAACAAGTGCTCAGCATGTGGGAACTCCTTCAAGACTGTTGGAAAAGCCTTCCAGGTGAAGCTGGTTCAGGGAATGCCAAGTGTGTGCAAAGCTGTCATCAAGGCAAACTTTGAAGAATTTCTTTAACACTTTTTTGGTTATTACATGATTCCATAGTTTTGATGTCTTCACTACTAATCTAGAAAATAGTAAAAATAAAGAAAAACCCTGGAATGAGTAGGTGTGTCCAAACTTTTGACTGGTACTGTATACTAAATAATATATGTGTGTGAAATTCACTGATTTAGAATGGACCATTATCATGGGAAAAATACATATCATCTATGCACTTAGCGAATGGAGGACAGGTTTCCCGTGGTTCATTTTCATGCCAGCCAAGTAAGCTATACTTCTGTTTTAAAGATAAACAATGTGATTAATATTAGGAAAGTTGAGAAATAAATATAGTAGGCATAGCCTCCTCTTTTTAGTAGAGGCCATCACTGTTTTTTCAACTATTGCATAGCCTATAGAAATATTGCGCAACATGAGCCCTCATGAAGTGTTTGATTCGATTTTCGATTACATTTGCATTGATGTCAAAGTGATTAGAGGGACAATAGCGTGCCGAGTACCAGGTAGGTAGCAAGTTGTGTAGGCAACTAATGACCAACAGCAGCATCAGAGCTTGGAGAAGCTTAATTCATTTGTGGAATTTGACTGCCTTCATGACTCGTGACCGCCGGAGTGGCGGTAATACGGTCACGCAACAGCCCTAATAGTGACTGGTTGTGTTTATGTTTATAAGGTAATACATTTAAACTGTATTGATGTGTTACATAAAGGAGTCAGAATGCACGTGAAGTTTTCCTGAATAATTGGGCCTGCTGGGAGCATAGGCCTATATGGTTACACTATATAGGACACCTTGGGAGAATGATGATCGGCAACAGATCGGCACAAAAGTACCAGAAGTAAAAATACTGCCAAACTGTCCTGTGTCTTTCTAGACCTTATAATCTGTCGAGAGTAGACCCACAACTGAAATAGAATGAAACATTCAAATAACGGGGCTTTTGCGCCAGTATTCAAATGACATTTCACTGCCGTTTACAGCCTAGAGTAGAATTGTACTCTATTATGATCACTAGAAAACAAATGAACTGTATAACTTATTTGAATATTTTTTTAAGGGAGACAAATCCAGCAAAAAAAATCTAAATATCATAATAAAACAATAAAAAAGTTGTACTCCTTGTAATAATACTAAGCAACCTTTGTACAACACCTAGCGACCTCACCTAGCGACCTCACCTAGCGACCTCACCTAGCGACCTCACCTAGAGATTTTAGCCTTTTGCTATTGTAGTGAACGGTGGGGCAGTGAATACAACTCGTTTCGCTGGTGTGAAAGACAAATACCCTACGCATTGTTGCAATAGAGTTAACTCACTGTAACGTCTCTCATATAGCGAGGCTTGCTACACCGCCCTCTCCGTACGTGAAGGCATGTCCCTGTCCTTCATCTCCCTAACACATCAGAGCTGTGCCCTCCAATGGCTGAATGTCCCCTATCCCACTTCTGACACCAATGTAGCAAATGGCAGGACAAGGAAGTGAAACTGGGTCACTGGCGTGAAAGGCAAACACACTATGCATTGTGCAAATAGGGTTAACACACTTGGTAGGAATAGTATCATTACATTTTGGTCATCTAGCAGACGCACTTATCCAGAGCGACTTACAGGAACAATATTAGGGTTAACTGCCTTGCTCAAGGGCAAATCTATAGATTTGTCACCGAGTCGGCTCATGGATTCGAACCAGCGACTTTAGGTTACTGGGCCAACACCCTTAACTGCTAGGCTATCTGCCGCCCTCATCCTGGCTCATATAGCGAGGATTATGATATTATAATGGTTTTGGAATTACAGTCACCAGGATTTGAGTCCCAGTCAGAGTACCTATCTAATCTACTATATTGGTGTCAGGTGTTAGAGAGCGCCATTGAAAACATGTGCCAGCCAAGTTTTAGTCACAGTACATTTGTGTTAGGCTAGCGGTGTTTCAGTAAGGTTTCTGTACTGCACATGTGATGGCAGAGCATGCAAAACAAATGTGCACCCAAGTGAAACAAATCATCATAATATCATTCTGCCAGGTAGGCCTACTTTGCAGTCAACATTTAATTGGGAAGGTTTATGAGGAAAAACTTTGAAAATGACTGTTGTTTCAGCATGCATCAAGGATTTTTAGAGCCGATATGCTTTATAATGTATATAAGAAGTGTTTACTTCAGGTTGATTACTAGCACATAGTGTTGCTATGTCCCATAAATTCAATCCAAATCAACTTAAAGTACCTACAAAATGAGTTGTGCAGCAGAAGGAAGGCTACAGATACATTTTCCCTTTTTCTGTTTGCGATTCACAAATTATTATTTTGATTCCCATGATTCACCGCGGTTTAACTGAACCCCATCTACTACAATGGTGAAGCATACCATTCAATTTGTCAAAAACATTTAAAAAATAATAATAACTAGATTTTGGAACATTGCTGCGGGGACTTGCTTCGATTCAGCAACAAGAGCATTAGTGAGGTCGATCACTGATGTTGGGTGATTAGGCCTGGCTCACAGTCGGCGTTCCAATTCATCCCAAAGGTGTTTGATGGGGTTGAGGTCAGGGCTTTATGCAGGCCAGTCAAGTTCTTCCTCACCAATCTCGACAAACCATTTCTGTATGGACCTCTTTGTGCATGGGGGCATTGTCAGGCTGAAACAAGAAAGGGCCTTCCCCAAACTGTTGATTCTGTGCTTCCAACTTTGAGGCGTCTAGAATGTCATTGAGCTGTCCCAGAACTAAGGGGCCTAGCCCAAACCATGAAAAACAGCCCCAGACCATTATTCCTCCTCCACCAAACTTTACAGTTGCTACTATACATTGGGTCAGGTAGTGTTCTCCTGGCATCCGCCAAACCTAGATTCGTCCGAAGGACGTGATTCATCACTCCAGAGAACGTGCTTCCACTGCTCCAGAGTCCAATGGCGGAAAGCTTTACACCACTCCAGCCGACGCTTTGCATTGCGCATGATAATCTTAAGTTTTTGTGCGGCTGCTCGGCCATGGAAACCCATTTCATGAAGCTCCCGACGAACAGTGATTGTGCTGACGTTGCTTCCAGAGGCAGTTTGGAACTCGGTACTGAGTGTTGCATCTGAGGGCAGAAGATTTGTACGTGCTATGCGCTTAAGCACTCAGTGGTCCAGTTCTGTGAGCTTGTGTGGCCTACCACTTCACGGCTGAGCCGTTGTGGAAACGTCTAGGAGTAACTTCATAGTAACAGCACTTACAGTTGACCAGGGCAGCTCTATCAGGGCAGAAATTTGACGAACTGACTTGTTGAAAAGGTAGCATCCTATGGTGGTGCAACATTGAAAGTCACTGAGCTTCAGGGCTCCTGAGTGGCACAGCAGTCTAAGGCACTGCATCTCAGTCCTAGAGACGTCACTACAAACCCTGATTCGATTCCAGGCTGTATCACAACCGGCCGTGATTGGGAGTCCCATAGGGCGGCGCACAATTGGCCCAGCACATTCTGGTTTAGGGTTTGGCCGGGGTAGGCCGTCATTGTAAATAAGAATTTGTTCTGAACTGACTTGCCTAGTTAAATAAGGGTTAAATAAATTAAACAAAACAAAAAGGCCATTCTACTGCCAACGTTTCACTATGGAGATTGCATGGCTGTGTGCTTGATTTTTTACACCTGTCAGCAACGGGTGTGGCTGAAATAGCCAAATCCACTCATTTGTAGGGGTGTCCACATACATTTGTATGTATTTTGTATTTGCTATAATTACATTTCTGTATGTGGTTATGGTTCAGACATATTCATGAGAGCAGAAAGTGAAATTAATGTAATATAAACACTCATTAGGCTGTTTATCTAGGATTTGCACTGAGACTCAGGGTCAGTTATATTATCCTACATTCCTCCAAGCTTCAAAGTGTTTCCTTTCAAATGGTACCTAGTATATGCATATCCTTGCTTCAGGGTCTGAGCTACAAGCAGTTAGATTTGGGATTTGTCATTTTAGGCAACATTTGAAAAAAAAGTGCCGATCCTAAGAAACGAGAGAGACATTTACAGTGTAAAAGGTCAGTTAGGTCTAGGACTGTGGCGGTCATGACATGTCAGCCAGTGATTAGCAGTTATTTGCTTGACAGTCTCACGGTAACTGATCGTTAATTATCATAAACACATTTAGCATCTCCTGGCTTCCAAACATAGCCTACAAGCCACTGATGCAGACTATTGGATTTATTAGACTTTTTTAAAAATGTAGACGTTCCATAGTCTACACCTTCACAATACATTCATTATGTATTTCAGACAGGTCTAAAGAAACATGATATAAAGAAAATGTCTATTTCAGAAGAACAGAATAGCATACTCCTTGTCCTTATGTTAGGCCCTGATCTGGCTATATCATATGGCTGTGGGCTACATTAGTTCATTTAGCAGACAGGATTTTCTTAGAATTCCATGGCATTATATTTTAGTATGAAGAGTACAATAATTATTGAACATAACTGAATAAAATAGGATGTTTTCTCCAAAAGATTTCTGAGGGAGTGCACACATGCAACTACTCTGTGTTAAGCCGTTAACAAAGAAACAGATCTCCCTATTCCTAATATAATAATTAGAATTCCCTCTCCCAGCTGTGTGTTCCGAAGCACCTCTCACTCAGATAGCTCAATTCTTATCAGCCAATGCCCGTCACGTGATCGAGGCTTTCTCACAGGCTCCAATTTTTTATTTGATTTTTGAATACATTTGCATTGATGTCAGAGTGACAAGAATGCTGAGTACCAGGCAGTTAGCAAGTTTGGTAGGCTAATAATGTCCATCAGCAGCATCAGAGCTTGGAGAAGTCTAATTACCGTGACTAAATGGTCACGTGGAATTTGACTGCCGTCACAACTTGTGACCGCCAGAGTGGCGGTATTACAGTCACCGTAACAGCCATAGTTAGGTCACTCTTTAACCTTTTCCCTACAGATGACTCTCATCTTATGTAATCAGTTACAAGGCCAGGGAATGATGTGATTTATGTGTGTGTGTTTGTGTGGACTTAAAAATGTTTGTGTTTGTATGTGTGTGTATAATATACATATATATATATTTGTACTCATTTGCCCCAGTTGTACATTCAGTTGGCCCATAGACAGGGTAGAGGGGAAGGGAGTGTGATCAGAGAAGCCAACACATTCAGCTGTATGCAGCCTGCCAGCATGGCATCATCTTGTGTGGCACACATTAACCTAGCCTGCATGGATCACTGGTTACCATGGCATCCACACTGTGCCCTCCCTCCCCCACCCCTATTAGCCCCCCTCCCCCTCTGAATGCCCTGCCCTGATGGTGGCAAAGTGCCAGGCATTTAGTGTGTGTTTGTTTGTTTAGCAGTCAAACATATGCCTATACCCACCACCCCATCCTAAACACAAACATATGTACTGTATTCACATGTACAACAAACAAGGTCAATGAAAGACAGAAACACACTTAGTAATAAACAAATAACAAACTCCAAGGTGGATATAGGAACACAGGAGGACATACACATACATGCAAGCACGTGATGAGGTTTAAGTCTGTTGGAAATTAAGTAAAATGGTGACAGAGAATCTTTGCAGGGCTATTTATAGAGAAAGCAATCTGGCCATGGACTATAGATAAGCCTATAACAGCTGTTGACTAACAATACTGCAGTGTACAAACACACACAGGGGGGGGGGGGCTTTGGGCAGTGTGGGGACCGAGAAAGAGTTCACACCATGAAGCCAGACATGTCTGACAGTGTGGGTTAACAGTGAGAGTCAAAATAAAGCCAGAAGCATAGAACATAACCTTTAAAACATATACAGCTCAGGATACATATGGTTAAATGTAATGCATGTAAACTCAGCAAAAAAAGAAAAAACATCCTCTCACTGTCAACTGCGTTTATTTTCAGCAAACTTAACGTGTAAAGATTTGTATGAATATAAGATTCAACAACTGAGACAAATTGAACAAGTTCCACAGACATGTGGCTAACAGAAATTGAATAATGTGTCTCTGAACAAAGGGGGGGGGGGGGGGGGGTCAAAAGTAAGTCAGTATCTGGTGTGGCCACCAGGTGCATTAAGTACTACAGTGCATCTTCTCCTCATGGACTGCACCAGATTTGCCAGTTCTTGCTGTGAGATGTTACCCCACTCTTCCACCAAGGCACCTGCAAGTTCCCAGATATTTCTGGGGGGAATGGCCCTGGCCCTAGCCCTCACCCTCCGAGCCAACAGGTCCCAGATGTGCTCAATGGGATTGAGATCCGGGCTCTTCGCTGGCCATGGCAGAACACTGACATTCCTGTCTTGCAGGAAATCACACACAGAATGAGCAGTATAGCTGGTGGCATTGTCATGCTGGAGGGTCATGTCAGGATGAGCCTGCAGGAAGGGTACCACATGAGGGAGGAGGATGTCTTCCCTGTAACGCACAGCGTTGAGACTGCCTGCAATGACCACAAGCTCAGTTCGATGATGCTGTGACACAGACCATGACGGACCCTCCATCTTCAAATCGATCTCGCTCCAGAGTAAAGGCCTCTGTGTAACGCTCATTCCATCGATGATAAATGCGAATCCGATCATCACCCCTGGTGAGACAAAACCGCGACTCATCAGTGAAGAGCACTTTTTGCCAGTCCTGTCTGGTCCAGTAACGGTGGGTTTGTGCCCATAGGCGACGCTGTTGCCGGTGCTGTCTGGTGAGGACCTGCCTTACAACAGGTCTACAAGCCCTCAGTCCAGCCTTTCTCAGCCTATTGCGGACACCCGCAGGTGTGATGTTCGGATGTACCGATCCTGTGCAGGTGTTGTTACACGTGGTCTGCCACTGCGAGGACGATCAGCTGTCCGTCCTGTTTCCCTGTAGCGCTGTCTTAGGCGTCTCACAGTACGGACATTGAAATGTATTGCCCTGGCCACATCTGCAGTCCTCATGCCTCCTTGCAGCATGCCTAAGGCACGTTCACGCAGATGAGCAGGGACCCTGGGAATTTTCTGTTTGTGTTTTTCAGAGTCAGTAGAAAGGCCTCTTTAGTGTCCTAAGTTTTGCTAACTGTGACCTTAATTTCCTACCGTTTGTAAGCTGTTAGTGTCTTAACGACTGTTCCACAGGTGCATGTTCATTAATTGTTTATGGTTCATTGAACAAGCATGAGAAACAATGTTTAAACCCTTTACAATGAATATCTGTGAAGTTATTTGGATTTTTATGAATTATATTTGAAAGACAGGGTCCTGAAAAAGGGACAATTCTTTTTTTGCTGAATTTGTGTGTGCGTACTAGTGTTCATCCAGTAAGTATTTTCATTGAGCTGGTTAAGATACCATACCACATGACTCATGAATCATCTTACCGGTGTGTTCAAGAACAAACAAAAAAACCTGCATTCACTTTAGATATCATCCAAGGTCAGAAAGCGGGAGGGAGAACATTTGTGACTAAGACATACAAACACACACACAGGTCCTACACATACAGTTGAAGTCGGAGGTTTACATACACCTGAGCCAAATACATTTAAATTAAGTTTTTCACAATTCCTGACATTTATTCCTAGTAAAAATCCCCTCTCTTAGGTCAGTTAGGATCACCACTTATGTTTAAGAATGTGAAATGACAGAATAATAGTAGAGAGAATGATTAATTTCAGCTTTGATATCTTTCATCACATTCCCAGTGGGTCAGAAGTTTACATACACTCAATTAGTATTTGGTAGCATTGCCCATAAATTGTTTAACCTGGGTCAATTGTTTTGGGTAGCTACCCACAATAAGCTGGGTGAATTTTGGCCCATTCCTCCTGACAGAGCAGGTTTGTAGGCCTCCTTCCTCACACACGCTTTTTCAGTTCTGCCCACAAATTCTCTACAGGATTGAGGTCAGGGCATTGTGATGGCCACTCCAATACCTTGACTTTGTTGTCCTTAAGCCATTTTGCCACAACTTTGGAAGTATGCTTGGGGTCATTGTCCATTTGAGACCAAGCTTTAACTTCCTGACTGATGTCTTGAGATGTTGCTTCAATATATCCACATAATTGTCCTGCCTCATGACACCATCTATTTTGTGAAGTGCACCAGTCCCTCCTGCAGCAAAGCACCCCCACAACATGATGCTTCCACCCCCGTGCTTCACAGTTGGGATGGTATTCTTCGGCTTGCAAGCCTCCCCCCTTTTCCTCCAAACATAACAATGGTCATTATGGATAAACAGTTCTATTTTTGTTTCATCAGACCAGAGGACATTTCTCCAAAAAGTACGATAGTTGTCCCCATGTGCAGTTGCAAACTGTAGTCTGGCTTTTTTTTAATGGTGATTTCGGAGCAGTGGCTTCTTCCTTGCTTAGTGGCCTTTCAGGTTATGTCGATATAGGACTGTGGATATAGATACTTTTGTACCTATTTCCTCCAGATTCTTCACATGGTCCTTTGCTGTTGTTCTGGGATAGAGTTACACTTTTCGCACCAAAGTACGTTCATCTCTAGGAGACAGAACGCCTCTCCTTCCTGAGCGGTATGATGGCTGCGTGGTCCCATGGTATTTATACTTGCGTACTATTGTTTGTACAGATGAACCTGGTACCTTCAGGCGTTTGGAAATTGCTCCTAAGTATAAACCAGACTTGTAGAGATCTACAGATTTTTTCTGAGTTCTTGGCTTATTTCTTATGATTTACCCATGATGTCAAGCAAAGAGGAACTGACTTTGAAGGTAGGCCTTGAAATACATCCACAGGTACACCTCCAATTGACTCAAATTATGTCAATTAGCCTATCAGAAGCTTCTAAAGCCATGTTGAAAGGCATATTCAACTTAGTGTATGTAAACTTCTGACCCACTGGAATTGTGATACAGTTCATTATAAGTGAAATAATCTGTCTGTAAACAATGGTTGGAAAAAGTACTTGTGTCATGCACAAAGTAGATGTCCTAACCGACTTGCCAAAACTATAGTTTGTTAACAAGAAATTTGTGGAGTGGTTGAAAAATGAGTTTTAGATGACTCCTAATTGTATGTAAACCTAATTGTTTGTAAACTTCACACACACAAGAGAAGAGAGAGCTGTTAATGGTCACAAACACTCAAAACCTCAAATGTAAAGAGAGAGAAGCGAGCTGACACACTTTTCTGGTACGCAATCCAACCGCCGTGGTTCCAAACCCCTTCATGCGAAATGAAATAGTAGCCCAAGTACAGTGCATCATGATTCAGGATGAGAGAAGGAAGGCTTGTGAGACTTGAGAACTAACACTTGTCTGGTTGAATGGCTGACTAGATGCTTCTTAACAGGTAACAGGCTCAGGACATGCCTTTGCTCACCGCTGTTCTGCCGTTGAGTATGGCAGTTAACCCCCACAACAACTGCTCCCCGTTTAATGCAGCCCCCCGCACCCATCTGATTCAGATTCAGTTAAATTCGGAAGATACATTTTTGTTAAATGACTAGGTATACCCCTTCCCTTCTCTTTCCCCAACTGGTGTAGACTTTACAGTGAAACACTTGCGTAAAAATATAAATATATATTATATATATATATTAGTAACAGTTAAAACATTTAAAATATGCAAGAATGTAGCTATATCCAGGGAGTACCAGTATTAGATCAATGTGCAGAGGTATGAAGTATTTGAGGTAGATATGTACATGAAGGCAGGGTAAAGTGACTAGACATCAGGATAGATAATAATAAGGTATTTGAGGTAGATATGTACATGAAGGCAGGGTAAAGTGACTAGGCATCAGGATAGATAATAATAAGGTATTTGAGGTAGATATGCACATGAAGGCAGGGTAAAGTGACTAGGCATCAGGATAGATAATAATAAGGTATTTGAGGTAGATATGTACATGAAGGCAGGGTAAAGTGACTAGACATCAGGATAGATAATAATAAGGTATTTGAGGTAGATATGTACATGAAGGCAGGGTAAAGTGACTAGGCATCAGGATAGATAATAATAAGGTATTTGAGGTAGATATGCACATGAAGGCAGGGTAAAGTGACTAGGCATCAGGATAGATAATAATAAGGTATTTGAGGTAGATATGTACATGAAGGCAGGGTAAAGTGACTAGACATCAGGATAGATAATAATAAGGTATTTGAGGTAGATATGTACATGAAGGCAGGGTAAAGTGACTAGACATCAGGATAGATAATAATAAGGTATTTGAGGTAGATATGTACATGAAGGCAGGGTAAAGTGACTAGACATCAGGATAGATAATAATAAGGTATTTGAGGTAGATATGTACATGAAGGCAGGGTAAAGTGACTAGACATCAGGATAGATAATAATAAGGTATTTGAGGTAGATATGTACATGAAGGCAGGGTAAAGTGACTAGACATCAGGATAGATAATAATAAGGTATTTGAGGTAGATATGTACATGAAGGCAGGGTAAAGTGACTAGACATCAGGATAGATAATAATAAGGTATTTGAGGTAGATATGTACATGAAGGCAGGGTAAAGTGACTAGACATCAGGATAGATAATAATAAGGTATTTGAGGTAGATATGCACATGAAGGCAGGGTAAAGTGACTAGACATCAGGATAGATAATAATAAAAGTCAAATAAAGAACAGAGTAGCAGCAGCAAATGATGAGTGTAAAAGTGTATGGATGAGAGTGTGTGTGTGTGTTTGTAAAGTGTATGAATGTATGTTTGTGTTGTGTTGGTATGCGTGTGTGTGTGTGGTCTGTATGGGTTTTGTATGGGAGTGTTAATGTAGTGTGTGAGTGTGCATATGGTGTGTATATATAGTCAGGTGATTGTTCTTAAGGTCAGTGCATATAGTTTAGGTACCATTAATTGACTATTTAGCAATCTGGGTATTTAGCAGTATTATGGATTGGGGGTAGAAGCTGTCTCGGATCCTGGGTGTCCGAGAGTGGATGCTCCGGTACCATTTGCTGGACAGTAGCAGAGAGAACAGTCTTTGGCTGGAGTCTTTGGCAATTTTCAAATCAAATCGTGCCTTCCTCCGACACCGGTTGATATAGAGGTCCTGGATGGCAGGGAGCTCAGCCCCAGTGATGCCTCCCAAAAGAACACACAGTGTAGTAGGCTACCTCATCCATGATGAGTGCATGGCAGGTGACAGGCAGCCACAAACTCTCCTGCATTGCCAGTGGGCAATAAGGGTCTAGAAAAATATATGGGCAAGATAAGGTCTCCAGCAACCTTATTCAATAAACTTGTGTGTTTATACCAGTGAGAAGAATGATAGGAAAGGGCAGGTCCCTTCCAGTAGAGGCTGCTGAGGGAAGGATGGCTCATAATAATGGCTTGACTGGCATTTATGGAATGGTATCAAACACGTGGTCATGTGTTTGATACAATTCCATTCCAGCCATAATACTCCGTTTCAGCCATTAGTATGAACCGATCTCTCCTCAGCAGCCTCCTCTGGTCCCTTCAGTATGCAGCATGGCTATACAGGATGGATAAGCATTAGCCAACAACAGTGTAAACCGTGATCATGAACTAGATTCAGCCCGCGGGACGATTTTTCTTGAGCATCGGTCAGGGGGCCGGAACATAAAATAATTTGTAGACTGCAAATTGACCGCAAGAAGCCCAAACATATGTGGTATTTGACAAAACCTCATCATTTTCCAACCTTGCTTACGTTTGAATACGATCACCTGTCTCTCTATTATGCGTGGGAATACTTGATTTGATACAGATATCCAAAATGTAAATCACTTGGATCGGCTTTCCTGGTGTTTTTAGTATTTTATGTCCAACAATAAAAATGTAACAACAACAACAATTGCTCCTCAGACAATTTGGGGGGCTAAATAAAACCACGGGTCGCCAGTTGGGGAACCCTGGTGTAAATAGACCTCCTTCAAAAGGGACTATAGCAGGCTCTTCCATCTGTACAACACTACTACCACCACCAATAGTCAGTAGTGATGAACGGTAAATCTAACCCAATGAACCCGCATCCGACCGATCCACCCACGAGTTCAAATATAATAGACGACTCTTTAGATGTAATGACCACGGAAAGCTATAACACGGGCCGAATATCTGTTGCACCGGGTAGGCTACAGTTTCAGACAGTCACATGCACTGTCTCTGGTTTCGAGTGTTTCATAAATTACATGCCAGCCCCCATGTCACCGAGGAGTCGGCGAATTTCAACGGTTACGCAGTCAGGCCTACATTGTGACAAATAACTGCATGCATGAATGAATGAATGTACGGCGTTACATTGTAGCATGTTACATGAAAAGCAACCATTTATCATAGCAGTGAGAAATAACAACCGCGTCAATGTAAAGTGTACTCAACTCGCGGCAGCGGTACTGAACTTCCGTTGTTGAGCCCCCGAATACCGCTGAATTCCGATGCAAAGCACAAATTAATTGGCAACATGACATCTACAATGCGCACATGCATCGCTAATAACTCACCTTTTTATGTTGGCGACATTCCTTCACTCCGCGTTTTGGCGTGAAAACAAGCTGCTATGTTTACAGCTGGGCACACCTAGGCTGCAAATCCAACTGATCCAGAGGCGGTGTTGCTGCTTCTCCAGCAGATAGCTAGCAGATCCGACCCGCTTGCTTACAACTACACTAGGGTCCAAAGGGCTTGCTTTCAGCTGCACTAAGGTCCAACAGGCTTCCTGTTTAGATCAAGGCGGAGCTGGAGCAAGTAACTGCTCGGAAAACGTACCCAAATGAGGTATGAGAAATGTTTTTTCATTATCCAAACTGAAAAGTTGGAACTACTGCTAGTGTTTTATTTTATTTATTTTATTTTTTTTATTTAACCTTCTTTATGTAGCTAGGCAAGTCAGTTAAGAACACATTTTTATTTACAATGATGGCCTACCAAAAGGCAAAAACCTCCTGCGGGGACGGGGCTGGGATTTATATATATATATATATATATATATATATATATATATATATATATATATATATATATATATATATATATATATATATATATATATATATATATATATATATATATATATATATATATATATACACACACACACACAGTGGGGAGAACAAGTATTTGAAACACTGCCGGTTTTGCAGGTTTTCCTACTTACAAAGCATGTAGAGGTCTGTAATTTTTATCATAGGTACACTTCAACTGTGAGAGACGGAATCTAAAACAAAAATCCAGAAAATCACATTGTATGATTTTTAAGAAATTAATTTGCAAGAACTACAGGAAACGTATAATCTCTGTAATTGCAAACAAAGTATGTATCAAATACTTTTGTCATGCAATAAAATGCAAATTAATTTCTTAAAAATCATACAAATGTCTGACATTTATTTCAGTGCGCAAACGTGGATTGATTTAAAAATAATCTTAAAATTCATCCTAAAACTCACAGGCAGCCAGTGCAGACTTTAAAACCAGTGTAATGTGTGCTTTCTGTCTGGTCTTGTACTGCAGCTTTCTGTATGTTTTGCAGTTGACCAATGGCTTTCTTGGGTAGACCAGACAGGAGATCATTACTGTAGTTAAGCCTGTTTGTAATAAAAGCATGGATGAGCCTCTCTATATCAGCCTGAGAGAGAAATGGCAGCACCTTGGCAATGTTCTTCATGTGGTAAAAAGCTATTTTGGTCACATTCCTAATGTGGGATTCTAAATTGAGTTAAGAATCTAAAATGACACTTAGTTTGTTTACCTACTGTTTTATCATTATTGCCCATGAATTAAAATGTGCGACAAGATTCTTTCTCTGTGCTAACAATAACTACCTCGGTCTTGTCTTGATTTAGCTGGAAGAAGTTGTGAGTCATGCAAGTATTTAAATCAATAACACAGTCTAATAATTTATCTGTGGGGTTAAAATCCTCTGGTGACACAGAAATGTAGTTGTGTATCGTCTGCTGTGCTTTCTGATAACGCTGCCAAGGGGTAACATACAGTGCCTTGCGAAAGTATTCGGCCCCCTTGAACTTTGCGACCTTTTGCCACATTTCAGGCTTCAAACATAAAGATATAAAACTGTATTTTTTTGTGAAGAATCAACAACAAGTGGGACACAATCATGAAGTGGAACGACATTTATTGGATTTTTCAAACTTTTTTAACAAATCAAAAACTGAAAAATTGGGCGTGCAAAATTATTCAGCCCCTTTACTTTCAGTGCAGCAAACTCTCTCCAGAAGTTCAGTGAGGATCTCTGAATGATCCAATGTTGACCTAAATGACTAATGATGATAAATACAATCCACCTGTGTGTAATCAAGTCTCCGTATAAATGCACCTGCACTGTGATAGTCTCAGAGGTCCGTTAAAAGCGCAGAGAGCATCATGAAGAACAAGGAACACACCAGGCAGGTCCGAGATACTGTTGTGAAGAAGTTTAAAGCCGGATTTGGATACAAAAAGATTTCCCAAGCTTTAAACATCCCAAGGAGCACTGTGCAAGCGATAATATTTAAATGGAACGAGTATCAGACCACTGCAAATCTACCAAGACCTGGCCGTCCCTCTAAACTTTCAGCTCATACAAGGAGAAGACTGATCAGAGATGCAGCCAAGAGGCCCATGATCACTCTGGATGAACTGCAGAGATCTACAGCTGAGATGGGAGACTCTGTCCATAGGACAACAATCAGTCGTATATTGCACAAATCTGGCCTTTATGGAAGAGTGGCAAGAAGAAAGCCATTTCTTAAAGATATCCATAAAAAGTGTCGTTTAAAGTTTGCCACAAGCCACCTGGGAGACACACCAAACATGTGGAAGAAGGTGCTCTGGTCAGATGAAACCAAAATTGCACTTTTTGGCAACAATGCAAAACATTATGTTTGGCGTATTAGCAACACAGCTGAACACACCATCCCCACTGTCAAACATGGTGGTGGCAGCATCATGGTTTGGGCCTGCTTTTCTTCAGCAGGGACAGGGAAATTGGTTAAAATTGATGGGAAGATGGATGGAGCCAAATAGAGGACCATTCTGGAAGAAAACCTGATGGAGTCTGCCATAGACCTGAGACTAGGATGGAGATTTGTCTTCCAACAAGACAATGATCCAAAACATAAAGCAAAATCTACAATGGAATGGTTCAAAAATAAACATATCCAGGTGTTAGAATGGCCAAGTCAAAGTCCAGACCTGAATCCAATCGAGAATCTGTGGAAAGAACTGAAAACTGCTGTTCACAAATGCTCTCCATCCAACCTCACTGAGCTCGAGCTGTTTTGCAAGGAGGAATGGGAAAAAAATTCAGTCTCTCGATGTGCAAAACTGATAGAGACATACCCCAAGCGACTTACAGCTGTAATCGCAGTAAAAGGTGGCGCTACAAAGTATTAACTTAAGGGGCTGAATAATTTTGCACGCCCAATTTTTCAGTTTTTGATTTGTTAAAAAAGTTTGAAATATCCAATAAATGTCGTTCCACTTCATGATTGTGTCCCACTTGTTGTTGATTCTTCACAAAAAAATACAGTTTTATATCTTTATGTTTGAAGCCTGAAATGTGGCAAAAGGTCGCAAAGTTCAAGGGGGCCGAATACTTTCGCAAGGCACTGTATATACTGAACAGTACCGGACTCAAGATTATTATAACAGATTATAACAGAACATGGCCAAGATGTTCAAACGTTCATAGATGACCAACAGGGTCAGATAATAATAATCACAGTGGTTGTAGAGGGTGCAACAGGTCAGCACCTCAGGAGTAAATGTCAGTTGGCATTTCATAGCCTATCATTCATAGTTAGAAACAACAGGTGCAGTAGAGAGAGAGTCCAAAACAGGTCCGGGACAAGGTAGCACGTCCAGTGAACAGGTCAGGGTTCCATAGCCACAGGCAGAACAGTTGAAACTGGAGCAGCAGCATGACTAGGTGGACTGGGGACAGCAAGGAGTCATCAGTCCTGAGTCCTGAGGCATGGTACCAGGGCTCAGGTCCTCAGAGAGAAGAGAGAGAGAAAGAGAGAAAAGGAGAGAGAGAGAATTCGAGGGAGCATACTTAAATTCACACAGGACACTGGATAAGACAGGAGGAATACCTCAGATATAACAGACTGACACTAGCCCCCCCTACACATAAACTATTGCAGCATAAATACTGGAGGCTGAGACAGGAGGGGTCGGGAGACACTGTGGCCCTGTGCCTGTGAACAGGGAGTGATTAACAATAGCTTGCACTTCGTCAGATCTGCAATTAAAAACTGTTTTGAAGGAGGTGGTGGGTATAGGATCGAGAAGGAAGGTAGAATGCTTAATTTGTGATATCACATTCCTGAGCATCGCTGTGTCAACCAGGGAAAATAAATCCATAGTGCCTTTGCGTGTTAGGCTAGGGCACATATCATAAAACTTCTCATCAGGTCTTGCTTGACTGAGCCTAATGTTAATTATCTTATCTCTGAAATTTACTGCAAACTCATCACATTTAGATGTGGAGGAAAATTCACATTTAGGATTTATCAGGCCATCAATGGCTGAGAAGAGCACTCTCGAATGATTCTGATCATTAGTGATTAAAAATGAGCCCATCTGGCATTTCTAATTGCCTTATATATGCCAAGTTGCTCTCTGAGAATATCATAATGGACCTGCAACTTTGACTTTCTACACTCCCTTTCTGCAATTTCTCTTGAATTGATTAGTTTCCTCACTCATCCAAGGGGCTCTCTGTTTGGATGTGGCTTTTTTCAACCTTTACTGGAGCTATGGTATCAATGGTTGTCCTTAATTTGCTATTAAAGTTGTCAACTAAATCATCACAAGAGGAAGGCAGAATAGGTGAATGAGTATTGTTCATACACTCAATACAATCTGTAGCAACTTCAGAGGTAAGATAGCATTTCTTAATAACGTGTTCAGTATTACCATGTGCTATGGGCTACAAGCTAGTAAAAAACACACAGTCATTAGTGATTAAAAATGAGCCCATCTGGCATTTCTAATTGCCTTATATATGCCAAGTTGCTCTCTGAGAATATCATAATGGACCTGCAACTTTGACTTTCTACACTCCCTTTCTGCAATTTCTCTTGAATTGATTAGTTTCCTCACTCATCCAAGGGGCTCTCTGTTTGGATGTGGCTTTTTTCAACCTTTACTGGAGCTATGGTATCAATGGTTGTCCTTAATTTGCTATTAAAGTTGTCAACTAAATCATCACAAGAGGAAGGCAGAATAGGTGAATGAGTATTGTTCATACACTCAATACAATCTGTAGCAACTTCAGAGGTAAGATAGCATTTCTTAATAACGTGTTCAGTATTACCATGTGCTATGGGCTACAAGCTAGTAAAAAACACACAACATCAACAATGGAGGATATGTCAATAGAAAGTCCCTTGGTAATAACCAGGTCCAGAGTATAGCTGTGGTTATGGGTGCACCCATTAACATGTTGAATAAAGTCCATAGAGCTCAACAGATTCATAAATTCAATGAGCTCAGTAATGAGGTCATTCACAAGAAAGGTTTTATTTGTGATTCAACCAAATTATTAACGTTACAACCATGTTCTCCAATCTATCAGAATGGTAGGAGATTGCAGTTTGTGTAAACTCACTAGAAGGAACATCACAATAACCATAGTGCCACTTCTACAGGAGTTTAAATGGTTTCCAATTCCTCTGTTGCTTATTCTGACAGGGAGACCTGGAGCACTACCAGACCCTGTCCCTCAGTCTTTTTTTTATTTTATCTTTATTTAACCAGGCAAGTCAGTTAAGAACAAATTCTTATTTTCAATGACGGCCTAGTTCGGGGGCAGAATGACAGATTTGTACCTTGTCAGCTCGGGGGTTTGAACTCGCAACCTTCCGGTTACTAGTCCAACGCTCTAACCACTAGGCCACCCTGCCGCCCCAGTCTGACAGGGAGGACTAGAGCACTACCAGACTCTGTCCTTCAGTCTGACAGGGAGGACTAGAGCACTACCAGACGCTGTCCCTCAGTCTGACACGGAGGACTAGAGCACTACCAGACCCTGTCTCTCAGTCTGACAGGGAGAACTGGAGCACTACAAGACCCTGTCCCTCAGTCTGACAGGGAGGACTGGAGCACTACAAGACCCTGTCCCTCAGTCTGACAGGGAGGACTAGAGCACTACTAGACCCTGTCCCTCAGTCTGACAGGGAGGACTAGAGCACTACCAGACCCTGTCCCTCAGTCTGACAGGGAGGACTAGAGCACTACAAGACCCTGTCCCTCAGTCTGACAGGGAGGACTAGAGTACTACCAGACCCTGTCCCTCAGTCTGACAGGGAGGACTAGAGCACTACCAGACCCTGTCCCTCAGTCTGACAGGGAGGACTAGAGCACTACCAGACCCTGTCCCTCAGTCTGACAGGGAGGACTAGAGCACTTCCAGACCCTGTCCCTCAGTCTGACAGGGAGGACTAGAGCACTTCCAGACTCTGTCCGTCAGTCTGACAGGGAGGACTAGAGCACTACCAGACTCTGTCCGTCAGTCTCTTAAACAGTTTGCAATGTTGCTGGAAATAATCCTGGAACCCCTGCAGTTGTGTTTGCCTGCACATACACACAAGTCAAATTCAGTCAGCTGTGTAGCCCATGACACTGTAGTCTGGGCTACACTCTGCTGTATAATAGATAAGGACCCCCAGAAGCGTTGTGTCATTACTGTCCCTAGCCACTCGTCTTATTAAACTAAATCCTTACTGTTTGCAGTAAGTGTGAAAGGATAGCCTGTTTTTACCTGTCCAATTCTTTCAGATATGTGAATATTAAAGGAGTAGCTGTGGCTAAATATCTACATTGAGAATGGCCAGACTCTCCTTCCTCAGTTTGTTTGTGTGTGTTCCCATCTTTTTAATGCACTCACATTTGAAGGGCTGCTGATCATTGACATGCTTATTTCTACAACAGTCTATAGTATTATAGACCAACAGAGGGCAGCCTTGCAACACAGAATTATTTCACACCCATTGGCATTGATTCTCTCTGTGTGTGTGTGTGTTTCTATATTTTTTAGGTTGGTACTGTTGTCCTATTTCACACATGTACACATTTTTATTATATGCATGTGAATTGGAAATGTGTTTTTTTCATATGCCAACTCCCCCCCGAGACACCTTTGGAGAGTGGGGTCACAACCAGGGATCAGCCATTATTGACATTGACCCTGGAGCAATTACACCCTTAACCACTCGGCTACCTATTTATGTGTGTTTTTGTATATAGGATACAAAAACACACATAAATAGGTAGCCGAGTGGTTAAGGGTGTAATTGCTCCAGAGTCAAACATAATTTTTTCTCTACTCTCTGTCCCCCCACCTCGAAGCTTGTGGGATTCTTACGGCCCATCTGTGTGTGGAGACAAAGGGCCTATAGGCCAGCTCAGGCCCAGCTCTCGCCCAAGCCCCTGCTGCTGGAGTGGCCACAGACAATACCCCATCCCCCCTAGGGCCGAGTGAGAGAGATTTTTTTAGTCACTGGCCTACACACAATACTAATAATGTCAAAGTGGAATAATGTTCTTAATTATTATTAGTATTATTTTTTTTACAAATGTATTAAAAATGAAAACCTGAAATGTCTTAAGTCAATAAGTATTCAACCTCTTTGTTATGGCAAGTTCAGGGGTAAAAATGTGCTTAACAAGTAATATAGTAAGTTGCATGAACTCTGTGTGCGATAATAGTGTCAAACATGATTTTTTAATGACTACCTCATCTCTGTACCTCACACATACAATTATCTGTAAGGTCCCTCAGTCGAGCAGGGAACTTCAAATACAGATACAACCACAAAGATCAGGAAGGGTTTCCAATGCCTCGCAAAGTAGGGCACCTGTTGGTCGATGGATAAAAATAAAAAAGCAGACATTGAATATCCCTTTTAGCATGGTGAAGTTATTAATTGCACTTTGGTTGGTATATCAATACACCCAGTAACTAAAGAGATACAGGTGACCTTCCTAACCCAGTTAACGGAGAGGAAGGAAACCGCTCAGGGATTTTACCAATGGTGACTTTAAAACAGTTACAGAGGTTAATGGCTATGATAGGAGAAAACTGAAGAAGGATAACAACATTGTAGTTACTCCACAATACTAACCTAATTGACAAAGTGAAAAGAAGGAAGCATGTACAGAATAAAAAATATTCCAAAACATGTATCCTGTTTGCAACAAGTCACTAAAGTAATTCTGCAAACTATTTGGCAAATCAATTAACTTTTTGTCCTGAATACAAAGTGTTATGTTTGGGCAAATGTAATGAAATACATTACTGAGTACAACTCTCCATATTACCAAGAATGGTGGTGGCTGCATCATGTTATGGGTTTGCTTGTAGTCGTTAAAGACTGGGGAGTTTTTCAGGATAAAAAACAAATGGAAGGGAGATAAGCACAGGGAAAATCCAAGAAGAAAATCTGGTTCAGTCTGCTTTCCACTAGACACTGGGAGATTAATTTGCCTTTCAGCAGAACAATAACCTAAAACACAAGGCCAAATCTTCACTGGAGTTTCTTACCAAGAAGACAGTAAATGTTCCTGAGTGGCTGAGTTATATGTATATAATCTATGGCAAGACCTGAAAATGGTTGTCTAGCAATGATCAACAACTAATTTGACAAAGCTTGAAGAATTTTGAAAAGAATAATGGACAAATATTGTACAATCCAGGTGTGCAAAACTCTTAGATTTACACAGAAAACTCACAGCTGTAATCTCTGCCAAAGGTGATTCTAACATGTATTGACTCAGTGGTGTGAATACCTATGTCAATTTGCAAAAATGTATAAAAACATGTTTTCCCTTGATCATTATAGGGTATTGTGTGTAGATGGGTGAGAAATAAATATGTTTAATCCATTTTGAATTCAGGCTGTAGCACAACAACATGTTGGGTTATGGGGTATGAATACTTCCTGAAGGCACTGTACATATATTTCAGGATGTTGTGTATCCCTGGAAATATTCAGAATTCATGTAAACATAACAGTTTGAAAACTTAGCTTATCCAAAAGAAAGTGGTCTCTTGGCACAATTTACCCCAGGTTTAGGGTAGATGAACATAGAGACAGGGTAGGCATATAGGGACACATTTCTAACACATTGGAAAGAAAACATTTCAATTCTGTCCTAGAGGGAGGCAAACCCAACCGCCACAAGGAGTCGCTAGAGTGCGATGACCCAAGTAAAGCCCCCCAATCAAACCCTCCCCTAACCTGGAGAACGCTGGGCCAATTGTGTGCTGCCCTATGGGACTCCAGATCACAGTCGGTTGGATTACAGCCCGGGGTCGAACCTGGGTCTGTAGTGAAACCTCTAGCACTGCGCTAGAGTGCCTTAGACCTCTGTGCCACTCCGGAGACCCAGGGAGGCATTTGTCATCATTTGAACTTGACTAAGCACACAAATGTGTGGTGTATTCAAAGTACTGTGCATAAAACTGACAAAGTGTCATCATTATGGGGTACATTGATTAACCATTTCCTCAACTTGCACCTGGCCAAATTTCACAATTTACACCAAAGCCACCATTTTGACTATATTAGCCCACACAGCTACAAGGCTGCACTTTCTGCTAGGTTTAGGACCTCATATTGTAGCTTATAGAGACTCCTACTGATGTATAACCTTTGTAACGGCTCAACCAACCCTTTGGCACAACTTAATCCACTTTCCCCTATGTGACATTTCCTTCATTTTATCCTTCTTATAATTTTGCTATGTGGCTTTAGTTGATGCAAGCTTTTTAGCTCTCCAAATTTACTTGAGGCATATTTTTTCATAGATTATTTCATTGTAAATAATTAGCTTGAACAAAGTATTAGCTTTGTTTCAATAGGTTTTGTTTTGTTTTACGAATTAGACCCACAACATGCTTTTTCTGTATTCACAAAACTGACATGAATTTCCATGTAGAAAATCTTGTTTGTTTATAAATATTTAATGTTTTTCATGTAGCATTTGCTGTGCTGCTTTATGTTGCATTATTTATCAATGGGCTATCCAAATAATATTAGGCCTACAGCCTACAATTATTGTCCGTATTATTTATCCATCGAATAAGCTCTCTTTGTCCAGCCAATATGATGCTTTTTTCGTTTGTCCATGATTCCCATGTCACCTCTCCCTAAATGTATGTGTATGTGTGTGTGTGTGCACCCGCGCCCGCTCCCGTCCCGGGGGATTTGTCAGACGGATGGGCTGTAATGCGGTTGTCTCTGCTCGTCTGCAGGAACACCTGCCCCTTCCGTGGGGAGAGCGTCTGTCCTCCCGCTGCAGAGCGAATCCCCAGCTCAGATACTGGCACAGACCTCGCCTCTCCAATCTGGGGAAATGATGAAGTAGCCTGGCGTCACAGATATCTTTAGTTTAGAAATGTTTTAGTCGAATTTCCACCTGAACGTTTGCCAGAATGTCCATACAACAACAAACATTTAAGATAAAAAAATGTATTAACAATTTATTAATTTATTAACAAAAGCTGTTTAGGTGTGTTATATATGGCATACTACAAAAGGACACCCTGAAATGTTAAGCAATCTTTGGAAAGCACGTATTGGCTAAAGTAAACTATGGAGTTTGTCACAGAAAAAAAATGTTATTGTCCTTAAAAGCTGAACATGAAACCAACAAACTTCTGGACAATCGAAAAAGCTAATAATGAAATTGTAGGCCTAAAGCTGAAACTGTGTCTCACCCTACCAAACAAAACACTGCAATCTCACTTGCAACCTCTGGATTTAACAGGGATTTCAAAAACATTTTGGGAAATCTTTAATAGATAAAATCCGATTAAAAAGTGCAATAAAGAGCAACAGTATTTGTTCTGTTGTCAGAGTATAAATAATTGTTATATATATTACAAATAAATATGTATGTGCAAACACCAGACATAAGACATTACAATGTAAACATGAATTGATAAATACGTAACTTACTAAGCCTAATACAAAAACAAATAACGAATATAATATACAACATATCATATCTGTAAATAAGTGGCACTTATATTCTACTTTGAACTTCATCACTGATTTCAGCGAATCTCTACAGCTACAGATCCTTTAAATCAGCCCTGTCCGGAGAGAAGTTTCGCCATGGTAAGTATTGGCTAACAGGACAGCTTTTCAATACTAGGCTAATAAACCTATAAGAAGTAGGATCACCCGACATTATTGCGTTTTCTGACACTGCAAATTTGGATTCAATTGGGTAAGTCTGTGGGTAAGTCCAGTGGGGCAGCAGTTTCTTTCCTTCACAACACTGAGAAAGAGAAGGACATTAGGTCCTGTTTTACTGTGTGACTCTGGCCTAGAGTGGCAGCACACAGGGCACTTGGGCACACACTACAGGCACAGCAGTGCTCCCAGGCCAGATATGTGTCAACAATGTCTATCAAGCATTCGTATGCAGTCCACCCTACCCAGTCTCCATCTTCAGTCTTCTTCTCTCCTTCACTGACGGTGTCCATCCTTGACTGATGACCTACACATCCAGCACATGGTTGAGGTAGGTGATGTAGCAGATTGCGAGCCGGAGGATCTCAATCTTGGACAGCTTCTTGTCTGGCGGAAGTGTCGGGAGAAGCTTCCTCAACTCGGCGAACCCAACGTTGAAAGCCTCGACGCGAATGCGCTCTCTTGTTGCGTGCGCGGACCGGTACTTGGCTGTAGCGCGCCTCCGCCTCCTCTTCTCCTCCCTGCTGAGGGAAGGAATGGACAGAGAGCGCGCCTTGCCTTCGCCCTCTGCGGGCTCCGCGGGCAGGGGGGCGCACTCCATCTTGATGCTGTTCAGCAGGGTCTCTGTGTCGGGCTGCCCCCAGGGCAGGTCAACGTCTGGCTGGTCAGGACTCAGCATCATCTTCAGGCCGTCTGTTTTGTGGTCTGTTTTCAGATCAAAGGTTCAACCCCTGTGGGAAAAATAGAATTTAGTCTTATAACAAAGTATATGTGAGAGAATATGTTAAGTTTCTATGGACAATTCGATTTTCGATTTTTAAAAACGGAGAGAATATTTTTGCAAGATGCGCATGTTCGCAAGCCTGTTGTGCGCTGTCCTTTGTGCTGATTCTAACAAATCACTTTCGTCTATGCTTGTTATGGTCTGATGTAGGTGCTTATTTCCCTGTTGATACAATGTGGAGTATCTGTATTATTAAAAAGCCCTTAAAAAGATCTTTCGAAAATAGCTTATTACTATTCATAAAGTTTTGCAATTCTGTCTAGTCTTGACCCTTTTAAAACGGTCTCATCTTCATCTGCCCATTTTATCGAATCAAATTTCCACAGGCTGAATTTCATTTAATCCTATAGCTGCGAACAGAGACCACCGAGCACAGCAGACATTAAATCATCATCTGACTTAATTGAAATTAATTATTGGGAGAGCTCTGGATTCACGTGAGCAGCTGGCCATCTGTCTTGCAGACGATTCACCCGCTGTATGGTTGAATGACGCGCGTTTGAAACACGCAGAGACACAAACGGGATATCCTTTATATGTTGGGTCATATAAAGGAACCGTGATTCATTAAAATAAGTTTACCTTTATTTAACTAGGCAATTCAGTTAAGAACAAATTCTTATTTACAATGACTGCCTTGAACTGCCTTGTTCAGGGGCAGAAGGACAGATTTTTGTTTTAAAATATCGGTTCGGGGATTCGATCCAGCAACCTGTTGTGCACTGGCCCAACGCTCTAACCACTAGACTACCTGCCGCCTCATCATGTAACGTTTAGAGGGGATAACGTAAATGATCATAAACCACTGTAACTATTTCTATAATAAAATAAATGCCACTTATAAAAAGAAGAAAAGATATGCTTTAAAACCAGCCAGCATAAATCAGTTATTAGTTTCACTTTGAGGAATGTTTCGACTCACCAATTTTAATTTGCTCAACTTTATCCAAGGGTGCACCCCTGAGGAGTTATTTCCACTGTAAAAACTCTCGTTGGTGTCACCCACGGTCACACATCTCCAACCCTTCTCATCAACATGTATTTGATTATAGGTGAGACCAACTTCAAATTAGATGTTAGTCTATTCAAAACGATTTTACGTGTCCATTAACTAATTATAAGCGGACGACAGGTGTTTCTGTTGTCGTACTTTCGTTTTTTTCATTTGAGCATCACTTGATTGTTTGAGGACAGATTTTCTTAAGTGTTGTCTCTTGACCTCCGCTGAAGAAAACAAATGAGGTTGTTGTGAGGAGAGGGTGCGCTCGTGGAGAGAGTGACTCCTTTAGTCCGCCTTGTTTTTCCGTGATATTATGATGGGCTTTAGTAAACTGCATGCCAGGGACCATTCTTCTGTGAGGGGAACGATTACAGGGAATCCTTCCGCCTGCTCGTGTCTCACCTTCGCGCGTGCTGACTCTCTTGTGCGTGCCAGATTGTGTGAGAGATAAGAAGAGCCGAACCCATAATAAAGCCTCGCGGGGAGTGACTGCAGCATGAGGAATACATGAGGAATGGTATTGTCTGCCTCGTTGTTCTTTCACCCTCCCTCCTCCTCCTCCTCTCCCCTGCGATAATATATAGACACTAATGGTGACATATCGTATTGGGTAAAGGTGCTAGTGAGATGATCACGATGTTCATCAGTGACACCACACATAACATATATCTTAATCAATTGATTGATGCAATGATTACCAATTGTTCCGGTAATGGTTTTTGTATGGATATGTCATCTCCAAAACACAAATAACCTCCATCACTGAATCTAACTGAAACACATGCTATCTTGTTCCACCATCCAGTCACACACAAAGATGACCACCACAGCAGCCTGCTTCACAAGCACCTTTATTATTGAGTAAATAACAAGGTATACGGTTCCCAGGCAACCCAGCACCTTGGTGGACCTGGTCATGGTGATGAGAAATTGATGTTTAACAGTTCAATAAGCTTATAGACGATCTGGGAGCAGTAAAAGGGGAGAGAATATAGGGCTATATCACTGTAAAACTACAGCATAACACCTGCTTAGCTATCACTGTCACTGTAATTGGCCTGGGGAGCTAATAAAGCCACAAGGTTGGGAGGGTGAGGCAGAGAAGCGATGGAGGGTATATTGGAAGTCACATGTTATACTGTATAACCAATGAGAGACATAAACAGGTCAATAGCAAGCTCAATAGAGGTTACTCTTTTACTTGGACCAATTACCCAAATATCATGATATTAAGCTAATGCTACCATATTACATGTAAAATATGCCCCTTCTTACACAGAGAAACGAACAGACTAATAAATGAAGGAAACAGCATAGCTGAAAAAGGGACATATGGACCCATGTTGTGGCCCCATCCCAATCAGATTGTGTAGGGGTGTCATGGGAATAGGGTGGCCATAGGGCCAGCCGCCATACTGTCAGACCTAACACACACTGATACGCTGTCACAGGGGAAGGGTATGTGTGTGCATGGGTGTAGGTAAGAAAAAATAGAGACAGTGTGTGTGTGTGTTGAGTGTGTGTTCCACAATAAAGCACCTGTCTACAGTAATTGGTCCATAGACTGCTGTACCCCTCACCTTGGGTCCCCCACACACACACACACACACACACACACACACACACACACACACACACACAGTTTCCCTGTTACTCTACATGATACGGCAGCACCACATTAAAGTTAATTTGTAATATACTTTTGTTAATGATTCTACTTTTGTAGTATTTTATAAATACTATGCAGATTAAGAAAAATGGCTGCATTACGAAGCCCCTAGATTTGTGTGGGAAGTAATTTTGAGTACTATGAAAAGGAAGTGTCTCAGTTCCATGTTGTCCTCATGGTGTGGTGCTGTAATTGTGCAACAGTATATTCAGTTGCCGATCAGCCAGACGGGAAGGATAGATCACACCTATTGATTTACTGTGGTTCCTTTTGACAGGATGACAAATTGGGAATCCTTTCAACAGCTTAATTCACCTTAAACACTGAATCAATGGAGATCAATTGTACCAAACTGTGCTCAGTCCAGAATAACCATACCCACTGGGCAAAAGCTGGTTGAATCAACATTGTTTTCATGTAATTTCAACCCCCAAAATCTTTTGGATGGCGTTGAATCAACGTGGAAAACTAGTTGCAAAAAGCCATCAACGTAAGGTCAGGTCGTATTTCTCTTATCCAACTTTTAACCTAAATCCCATGACATGGTGATCATTTCACGTTGAATTCACGTTAATTGACAACTCAACCAAATGTAAATCAAAACTAGACGTTGAACTGACATCTGTGCCCAGTGGGTAGCCTATACCAACCAGCTAGCCACCCAAACAACTGGCCCTTATGGGAAGCACCCATGCTATTTGTATAGTACAAGATAAATAATATGTCAACTTTGTTGTCAAGATCATTTCCGTGTGGCTGAATCAAAGTAAGAGTCTCCTCCTTCTCTTCTTCCTTCTCTCCTCGCTCTCTCATTCTCCCCCTCTCTCTCCTGGGTGTACCCCTGGTCTGCTCTAGCCTGGACACCATCTGTTCCATCATGTAAACGGAACGAGGGAGCCTCAAACCTCTAACCATCACCTCCTCTCTCATCTGTCTCTGTGTGTGTGAAACCAAGTCAATCTGGGCCCCTTAAAATATGGATCCTTCCTTTGTAGGCTCAATGTTCCATTGTGGATTCCAATAAAATGTATGTGTAATTCTGTGTGTTTGTGCCTGTCAGTGCGTGTGCGCACTCCCTGTCTCCCTTGAGTCCAGGATGCATTTGAGGAACGTCTGCTTCTCTATATTAAGCTTTCTTTTTCCTTCCTTTCACAATTCCCTCTCTCTCATTCGTCTCTTCCTCCCTACAGTGTTTTCTATCCAAGGTTTATATCACAAATGTTTGAATTGCCAAGGTTTTGAAGCTGTCCCATTTCTCTCACTCACCCATGTTCTGACTGTTTGCTTGTCTCTGTATCTTCAATTGTTTTAATGGTGAATCTTATCCACAGTAGATTGTGAAGAACAAGTAAATGACCAACATGCAGAGTGAAACTCAGTTCATTTATCTGTTCTCTCTTTCCGTCTGGTTGCCATCTGTTGTCATCTTTTGTTTCTGCTGGTCTGGAATCAGATGGCATCTAATCGATAGGCTTTGTAACCATGGCTACTGGACCAACAGGAGATGAGGAGTAAGGGAGGGAATAAAGGAACTAAAAGGAGGGATGGAGTGAGTGAGAACTCAATTGCAGGACCACTCACATTCCCCATAATGTTAAAAAAATTCCCCTGTGCTGCATTTGCGCTGAAACTAATTGGGGTAATAATTAATCCCCTGCTTTTAGGTTCATGCTAAGAGAGTCTGAGCTCAGGAAAGGTGTCTGCAGAAGTCAAGAAAAATTATTCCAAGAAATCATTAACAATTATTCCAAGGTTGTCCATGCCAACAGATCCACAGATGATGCAATCTCTATTGACCTCCACACTGCCCTTTCAAACCTGGACAAAAGGAAGAATGCTATTCATTGACTACAGTTCAGCGTTCAACACCATTGTACCCTCAAAGCTCATCACTAAGCTACCCTGGGACTAAACACCTCCCTCTGCAACTGGATCCTGGACTTCCTGACGGGCCGCCCCCCAGGTGGTAAGGGTAGGAAACAACACATCCGCCACACTGATCCTCAACACGGGGGCCCCTCAGGGGTGCGTGCTCAGTCCCCTCCTGTACTCCCTGTTCACTAATGACTGCTGGGCCAGGCACAACTCCAACACCATCATTAGGTTTGCTGATGACACAACAGTGATAGGCCTGATCACAACGATGAGACTGCCTATAGGGAGGAGTTCAGACACCTGACAGTGTGGTGCAAGGACAACAACCTCTCCCTCAGAATGATCAAGACGAAGGAAATTATTGTGGACTACAGGAAAAGGAGGACCGAGAATGCCCCCATTCTCATTGATGGGGCTGTAGTGGAGCAGGCTGAGAGCTTCAAGTTCCTTGGTGTCCACATCACCAACAAACGAACATGGTCCAAGCACACCAAGACAGTCGTGAAGAGGGCACGACAAAACCTATTCCCCCCCCAGGAGACTGAAAAGATTTGGCATGGGTCCTCAGATCCTCAAAATGTTTTACAGCTGCACCATCGAGAGCATCCTGATGGGTTGCATCACTGCCTGGTATGGCAACTGCTCGGTGTCCGACGGCAAGGCACTACAGTGGGTAGTGCGTACAGCCCAGTACATCACCGTGGTCAAGGTTCCGTGACCCCGGTGAAGACTCCAGCCACCCTAGTCATAGATTGTTCTCTCTGCTGCTGCACGGCAAGCGGTACCGGAGCGGCAAGTCTAGGTCCAAGAGGCTTCTAAACAGCTTCTACCTCCAAGCCATAAGACTCCTGAACACCTAATAAAATGGGTACCCAGAATATTTTCACCCCCCCATGCTGCTGATACTCTCTGTTATTATCTATGCATAGCCACTTTAATAACCTTACCTGCATGTACATAATTACCTCAATTACCGGTACCCCCGCACATTGACACATTGACTCTGTACCGGTACCCCTGTATATAGCTCCACTATTGTCATTTACTGCTGCTCTTTAATTATTTTTTTTTGTTATATCTAACTTTTTTTTGGGGGGGGGGGTTCTTAAAACTGCATTGTTGGTTAAGGTCTTGTAAGTAAGCATTTCACTGAAAGGTCTACACCAGTTGTATTCGGGGCATGTGACAAATAAAATTTGATTTGATATGATATTGATCTGAATATTATTTTACAGGCAGAGGTATTTTAATAATAATACTAGCCCACCTGTCTGGCTGCTAGATCAAAGAGACATACAGATATTGTGTGTGTGTGTGTGTGTGTGTGTGTGTGTGTGTGTGTGTGTGTGTGTGTGTGTGTGTGTGTGTGTGTGTGTGTGTGTGTGTGTGTGTGTGTGTGTGTGTGTGTGTGTCATTCATCTCCTCTCCCCTGGAACAACATTTCCCACCCTCTCTAATGAGACTGTCAGGAATATAATATAGAAAATAGAAGAATACAATGCAATAGTCTATTCATTCCAAGTTAGCTTTTAATCCACTCCAATTTTTCACCCAAGCTTCCACATACTGTCACGACTTTCACCGAAAGTGGCTCCTCTCCCTGTTCGGGCGGCGCTCAGCGGTCGTCGTCGCCGGTCTACTAGCTGCCACCGATCCCTTTTCTTTTTCTTTTGGTTATGTCTGTTTTGTGTTTCACCTGGTTTCATTTTGGTTAATTAGGAGGGTATTTATCTCGACATTTCCTTTGGGTTTTTGTGCGGGATTGTTTTCGTTTGACTGTCAGTTTGGGTTGCGTTTTCGTTAGTTCATGTTTTACAGGTGGTTTTTTCCCTGGACTGTGTCTGAGTAGGGTTTCATGGCTACTGCTGTAGTCCGGTGTCCTGTAATTTCTGAGCTGGTTTAATAAACACCCTTTTCATTCGGAACTTGTTTCTCCTGCGCCTGGAAAACAATTCCTGACATTTAATCCTAGTAAAAATTCTCTGTCTTAGGTCAATTAGGATCACCACTTTATTTTAAGAATGTGAAATCTCAGAAAATTAGTAGAGTGAGTGATTTATTTCAGCTTTTATTTATTTCATCACATTCCCAGTGGGTCAGAAGTTTACATGCACTCAATTAGTATTTGGTAGCACTGCCCATAAATTGTTTAACTTGGGTCAAATGTTTCAGGTAGCCCTCCACAAGCTTCCCACAATAAGTTGGGAGAATTTTGGCCCATTCCTCCTGACAGAGCTGGTGTAAGTGAGTCAGGTTTGTAGGCCACCTTGCTCGCACACGCTTTTTCAGTTCTGCCCACAAATGTTCTATAGGATTGAGGTCAGGGCTTTGTGATGGCCACTCTTGACCACCTTGACTTTGTTGTCCTTTAGAATTTTGTCCTTTGTTGTTGTCCTTTGTCCTAAGAATGTGAAATCTCAGAAAAATAGTAGAGAGAGTGATTTATTTCAGCTTTTATTTTTTTCATCACATTCCCAGTGGGTCAGAAGTTTACATACACTCAATTAGTATTTGGTAGCATTGCCCATAAATTGTTTAACCTGGGTCAATTGTTTTGGTAGCTACCCACAATAAGCTGGGTGAATTTTGGCCCATTCCTCCTGACAGAGCAGGTTTGTAAGGCCTCCTTCCTCACACACGCTTTTTCAGTTCTGCCCACAAATTCTCTACAGGATTGAGGTCAGGGCTTTGTGATGGCCACTCCAATACCTTGACTTTGTTGTCCTTAAGCCATTTTGCCACAACTTTGGAAGTATGCTTGGGGTCATTGTCCATTTGGAAGACCCATTTGCGACCAAGCTTTAACTTCCTGACTGATGTCTTGAGATGCTGCTTCAATATATCCACATAATTTTCGGTCCTCATGATGCTATCTATTTTGTGATGTGCACCAGTCCCTCCTGCAGCAAAGCACCCCCACAACATGATGCTGCCATCCCCGTGCTTCACAGTTGGGATGGTGTTCCTCGGCTTGCAAGCCTCCCCCTTTTTCCTCCAAACATAACAATGGTCATTATGACCAAACAGTTCTATTTTTGTTTCATCAGACCAGAGGACATTTCTCCAAAGAGTACGATCTTTGTCCCCAGGTGCAGTTGCAAACCGTAGTCTGGCTTTTTTATGGTGGTTTTGGAGCAGTGGCTTCTTCCTTGCTGAGCGGCCTTTCAGGTTATGTCGATATAGGACTAGTTTTACTGTGGATATAGATACTTTTGTACCTATTTCCTCCAGCATCTTCACATGGTCCTTTGCTGTTGTTCTGGGATTGATTTGCACTTTTCGCACCAAAGTACGTTCATCTCTAGGAGACAGAATGCGTCTCCTTCCTGAGCGGTATGACGGCTGCCTGGTCCCATGGTGTTTATACTTACGTAATATTGTTTGTACAGATGAATGTTGTACCTTCAGCTGTTTGGAAATTGCTCCCAAGGATGAACCAGACTTGTGGAGGTCCACAAATTTTTTTCTGAGGTCTTAGTGGATTTCTTTTGATTTTCCGAAGATGTCAAGCAAAGAGGCACTGAGTTTGAAGGTAGGCCTTGATATACATCCACAGGTACACCTCCAATTGACTCAAATTATGTCAATTTTCCTATCAGAAGCTCCTAAAGCCATGACATAATTTTCTGGAATTTTCCAAGCTGCTTCAAGGCACAATCAACTTAATGTATGTAAACTTCTGACCCACTGGAATTGTGATACAGTGAATTATAAGTGAAATTGTTCGGAAAAATGACTTGTGTCATGCACAAAGCAGATGCACAAAACAGACTTGCCAAAACTATAGTTTGTTAACCCGAAATTTGAGGAGTGGTTGAAAAACAAGTTTTAATGACTCCAACCTAAGTGTATGTAAACTTCCGACTTCAACTGTAATTCCCACACTGAACAGTAATTAAAATACAAGCAAGAGGGGAAAAAAAACAAATCAGCAGAAAAACAAACTCTTAGCAAATGTATAATTGGTTCAGAGAAGCATGAATAGAAAATCAGAGGAGATGCATTCGCTGTGGGCAGAGCACACACCTGAGACTGAGAGCATCACTGCTGGGAATCCCCATGTGTGTATGACTGTTGGTGAAACACTAAAGTTAGCTTCCACATAAAAAAACATCCACTTCAATTAGTGACACACGCTAAGCAGCTAAATGCCATGAGAATCTTAGTGATGTACTGAAATAAGCATCAGACAGGACACCTGTTTCTGCTTTACAGTGACCGAGAAGGCACTGGATGGGTATGTCAGTGTGACAGGGGTCCCTATGAAAAATTCCCAAACAACAAGTAATACCTGTAATCCAGAGAATTGGGGAGAGAGAAAGACAGACAGAGTGAGAAAAAGAGATAGAGAGAAAGAAAGAGAGATTACCACTTGCCTATACCCTACCATAAACCCATGGTGTCCCAAGGAGTGATTCTGAACAATATCTATCAGGCTCAATGAACTAGTGTACAATTGATCTGTAACATGCTACAGTAATGTACAGACCCATGCAAGATACTTCCAACAGAACGTCTATTATACAGTACACGCCCTCTACGTGTGTCGGATGTTATGGATGAGTGAACATCACTTCAGCCCGCTTGCCCTGAGGGAGTAGAGGTAAAGAAAACAAAAATATCCCAAAATGGGTGCCCAATGACCCTGATGAGAGGAGGAGGAGAGAAAATGGGAGAGGAGAAGACAGAAGGAGAGGGGGAAGAGAGAGAGAGGAGAGGAGAGAAAAGGAGAGAAGAAAAGATAACACACACCCTTGGAGAATGTGACCGTTCCACTATATGACCTTGCAGTATACTCAGGGTCTTGTATATATATGTATATATATGTATATATATATATATATATATATATATATATATATATTCAGGCCTGACTGTGAAACACTGTGCTCTGAAGGTCTTCACCCAGCACAGTACAATCTATACAGGCTGGATATCACTTATGTTGGCTTCTCCAGGACATGCAGAATGTGTGTGTGTGTGTGTATGCATCTGTGTGCGTGATAAGACAACCTCATCTTGCTTGTTTGCTCACTTCCACAGATGTGTGTTTGCCTGTAGACCCAGAATCAGTCTAATAACAGTCAGTTATGTCTCTCCCTCTCTAAGGGATCTATCCAATTTCGCATACACATATTAAGCCTAGTTCAGGACTAAAAGCATTCTCTATGGAGATTCCCCATTAATGGAGCTTTTTAGTCCAGAACTATCTTCATACACTACATGACAAAAGTATGTGGACACCTGCTTATCGAACATCTCATTCCAAAATCATGAGCATTAACATGGAGTTGGTCCCCCCTTGGATGCTTATAACAGCCTCCAATTTTCTGGGAAGGCTTTCACAAGATGTTGGAACATTGCTGCGGGGACTTTCTTCCATTCAGCGACAAGAGCATTAGTGAGGGCTGGCACTGATGTTGGGTGATTAGGCCTGGCTCACAGTCAACGTTCCAATTCATCCCAAAGGAGTTCAATGAGGTGGAGGTCAGGGTTCTGTGCAGGCCAAGTTCTTCCACACCGATCTCGACAAAGCATTTCTGCATGAACTTCTTTGTGCACAGGGGCATTGTCATGCTGAAACAGGAAAGGGCCTTCCCCAAAATGTTGCCACAAAGTTGGAAGCACAGAATTGTCTAGAATGTCATTGTATGCTGTAGTGTTAAGATTTCCCTTCACTGGAACTAAGGAGCATGAACCATAAAAAACGACAGCATTTTTCCTCCTCCACCAAACTTTACAGTTGACATTATGCATTAGGGAAGGTAACTTTCTCCTGGCATCCGCCAAACCCAGATTTGTCCGTTGGACTGCCAGATGGAGAGGAGTGATTCATCACTCCAGAGCTTTCCACTGCTCTAGAGTCCAATGGCGGCAAGCTTTACACTGCTCCAGCCGACGCTTGGCATTGGGCATGCTGATCGTAGGCTTGTGTGTGGCTTCTCGGCCATGGAAACCCATTTCATGAAGCTCCGGACGAACAGTTATTGTGCTGATGTTGCTTCCATAGGCAGTTTGGAACTCGGAACTGAGTGTTGCAACCGATGTTTACACACGCTACGCGTTCAGTGTACTTGTGTGTCCTACCACTTCACGGCTGAGCGGTTGTTGCTCCAAGACCTTTCTATTTCACAATAACAGCACTTACAGTTGACTGGGGCAGCTCTAGCAGGGCAGAAATTTGACGAACTGACTTGTTGGAAATGTGGCATCCTATGAAGGCGCCACGTTGACAGTTACTGAGCTTTTCAGTAAGGCCATTCTACTGTCAATGTTTGTCTATGTAGATTTCATGGCTGTGTGCTCGATTTTATACAACTGTCAGCAACAGGTGTGGCTGAAATAGCAGAATCCACTCATTTGAAGGGGTGTCCACATACGTTTGTACAGTGCCTTGCGAAAGTATTCGGCCCCCTTGAACATTGCGACCTTTTGCTACATTTCAGGCTTCAAACATAAAGATATAAAACTGTATTTTTTTGCGAAGAATCAACAACAAGTGGGACACAATCATGAAGTGGAACGACATTTATTGGATATTTCAAACTTTTTTAACAAATCAAAAACTGAAAAATTGGGCGTGCAAAATTATTCAGCCCCTTAAGTTAATACTTTGTAGCGCCACCTTTTGCTGCGATTACAGCTGTAAGTCGCTTGGGGTATGTCTCTATCAGTTTTGCACATTGAGAGACTGACATTTTTTTCCCATTCCTCCTTGCAAAACAGCTCGAGCTCAGTGAGGTTGGATGGAGAGCATTTGTGAACAGCAGTTTTCAGTTCTTTCCACAGATTCTCGATTGGATTCAGGTCTGGACTTTGACTTGGCCATTCTAACACCTGGATATGTTTATTTTTGAACCATTCCATTGTAGATTTTGCTTTATGTTTTGGATCATTGTCTTGTTGGAAGACAAATCTCCATCCCAGTCTCAGGTCTTTTGCAGACTCCATCAGGTTTTCTTCCAGAATGGTCCTGTATTTGGCTCCATCCATCTTCCCATCAATTTTAACCATCTTCCCTGTCCCTGCTGAAGAAAAGCA
Organism: Oncorhynchus mykiss; assembly: GCF_057628025.1. Taxonomy (NCBI): domain Eukaryota; kingdom Metazoa; phylum Chordata; class Actinopteri; order Salmoniformes; family Salmonidae; genus Oncorhynchus; species Oncorhynchus mykiss. The sequence goes on from NC_143043.1 coordinate 31,274,821, forward strand.
GGCCCAAACCATGATGCTGCCACCACCATGTTTGACAGTGGGGATGGTGTGTTCAGGGTGATGAGCTGTGTTGCTTTTACGCCAAACATAATGTCTTGCATTGTTGCCAAAAAGTTCAATTTTGGTTTCATCTGACCAGAGCACCTTCTTCCACATGTTTGGTGTGTCTCCCAGGTGGCTTGTGGCAAACTTTAAACAACACTTTTTATGGATATCTTTAAGAAATGGCTTTCTTCTTGCCACTCTTCCATAAAGGCCAGATTTGTGCAATATACGACTGATTGCTGTCCTATGGACAGAGTCTCCCACCTCAGCTGTAGATCTCTGCAGTTCATCCAGAGTGATCATGGGCCTCTTGGCTGCATCTCTGATCAGTCTTCTTCTTGTATGAGCTGAAAGTTTAGAGGGACGGCAGGTCTTGGTAGATTTGCAGTGGTCTGATACTCCTTCCATTTCAATATTATCGCTTGCACAGTGCTCCTTGGGATGTTTAAAGCTTGGGAAATCTTTTTGTATCCAAATCCGGCTTTAAACTTCTTCACAACAGTATCTCGGACCTGCCTGGTGTGTTCCTTGTTCTTCATGATGCTCTCTGCGCTTTTAACGGACCTCTGAGACTATCACAGTGCAGGTGCATTTATACGGAGACTTGATTACACACAGGTGGATTGTATTTATCATCATTAGTCATTTAGGTCAACATTGGATCATTCAGAGATCCTCACTGAACTTCTGGAGAGAGTTTGCTGCACTGAAAGTAAAGGGGCTGAATAATTTTGCTCGCCCAATATTTCAGTTTTTAATTTGTTTGAAAAATCCAATAAATGTCGTTCCACTTCATGATTGTGTCCCACTTGTTGTTGATTCTTCACAAAAAAATACAGTTTTATATCTTTATGTTTGAAGCCTGAAATGTGGCAAAAGGTCGCAAAGTTCAAGGGGGCCGAATACTTTCGCAAGGCACTGTATATATAGTGTATGTGTCTGTGAAACCGACCCTTAGACAAAACTACTCAGACGCAATCTGTCCTCTGTATGGGTGTCTCGCTCTGTCTCCATCTCTCTCAGACGTGCATGAGGTATCTCTCTACCTACCCTATGCACTATTTTCTGGGCCCAACCTGTTGCTAGGTAACCCTGGGCCACAGCTGTTGGTTAAGTCAGACTCTTATTCTCCTGTTATGGCGGAGCTGGGACTAATTTATTAGTCTGATACAGGCAGGATGAGGGGCTCGTACAGGAGTAGGGCCTTGCAAAATTCTACCGCACAACTCAGTGCCATATGCAATTTCCGCTGCATTTCTCTATTTCATACAGACTATTTCTGTAGGTAAATTGGACCAGCTACCATACTGATGAGGTATATCTGCATATTAAATTTGGACTTTTTTTCACTAACTGGTCTTTTGACCAATCAGATTAGCTCTGAAAAAGATCTAATGTGAAAACATCTGATGTAATTGGTAGAAAGACCAATTAGTCAAAATGCTTTAGCCTAGCGCCCATGGTAATGTTGTTAGCATGGTTAGGTGTTTGTGCCATGAGGACACACCCCATGTGTGTAGTAAGTTTGTGTTTTAGAGGGATGATGAAACAATGATTTTATTAAGTTTAGGAGTGCATTGGGGGTAATATAGAAGTCAACCTCCAGTGACATCCCCCACATAGGAAGTCAGGGACAGTTCAGGGCTTCGCGCCCTCTTTCATCCCTTTCCTCAGTGTATTTACACACACAGACCTACCACAAGCTGATTTAGTAGGGGAGAGGCCGCAAGTAAGATTATTATGTCTCAATAACCCACAGGAGCACCAAATAATTCAGCACCGTGGACAGCACACTGTAATTGGTGCTAGTGAAAGAGTGGCGAAAATTGAGTGCAGAGTCAGCACCACGGCTGTGGAATCCACAAAGCTGTCCATGGTGCTGAATATCAGACAGCTCCTAAAAGTGTCATTCTGTGACATCCATCTATTTTTGGAGATTTGGAAATGTGTATGGCCTACTAAAGATTAATTTAGGCCTACACTGTAGAGTACCATATTATGAGTCATAATACCTAAATCCCAGCGGTCAAACAGTGAAATGGTTTCAATAGTTTTTCCACCATTCATTTTCCCCGTTTAAAAAAAAATAAGGGCTGTGTTCCATGTAGGCTTACCATGACGTTTTGATAACCATGTAAATCTCTCTAGGACAAGGTGACTTTTATCAATGTGTTCACCTATATTTAACCCCCAAAATGAAATGCTAATTAGCTGCTAATGTGGCTATAAATGTTACCTATTTCAAGACTTGCATGTTGCAAGTCACTACTTATATTTTTTAATCTGAATGCGTTTTTTTGGCAGAAATGCCTTCTGGAACTTGTGAACTTTCATGTGCCTTAATAACAAACTTGTATGCCATCTGTAAATACGAATAAAATTGTTACATTACGAGCCTAGTTGGTTAAGCCACAGAAAAAGGGAGGAACCTTCCTGGTAACCATGATTGGCTGAGATAATGGCCTACATTCATGAACATGTGTACGTCTAGACAAAAGTGACCCATCCACTTCGCTAGATGTGGCTGGGGGGTGTTTATAGCATTTATTTCACATGACCCATGAATTTAGGCAAGTGTGTCTGGGTAATAATAATAATCTAATAATTCTAAAATATTTACACAATATCTCGACACTTTCTTATTTTTGATATTGCTACTATTGAAATATTCGAGTAACTATTTCACTGTACCGTTTACACCTGTATCCTGAGCATGTGACAAATAAACATAGATTTTATTTGATTTAGTGTGTGTTTACCAGAGACGGTAATGTCCTGCACCAAAATCAGATTAGGGTATAGGCCAAGGATGAGATTAAGTGTATTTTTTACCTACCTTTCATGACATGATATGATTGTGGACTACAGGAAAAGGAGGACTGAGCACGCCCCCATTCTCATCGACGGGGCTGTAGTGGAGCAGTTTGAGAGCTTCACCAACAAACTAACAAACTAAACGTGTTAACCCTCGCAAGGATGTCGGCCCATCCCTAGCCACTTCCTCAGAGCATGCGCAGACCAGCTGGCTGATGTTTACGAACATATTCAATCTCTCCCTATCCCAGTCTACTGTCCCCACATGCTTCAAGATGGCCACCATTGTTCCTGTACCCAAGAATGCAAAGGTAACTGAACTAAATGACTATCGCCCCGTAGCACTCAATTCTGTCATCTTGAAGTGCTTTGAGAGACTAGTCAATGATCATATCACCTCCACCTTACCTGTCATCCTAGACCCACTTCAATTTGCTTACTGGCCCAATAGGTCAACAGACGATGCAATCGACATCACACTGCACACTGCCATATCACATCTGGACAAGAGGAATACCTATGTCAGAATGTGGTTCATTGACTATAGCTCAGCATTCAACACCATAGTACGTGGCCATGCACACCTCCAACTCAATCATCAAGTTTGCAGATAACACAACAGTAGTAGGCTTGATTACCAACAACAACAAGACAGCCTACAGGGAGGAGGTGAGGGCCCTGGGAGTGTGGTGTCAGGAAAACAACCTCTCACCTTGTCAACAAAACAAAAGAGATGATCGTGGACTTCAGGAAACAGCAGAGAGACCACCCCCCTATCCACATAGACGGGACAGCAGTGGAGAAGGTGGAAAGTTTTCAGTTCCTCGGCGTACATATCACTGACAAACTGAAATGGTCCACCAGCACAGACAGTGTGGCTTGTCACCTAAAACCTTCACAAACTTTTACAGATGCACAATTGAGAGCATCCTGTCGGGCTGTGTCACCGCCTGGTACGGCAACTGCACCGCCCACAACCACAGGGCTCTCCAGAGGGTGGTGCGGTCTGCACAACGGATCACCGGGGGCAAACTACCTGCCCTCCAGGACACCTACAGCACCCGATGTCACAGGAAGGCCAAAAAGATCATCAAAGACAACAACCACCCGAGCCACTGCCTGTTCACCCCGCTACCATCTAGAAGGCAAGGTCAGCACAGGTGAATCAAAGCAAGGACCGAGAGACTGAAGAACAGCTTCTAGCTCAAGACCATCAGACTGTTAAACAGCCATCACTAGCACAGAGAGGATGCTGCCTACATACAGACTTGAAATCATTGGTCACTTTAATAAATGGAACACTCGTCACTTGAATAATGTTTACATATCTTGCATTACTCATCTCATATGTGTATACTGTATTCAATACAATCTATTGCATCTTAGCCTATTCTGCTCTAACATTGCTCATCCATATACTTATATATTATTATTCCATTCCGTACTTAAATTTGTGTGTATTAGGTATTTGTTGTGGAATTGTTAAATATTACTTGTTAGATATTTCTGCACTGTCGGAACTAGAAGCACAAACATTTCACTACTCGCAATAACATCTGCTAACCATGTGTATGTGACCAATGCTACTCTCTGTTTATTATCCATGCATAGTCACTTTACCTCTACCTACATGTACATATTACCTCAATTACCTCGACTAACCAGCCCATTGACTCTGTACTGGTACCCCCTGTATATAGCCTTTTATTGTTGCTCCTTAATTATTTGTTATTTTTCTTTTTCTTTATTTTACTTTAGTTAATTTTAGTTTAAAAAATTTATTTTTTTAAATTCTTAAAACTGCATTGTTGGTTAAGGGCTTGTAAGTAAGTATTTCTCTGTTGTATTTGGCGCATGTGATACATTTTTAAAATTGTATATAATTTAATGTAGGCTACTACTTTCACCACTTTTAGTCTTGATGTCTTTGGTTGTTTACTACACTACCTTACTCACCCTGTTTAGCACATGGCCTCACATGTGAATCTTTAAAGAGATGGGTGGGGCTAAGGCTTAAGAGGGCGTGAATGATGCTGAATAGGTGTAGACAAAGAAGAGCTCTGTAGTTGGTGTACCAAAACATTCAAGGGACATTTTCTCAAAAGTGGGGTAGAAGTTGATCAACTTTCAAAGCTTAATTTCGAGGTAAAGGTAGGAATTTCTGGATTAACTATCAAATGTTAGCTAAATGTAGTTGTGAATAAATTAGACAAAAACATTTAATGGACCATTCTATGAACTGTCCTGTGCAAGTTTTAAATTGACACAATACCTGTTAGCAAAGGTGTCAGCTAGAGATGACATGCAGGAGCTTTCAGGGATTTGTAGTCTTTTCAAATCCGAGAGTAAATAGAGCCGAATATATTGATAAAAGTCACCTTGTCCGAGAGACACTTACTTAGTTATCAAAAAGTCATGCCAGGGTAAGCCTACATGAAACACAGCCCTTATTTTAAGTGTTTCCCTATGAGAAAAATGAATGGTGGAAAAACGATTGGAACCATTTCCCTGTTTGATTGATAGGCTTTATGGTATTATGACATCCACACTGTGGGGCTCTATAAAGCAGTGGAACCAACCAATCCCCCTGTTGTTTCGACTCCATGGATGTAATTGGAGAGTCCAGGTGCTTCTCTAATTTAGTAAAAGTGCTTTTGAGAAGTTTCTCCTCAGAAGAGGATCGTTTTGATGTTTTAAATCTCGGACACTTCCTCGGGCCATTTAAAAAAAATCAACACCCAATGCACCTGCACTTTTTGAAACGTTCTCTCCCTCGAGACCCGCAAGCGTAGACTCCCCTGGCTTGCGCCGCGGGCCAATTTACGCGCCATCTGCCCAACTCCTCTCCATCCCTCGCCGTGGCTGATTGTTGTTATAATATTATACGGTGCTAATGGATGCAACCGGGGGTCAGGGAATGAAGAGTGACAGAACGGGAATTAATAGATTCTAGCGGCAGAACTGAAGCATTCCATTCGAGGGTGGACGGACCCGAACCTGCCCCAAAACCAGTCATGCCATTTATAAACCCACAGCTATAGACAAAGATGGAAAAGTAAGATTGTTTAGGACGTTTTTATTGCGAAGTCCCACACACTGTGGTGTAACATATCCAAATTGATTGCTCAATTTGTTCAGTGCGATTCAGTCTTTGACCAGATTTAATGATTTAACTTTTTACATTTTTTTTGTAAAAGTTAAAGTTCAGTTTTGGACAGGAAAAACTAAAATGATGGTTCCTTACAATGCCTTACTCAGATATAGGCCTCATATTGCATTGATTTGTTTTTCAATAATATTTCTCTCATCAATGTTTCATTCAGGACGGCGTGTTGTCTGCAAGCAGGTCGATATTATTGGACAGTTTTGCGAAACGAGAAGGATTTATATGTGTAGCCTGAAAGCCGCGCAAGTAATGTTGGAATCTGTCTCGAATAAAACCGATAATTTAACACTGTTTGACAGCATTGCAAGGGAACGAGACATACCATTTAGCGTCTCTATTGGAAGTCCCATCTGTTTCATCGAACATATCTCATAATGTAGCTTGTGTATGTTCCCAATACACAGGCCTATATTGTGTACAGTATTACCCCTTAGTGCCATATTGCCAGCATCAGAATAATTACAAATGATCAATGGATGATGGCTCAAAACAGCATACATGCTTATAAAATACAAATTAACAATTTGGCTAACATTAATCTACGCTGCACCTGCTACCATCACAAGCCATGTTAATAAAGCATTTGGGATCAGATAGACCTACTATGATCTATCTTGGGTCCCAGATGCTCCCGTAATATTAGTTTTTGGGGGTGGGTGGTCTGAGCATGGGCCCTGAGTGCATTATTCCTCCTGGTGGTGAAATGGTGAAATGACACCTCAGTGCAGCTGAGAATTTTATCAGTTCAACAGGGGTGTAATCATTAGTGCAGAATGCACACCTTGGCAACAGTTTCAAACAGTTACAAACTGAAAACTTTTTGTAATGAAGACAAGAGATCCTATTGGACGAATTCAGGTAGGTCCCTCCTCGTTATGTTCCGTTTTATTCTGCTTGGTTCCTAGTGAATACACCGCTGTGTGAGAGAGCTGATTGACAGTAAGGCAACCTAAATAACTTTCTCTTTAAGTTGTGGACTCAAAAGCAAGGCCTCTACATCTGAAGGTAGCCTATGGTTCAGTCTCGGGTCATCAATGAATGATATAAAGAAACATGGTGAAAAACATACCCATCACACCTATAGACATGCATTTACCAGTAGGTCATTTTAATCTGTCTGCCACACAATTAGCAATGTTGTGCCAGTGCCAAAGACTTAACAGTAAATCCTGACGTGTTTACTTGTGGTCGTTACTGTGATTAGAACAGTGACAATCTGTTTATGGTTGGAGTTTGCGTCCCTGGCTTAGAGGCACTGTGTCCTTCCAAAATACAGCCACAATTCATGTTCCACCATTTGGGATGCTCATTATTCACTTTGAATTTAACCTCAATGAGATATGGCAGACAATCTGAAACCCAATGATTAAACCATAAACTCTAAGATGAAAGTCCCAAATCACTCATGACTGGCATAGGAGGCTGTGGTATGAGAGGCTAACATTGGTCTCCATCTAGTGGTGAAATAGAGAGACTGGCTATGACATGCATCATGCTGGCAATCTGAAAATGTATTCGGTGACTCAATATTAGCTTTACGCCTTTTTCAAACACAAAAGAAGAAGAAAATGTACTACTTTCAATGGCACCTTCCGTGCTGTCTGAGACGGCATAATGGCACAGATACAAATATGAGTCCTCTACCTCTATGGGTCAACCACAGGAGCAGGTAGTGGGCTAGTGTTTCCTGTATAGGACTGTTACCAGGATGACCACACAGATCATGCCCAATACCATCACACACACAAATAAGAATTTGTTCTTAACTAACTTGTCTAGTAAAATTAAAGTGTTTTTTGCCTTGATACAGCTTTGCACACGCTTGGCATTCTCTCAACCAGCTTCATGATGCAGTCACCTGGAATGCATTTCAATGAACAGGTATGCCTTGTTAAAAGTTTATTTGTGGAATTTCTTTCCTTAATGTGTTTGAGCCAATCATTTATGTTGTGACAAGGTAGGGGTGGTACAGAGAAGATAGCCCTATTTGATAAAAGACCAAGTCCATGTTATGGCAAGCAGCTCAAATAAGCAAAGAGAAACAACAGACCAATTAGTGGAAAAAAGTGCTGCCTGTGTAAACGCAGCCAAAGATCCTGTCCATGACTCCTCCCTGTTTCTCATTTAGTGAATTGCCTACCAGCTTGGATTATTACACACACCTGTCAGCATTGTTTGAACACACTGATTCGCCCTGTTCCAACACATTGAAAAATATTTCCTCCTTCCATTCCTTGAAGTTATCACTGAAATAACACACGATGGCTGAAAACAAGGGTTCCACTACTAGCTTTAACCAATTCAGTGATTACTACAAATAATGCAATATGTTTACACAGGCAGCCCAATTCTGTTATTTGTTTCATTAACTGGCCTCTTTTGACCTATCAGATCAGCTCTTTTGCCAATATGTGGACAAAAGATCAGAATTGGTCCGTTTGTTTAAATGCAGCCGTTTATCTGCATTTTTGTTTCTGCAAATGGATTTTAAATTAAAAGAGTGAACCTTGGAATACTCATCAATCTAGATGTCTTTATCTTGTTTTAAATTTGTTCCACTTATTTGCACTTCATCAAACATAAACCCATTTATTTAATTTTCATAAAGTGCACTGTAACACTATACAATGACCACAAGATGGCGATAATACCATTCTTGAGCATTATTGGTGTCATCAGAATGAATATGTGTATACTTTAAAGTTTTTTCATGTGAGTTCGTGTGGTCTGTTCACTCTGTAAACTGCATGGTCTTAATTATACAAGGGGACCTCTTAATTAAGGATCCGCCCGTTTTTCAATTTTCACCTAAAATGACACACACAAATCTAACTACCTGTAGGCATTAAATCAAGGATATGCATATTCTTGATACCATTTGAAAGGAAACACTTTCAAGTTTGTGGAAATGTTCTATGAATGTGGGAGAATATAACACATTAGAAGAAAAAAAATACAAAGAAAAAAACTTTTAAAAAATGTATATTTTTTTGTACCATAATCTTTGAAATGCAAGAGAAAAGCCATAATGTATTATTCTAGCCCAGGCACGATTTATATTTTGTCCACTAGATGGCAGCAGTGTATGTGCAAAGTTTTAGACTAATCCAATGAACCATTGCATTTCTGTTCAAAATGTTGTATCAAGACTGCCCAAATATGCCTAATTGGTTTATTAATAACTTTTAAAGTTTATAACTGTGCACTCCCCTCAAACAATAGCATGGTATTATTTCACTGTAATAGCTACTGTAAATTGGACAGTGCAGTTAGATTAACAAGAATTTAAGCTTTCTGCCAATAACAGATTTGTCTATGTCCTGGGAAATGTTCTATTTACTTACAACCTTGTGCTAATCACATTAGCCTACGTTAGCTCAACCGAACCCAATCCTGAAGATGTTTAACCAGATCTGTGCCTCGACACAATCCTGTCTCGGCGCGCTGCATTTTGGTCCGATCCTTGCAACACCTCTTCTTCAGAGGAGGAATAGAAGAAAACCGTAACACATGCATATATACACGCTGGGTTGGACTCGGACAGGGGTCCCACATTGGCCTGCACCACAGGGTACAAATATTGTCCAGAATAGCTTCAACACTACTTGGCATGTTTCACCGGCAATAAGAAACACTGTCCAAAACTGGGATTAGTTTAACTTGTATTCATCACAATAGTACATTGGATAAGCAGTTGGCAGGTTGACTATATAATAGTGTGTGAACGTGAGAGAGGGGGAGAAGGAGAGAGACGTCAGACTGATTGACTGACTGACAAATGATTAGCTTGATTTCTGATTGACAGGCAGCTATGTGAGATTAATATGTTTGGTGCAGGAGAGCAGTACAAAAGCAGCCATCTCAGCCTTCTGTCAGTATGTGCTAGTTTCCATCCAAACCAGCTTTACCCTTAGCGCAGCAGACAGCATTAACATTCGGTGAGAGTTTGCTAACAGTCTTAAATGTTTTTGTGTGTTCCAGACTGTGTCCCATTTTGACTGTGTCTTTATGCTAGAGAAAGTACTCTAGTTTTCTATTTTGAGTAAGAAAAGCATTGTTTAACTACAATACTTTGCTTGTTGAAGTGTTTGTGTGGCTTATCTGTGGTCTTGTGTTGCAGCTGAGAAGATACTGATCGTGTACGCCCACCAGAGTGCTGGGTCGTTTAATGCTGCAGCCAAAGACGCGGCTGTGAAAGTTCTGACATCTCAGGGCTGTAAGGTGGAGGTGTCTGACCTCTGCCATGAAGTTCAAAGCCTTTGCTACTGCTGATGTCACTGGTAAGTCTGACTCAAGTTTCTTAATTACAGATGTGAATGATCATGTGTTTTTATTTAATTTGTTTTACCTTGACTGGTTCTGTCACACTTTCCCAGGGGAGGTGAAGGATGCTGAACACTTCCAGAATGGAGAGGAGACCATGCTGAAATGGAAGGAGGGCCGACTCTCTGCTGACATCACTGAGGAACACCGCAAACCCTATGATGCGGTGGTTGTCATATTCCAGGTAAGCTCTCCAGCAGTACTGTTAAATGTATTAAGAAAATTTGGCTTTTGCCTATTAATAGTGTAGAACCTTCAGCTCTTACAACCACTGCTTTACTTTTGGGCTGGTGGTTGAAATGCACCCATTCCAGGTTGACTAGTGTCTGCCATTTTCTGTCCCAATTCCCCATGTGCTGGTTCACTGTTCCTGCCATCATGAAGGGCTGGATGGACCGGGTCCTCACACTGGGGTTTGCATACACCTCAGAAGCGGTACAGCCAGGTCATCTTCAAGGTAAGGGAGACGATCGCACATAGTCACTGTTAAACTTCAAATAGTTGCTCCTATTCTTTGGTCCCTCCAGATCATTCACCTGGTTGTCTTCCTCCAGGAAAAGAAAGCCATGCTGTCTTTTACCACTGGATCCCATGAGTCCATCAGTGCCAATGGAGACCACTGCAGGTATGTTAGACTTGGCTGACACTACCAGCATGTTGCCTGCTGTAGCATAATGTTATCCCCACTTGACGTCTGCTTTTATTACAAGCATTTCAATTCCAGATTGGCTAGTGATCATTTCAATCATGGGAGGATTGCTTCATTGGACAATTCATGTTTATTCACCTTGAGCATGTTTACTAAACCAGTTAATTATCTTTCCCTGTAGAATGGCAACCTGCACTACTGTGGCTTCCAGGTTTGGGCTCCTCAGATCTTCTGGGCTCCAAACCACATCCCCTCTGAGGCTCGCTGGAGGCATGGCGCACACGGCTGGAAGGGCTTCTGGGAGAAACTCCGCTCTCCTTCACCCCCTCAGACAGCTTTGATGGTGGGCGGGGCTTTCAGCTTAAAGAGGATATCCAGGAGAAGCATGCAGCCAAAGAGTTCGGCCTTACTGTTGGAACCCACAGCCAGATCAAAGCTGGGGTGTGAAGGATTCTGGGATAATGTCCTGCTCTTCTGTACCTGGGTTGTTGACGGAACAACCTTTTTCATGATGGCAAATGACTAACTTAAATTGGGTAGCTTGTGATATTACTAAAAGCTTCAATCGTGAGTAAAGTCATGCATCTTGTCTTAATGTTGAACCTGATATGACAACTGTCCACTGGTGTGACTGTTTTCATTAAGGTTGTGAAGGCACCTAATTAATAAAATTCCCTTCACCTGCTCTTGTAGTTCTTACAGTTTATGTCAAGGAACAATAGTCCCAAGTCTACTCATATTTCCAAATAGTTGATTGTGTTCACTAAAGTAATGTCCACTTGGTGTGACACAATTCTGTTTAATTACTTACTATTGCGCAGGGGAGGGTTCTCTTGCAATGACGTACAGAAAATATTGCTGGTGCACAGCCTGGGAAGCTTTATTAGAAAGATATTTATCAAAGTATTGCACTCTGTCATTCTGATAAAAGGGGTCAGTTTCTTAGTCCTTTGGGGTAACTATTACTTTTTAAATTACCATGTAGCCTGAAATTTCCAACAGGGACAATGAGTTATCTAAATACTTATTGGTATGATGTACCAGAGCAAATGGCTGTCACTCCAGGGGACAGAAGCCATTAACCTATGAGGACCCTTTTAGACTTCAAATTGTGTGGGTTGCATACACATTTACCAGGTGTAGCAACATGCTTGTTCCTAGTGCCAGCAGTACAGTATCTCTCAATGCACACCTGAACTTTTTCTACAATACAAAAACCCTTGAATGTGTAGGTAACTTTTGACTAGTACTGTGTACATTTATTTTATGCATGCAATGTAGTCAGCTTGTAAAACGCCTGCAATTTTCCACTCCCTACTCGGGTGACAAAACAATGGTCCCTTTGTTGTGAAATTTAAATCCTTATGAGGCTCCATTACTGATATTTTGTAACGATTGGAAGCATTTTTTAAATTTGTCAAACTTCAAAGTATGATTGCAAGTGTTTTGTCCATCGGGGTGATAATGTCCTGTGTGATGCTGATAAAGACATGCGTTGTCTTGGACGAAATGCAAAAATTGTTACGCAGGTGACATAGTATACAAGTAAGCACATTGCTTTTTTTCTAGGTTTACAAAAATGACATTCTTACCCAAAACTTAATGGCAAGACACTTCACATTAAAGGACATGTTTTTCAATTGAAATGCAAGATTTATTTCCTGGAATATTAGTTACAGAAGTAACTAATGAATAAAATGTCTATTCAAGAATCATGTGACACACTAGAGGACAAGTTCAAGGGACTAAGCATTACATGGTTCATTAAATTTATCTTAAGATTAAAGGTGGCCTTTATAACATTGAGTTAAGTTTATTGCAACGTTCTTGAATTTTAGAATCAACTTTTTTAGCCATATGGCAACTATCCACATGCTGTTTATGCTCTTAATCACATACAGTGCCTTGCGAAAGTATTCGGCCCCCTTGAACTTTGCGACCTTTTGCCACATTTCAGGCTTCAAACATAAAGATATAAAACTGTATTTTTTTGTGAAGAATCAACAAGTGGGACACAATCATGAAGTGGAACGACATTTATTGGATATTTAAAACTTCTTTAACAAATCAAAAACTGAAAAATTGGGCGTGCAAAATTATTCAGCCCCCTTAAGTTAATACTTTGTAGCGCCACCTTTTGCTGCGATTACAGCTGTAAGTCGCTTGGGGTATGTCTCTATCAGTTTTGCACATCGAGAGACTGAAATTTTTTCCCATTCCTCCTTGCAAAACTCAGTGAGGTTGGATGGAGAGCATTTGTGAACAGCAGTTTTCAGTTCTTTCCACAGATTCTCGATTGGATTCAGGTCTGGACTTTGACTTGGCCATTCTAACACCTGGATATGTTTATTTTTTAACCATTCCATTGTAGATTTTGCTTTATGTTTTGGATCATTGTCTTGTTGGAAGACAAATCTCCGTCCCAGTCTCAGGTCTTTTGCAGACTCCATCAGGTTTTCTTCCAGAATGGTCCTGTATTTGGCTCCATCCATCTTCCCATCAATTTTAACCATCTTCCCTGTCCTTGCTGAAGAAAAGCAGGCCCAAACCATGATGCTGCCACCACCATGTTTGACAGTGGGTATGGTGTGTTCAGGGTGATGAGCTGTGTTGCTTTTACACCAAACATAACGTTTTGCATTGTTGCCAAAAAGTTCAATTTTGGTTTCATCTGACCAGAGCACCTTCTTCCACATGTTTGGTGTGTCTCCCAGGTGGCTTGTGGCAAACTTTAAACAACACTTTCTATGGATATCTTTAAGAAATGGCTTTCTTCTTGCCACTCTTCCATAAAGGCCAGATTTGTGCAATATACGACTGTTACGATTGTTGTCCTATGGACAGAGTCTCCCACCTCAGCTGTAGATCTCTGCAGTTCATCCAGAGTGATCATGGGCCTCTTGGCTGCATCTCTGATCAGTCTTCTCCTTGTATGAGCTGAAAGTTTAGAGGGACGGCCAGGTCTTGGTAGATTTGCAGTGGTCTGATACTCCTTCCATTTCAATATTATTGCTTGCACAGTGCTCCTTGGGATGTTTAAAGCTTGGGAAATATTTTTGTATCCAAATCCAGCTTTAAACTTCTTCACAACAGTATCTCAGACCTGCCTGGTGTGTTCCTTGTTCTTCATGATGCTCTCTGCGCTTTTAACGGACCTCTGAGACTATCACAGTGCAGTTGCATTTATACGGAGACTTGATTACACACAGGTGGATTGTATTTATCATCATTAGTCATTTAGGTCAACATTGGATCATTCAGAGATCCTCACTGAACTTCTGGAGAGAGTTTGCTGCCCTGAAAGTAAAGGGGCTGAATAAATTTGCACGCCCAATTTTTCAGTTTTTGATTTGTTAAAAAAGTTTGAAATATCCAATAAATGTCGTTCCACTTCATGAATGTGTCCCACTTGTTGTTGATTCTTCACAAAAAAATACAGTTTTATATCTTTATGTTTGAAGCCTGAAATGTGGCAAAAGGTCGCAAAGTTCAATGGGGCCGAATACTTTCGCAAGGCACTGTATATAACTTATTGGTTTCCTCAGAAATGGTGTTATCTTCAAGTCACTTTATCAACAATTATGGTAGTATATGGCTTTAACTGTAGAGGGTGCTGACTCTCTACAACCTTTGTGATTATTATTTGAACCTGCTGGTCATCTATGAACATCTTGAAGAACCATCTGGCCTTAATGGCCATGTACTCTTATCTCCACCCGGCACAGCCAGAAGAGGACTGGCCACCCCTCAAGAGCCTGGCTCCTCTAGGTTCCTGCCTTTCTAGGGAGTTTTTCCTAGCCACTGTGCTTCTACATCTGCATTGCTTGCTGTTTTAGGTGACATGTTTTGATGTAAAAAGGGCATTATAAATAAATTTGATTGAACTTAAGTTGCTTAATTGGTTAACTTTCTATAAAGGAACAGGGCGAGTCCCAGATGCAGACACGGAAGGCAGATGGTTCAAGTCTCTGATATTTATTAGTATCCAAGGGGGAGGCAAGAGAATGGTCGTGGACAGGCAAAAGATCATAACAAGGTCAGAGTCCAGGAGGTACAGAGTGACAGGCAGGCTTGAGGCCAAGCAGTATGGTCAGGCAGGCGGGTTCAGAATCAAGTGTCAAAACCAGGAGGACTAGCCCAAAAAACAGCAAACCGGGATCAAGCAGGAGCCCGGCGTAACATGCTGGTTGACTTGACCAAACTGGCACAGACAGACAGAAAACACAGGTATAAATACCCAGGGGATAATGGGGAAGATGGGCAACACCTGGAGGGGGGTAGAGACAAGCACAAGGACATGTGAAACAGATCAGGATGTGACACTGAGTAATTTCAACTTTCACGATAATAGTTTGACTCATTCAGGTCTGTAGTGGAGGGGAGGGATGGGTAAGTTGGGCCACCCTTGTTTCTAAGATAGAGTGTTCTATACATCAGTTGGTGTCTATGTAAGCTTCAAACAGAAGTCCTAAACCTAGTATGCAAGTGGATCCTTGTAGCTGTGTGGGCTAATATAGTGACCATGTTTGGGCCAATGGCCATGGGGTAAGTTGAGTCAATGGTTGAGCCAATGCAAATGGGCAGGGCCTTTCCTATGTTAAGTTTTTCAAAAATATAAACTTTTAGCCTGTGTTAAAAGATGCTTTCAATTATTAACATGCAAAGTGATTGTGCTGAATTGTGTTTGGGAAATAAAGATGGACATGGTTTTAAAAAGGTAGTGGTAATATTTAATTCAGTACAGAAATGTGTAGGTCGGCTTAACTTACCCTGTCCCGCGGCTCAACTTACCCCATACCCCCAGAGTAAGTTGTTGTGCCAAAATAGCAAGCTGTGTTTTCAAAACTGCAATGTTTACATGAATTCTGATTTATTTCCAGGGACACACAACAATACATGTAGATATCTTTGCTAGAATACTATATTCCTCCCGAGGTCTATTTAAAATGTTGGAACCAATTAGGTAAATTACTTTGACGATTAACACCGCCATTCACAAAGGTTTATTTGGAAGGGATGTAAATACAGCACAAATGTAGCTTTAATTTAAGAAAGCTAAGGACACCACCCAGTGCTGTCACTATCACCCCCTATTTTGATAAACACAGATATTAAATTACTTTCAGAAATTCTGTTGTCTCGTTTGAAACTTACTTACCTAAATTGATACATCTGGACAAAAGCGGGTTTGTTCATAAACTATTATCCTCAGATAACCTCTGTCGTGTATTACTTATATGCTTCATCAGAAACCAAAGATTCTTAGACAGTTCTATCTCTCAATGCAAAAAAAGCTTTTGATAGATTAGAATGGTCAAAGCTTTGGTCAGTTTTTGAACATATGGGACCTTTGCTCCAATTTCATATGGTTAAAATACCATATGCCAATCCCTCAGCCGTAGGAATAACAGGCAATACCTGCTCTGTTCTGTTCATTATAACAAGAAAGTAGCCAAAAAGGTGCTATTTTTTATCTTTGGAGCCCCTGCCCCAGGCAATTCGACAATCGAAAGAAATTACACCATTATCTCAATTCTACGGCTCATGTCATCTCATTATATGCCGACGATGTCTTACTTTATCTAGACAACGTATCTCAAGCCCTCCCAAAAGATTGTAAACAAATTCAGCTCCATCTCAAGTTCTAAAATATATCTAACCAAATCAGCTTGACTGCCTCTCAAGACCCCGATGGAGGACTCCATCTCTACTCTCTACAATCATTTACAATTTAAATCATTGGGAATATATATATTTTCTTCCTTAGATAAAACCATTGCCAGAAATTCAATCCAACCTCAGTGGATGGACTAATTTCCCAGTTACTTTGACCGACAGAATATCTATCGTAAAAAATAATATATTGCCACAGCTGAATTTGTGTAGTTCAATGCTTCCCTTGTCTCCCCCTTCTGGCTATTGGGATACAATCCATAGTGTGGTCTGAAAATGTTATCAATTACCAAATTTGCAAAGGGGGAAGGACATAGGAGGACTATCCGTGCCAAACTTTAAATTGTATTTCCAGGCAAAAGCATTTCAGGCCCATCCTTAATTGGTTTACAAATTATTCTTCCACTGAGTATGGAAATAAATATGGTGTCTCCTATTGCCCTGGAAGAGGTGGTCTTTACTGATATATCCCTTAAACAATATAAATGACACTTTGGTCCTATTATTGCTCACACAATTTCTGTTTGGGCACAAACTTGAAAAACAATGCATGCCCATACTCCAAAATTTCACAATAACGCCTTGGATCTGGAGGGCAGCCTTTTGCATACCCCAATGGTCCAAATGTGGAATCTGTACCCTTAGCGATATTATGGACAGTAATGGTTTGAGAACATTCCAAGATTTAAAAGACACATACTTATTACCAGGCAACTGCTTTTTTCTATATTTACAACTTAGGTCAGCTATTTGGCCTATGGAATCCTTTGAGAAACCCAACTACCAAACCATCCAATGATGGAATTTATAAATAAATGATTTGGGCTCCCAAAATTACTGATCTCTATGTATAGCAACTTTGGGAAAGCTGCTATTCTGAGCTTGCAATTAAAAAAGTATGGTCCACTGATCTAAGTGAATCTGAACTTTAACTGGAACAGAATATGAAAGAATTTGACCTTGGCATCTCATAATTTGAACCATCAATTTATACATTTTCAGTTTGTTCACAGACTGTGTTTAACACCAAGGAAAAGTTTTACGACAAAATTGTCCCCAACTCCCAACTGTTCACAATTTTTTTATTTCAGGCCCACAGGGAAGGGGTGGGTTTTTCTCTGGTTGCCGGGGTGGAAAGGGTAGATTTATGTACTTTTTGAAGATTAAAAAAATGCTAAACCCCACTCTCCCCTAGTTTACTAATCTTGAATGGTAACTCCTGGGTTTAGGCTCACTAATTTGCTATGGACACAAAAGCAGCCGCATTACATTCAGTTCTGTTGAATCTACATCATCCCATCTGGCCTTTAGGAGTTCAAGTCTGTCAGTTCATACCCTCCCCACAAAGACATGCTGGTGAACTTTATGCAGTTTCCCACTGTGCAGCAGCTTGAGGCCTCAGACCTTTCTCCCTCTCTCCTAGAGAATAGGCTTTTGTTTGGGTCGACAGGAAAAGGGGCCTGTACCCTGCCACTCCAAGCCATCAGCCTCTAGACTGAGAGAGGAAATGGATCCATGCCGTCAGATGTAGACTGAAGTCTGACATATAGGAGCTAAGAGAAGGCTTTCTACAGGCAAGATCTCACCAGGTTGCATGGTGCTTTGTTTACATCAGCACTACAAGCTATTGTGTTGTGTTATGAAACTTCTCTGCTTCTGTTCATTCCAGTGCAGGCTTTTTGCAGCTATCAAAACCATTTGAAACTGTTCAGTGATCCTGAACGTACCTTAGTGACCTAGTATCTGTGGCTGCTTGGTGTGTGAGAAGACTCTGTTCGATGGTTCCCATGTGGTGTTTGGAGCCAGTGGGAGCACTCTTGTTTTGGCTGAACGCACCCCTTGCCACACGCCCCTCTGTGGTTCACCACACGACAGAGGCACACTGGGAACATGGTTATAATGCTTGGAGTTCACTGGGACGGCTGTTACAGAACACAGGAAGCAAAACCGCACAGCTAAAGGGTCAAGGGGTACAGTGTTTATGTGAGGGAGAGTATAGTTATGACGTAGGGCCAGGGGTTTTTCCTGAACCTCTAATTGAGGTTTCTGACATCTAACATTCGCCAAGTCAAGAGCAGAAATAGTTGAAGGGTCAGGGTATGTTTGTGTAGAGAAATCCTGGTCTCCAGTCCTGTGCCCACCCTGCTCTGGGTTGTGACTAGATGGAGTGCAGCTATGACCGGAAGTGACTTTCGTAGCAGGTTAGGAGAGCATTTTAGCTAACCTTAACTATTTTCCTAACCTTAACCTAATGCTCCTAACCTACTATGTTAGTTCTCCTAACCTGCTATGAAAATGTTCCCGTATACTACCTAGTCAAAACCCCTGCTCTGCTATTGTCCTCCTTGGTTCTCCCACACTTTAAGGAAGGCCATTCTCCACACAATCAATGGGAGGAAGTGGGCACTCTCTTCCCAGGCCCAGAGCCCGGCTGTCCGGAAGAGCAGATCTGGATCTCTCAGGGAGCCAAAATACGCACATCCATTGAGAAAAACCTTTCTGGCACAGTGTTTGAAGCTGGACAGACAGGTGTGAAACACACACGCAAACCAACATATGTTTTTAAAGGCACTGGTTAAAAATATCCAATATAAGCCAAGAGTAACTAAGACTTGCATAATGTAAGGGGAAAAGTAGGCACCTTAACTGACTCAAAAATGACATTAGACCACTTACAATGAGCCAATTCACTGAATTAAATGGATATGACACTTTTAACATCAGTTACTATATTATATTACCAGTTCGAAAGACTTTGAATAATATGACATTGAATTTTTACATCCCAAAGGCTGCCTAGGTATCAGGGGAGAGGTTTGAATGTCTGTTTATTAGATAATGCAGCGGTGAGCCATTGAAGTGTGCTACGATTGATCTGTTTTCCTCTTGCCACGGGGTGTCTTGACGGGGCAGTAAATGAGTCTCTGTTTGAGCCAGACGTGACAGGGTTAACGATGGGTCAGTCACTAAAAATGATGACCCACAGCAGGGTACGAGGAGAGAGACAGAGGGTGATAGAAATGGAGAAAAACGGAGTGAGGGAGAAAGATCCCACTGGGCACAGATGTCAATTCAACATCTATTCCACGTTGGTTCAAGGTCATTTGATTGAAATGACGTGGAAACAGCGTTGACTCAACCAGCGTGTGCCCAGTGGGATGGGGTGGAAAGGGGGAGAGTTTGGGAAAAGGAGAACGTTTGGGAGGAGGGGTATAGAGAAAGTGAGGGAGAGAAAGTGAGAGATAGTGAGGGTGAGAAATGGAGAAGAGGTGTCGACTTGAAGGAGATTTATATGATCCATGTGTTATCCTTTCACGCTGTCAGAACACACATTAAAAAACAATCAATTACCTCCTGAGAAAGAAAACGGGGGTCCAACGTGTGTGTGCGTGCCTGCAATGTGTGTGTGCGTGCCTGCAATGTGTGTACAGTGTGTTAGGGGAGAGTGAGACAGGGTTCAGCACAGAGCAGCTGGATTGAGATTGACAGGCAGGAAAAGTGTGTAATCAACCGCCAATGTCTACCTGCCCTCCTGCCACAACCCCCCCCCCCCCCACTTCCCCCTCCACACAGGAGAGAGAGAGAGGTACAGCATGAATATCCCCTCCCCCTCCACACACCTCAAAACTAACAGTATGTCCTTTGTATGGTACCTTGTCATTACTGAACCAAGGAATTCAGTCAGTCTGATGTCGGAGTCCAATCCCCCTCCTGATGGACCAATCATAGCTCCCAACTTCACTTCCTCCATTAGTCTACATAGCAGTGTACTCCCTCCTAAAGCACTTATAGACTTAACTACGTTTTGACTTCCACCCTTAGTCTTTGTTATTTAGAGCAATTCTAACACAGCACCTTTTTATCAAAGCGCAGCATGTGGAGAGCTAAACCTACATACAGACAGAGAGGACACACAGTATGCCTCTCATCAGTTGTGGAAGTGACTGTAATCATTAGCTATGTCCCACCTCTGACCCACACTCTACTGTGGTGAATGCAGACACACGCCTCCCGCCAACCATAGACACATTTTAGCCTGCCAGATTTACTGGCATCTGCTCTAAGAGAGACGGTCCTATCGACTTATTTTCCTCCTGTCGCACATTGAGTGTTTGTGTGTGTGTGTGTGTGTGTGTGTGTATGTGTGTGTGTGTGTGTGCTAGCCCCAGAGAACAGTCAGAAAGATCCTGTAAGGCGGTGGGCAAATACACACATTGTGACCTCAGCTCTTAAGGTTAATGTTGCATTTAACTCAGTCAGCCATCAGGAATTCTCAACCACCAGCTGGAGAGGAACACTGCAACAAATAAGCTGTGTCGAATCACTAAAGTGCTCTATTTGAAATGGTTTGAATTGAGGAAGCATAACCCTAAGGGAGAACATATCACAGCAAACAAACACCAGCTCCTTCCTTCTTCTCTTTCCTCCACTTACTGGACTCCACGTCTTTCATCCTTTTATTTTTCCTCTACTTCTGCTTCCACTGTGAAAATATCCTCTGTCTGTAGTAGGAGCGTACAGGAAGCCATTTTCACTGAAAACAGTGGGACTTCCTACACACCTTCTGGTCATTACAGTGTGTTAAACAGGTTAAATGGCCAAGGATTCCTTAGGGAATGAACTGTATTTTATCCTCTAAGGACTCAAACATTCTCAGGACAGACCCCAGACCGATCCTTTATACCATGGATTAAGATCGATACAGCTCAGAGCACACTCACATGGTGAGGCCTCCATTCCGGCTCTAATAAATGCCTCCACATCAGCCTGCATGGTCCTCCATTCCGGCTCTGATGAATAGAGTGCCAGGCACTAACAGGCTGACATGAGACAGTGACGGGCTGTTTCATATTTAATGGTAGAGTGTGAGTGCGACTGGGAGGCTCAGTGCAGCCTTGGTGGTTGGGGGTGTCAGAGCAGGTTTGGAGTGACAGGGTTAAGACTGGAGTCAGCCATTAGAATCCTCTCTAAAGCCCCTCTGCTGTAATGAGAAGCAGATCTCGTCAGCCCCCTACCACCACACTATCTACAGCAGAGTCTGGGGACTGATGGGAGAAACAGGCAGAACTGCACACTCTCTCTCTCCCTCTATGTCTCTGTCACTCTCTCTCCCGCCCTCTCTCCCTCTATGTCTCTGTCACTCTCGCTTTCTCTGTCTCTGTGCCTGTCTCTCTCTCCCTCTATGTCTGTCACTCTCTCTCCCGCCCTCTCTCCCACTATGTCCCTGTCACTCTCTCGCTTTCTCTGTCTCTGTGCCTGTGTTTCTCTCTCTCTCTCTCTCTCTCTGCCTCTCTCTCTCTCTCTCTCTCACACATGTAGCTTTGCTGATGTATATCACCACATAGTATAAAACTACAAAACACTACATCATCCGTCATATCTTGTCTGTGAGTAATGGGTGCACACAGTGATATTACTGTATTTACAATGTAACATAAGTTAAGCACTTGGTCATAAACAAGCCCTGAGGGAGGAATGGAGAGAACAGAGAGAAGAGAGAGGGAGGATGGATGAATGGGAGTGTTAGCACTCCTATCCCTCACTAGGAGCTCTAGGCGCACAGGGCTCAACTCCAGATGGCGGTTGGGTTGCCACATCCTGGCCGTAATCGCCCCGTAGCGCTGTGTTCACCCTTGTGGACCATCGGAGGGTAAAACCATGAATGGGAACCACCTGGGATGGAGAGAAATAGCCAGAGGTAACTTTCCATCACGTGATTTTACCCTGGCAACTCAAAACCTTTGTACTCTATCATTGGAGTAAGGGCCCAGCTAGCACATACCAATATGAAACCAAAAACATACGTTCCCACAACTTCCAAGGAGCTAAATGTGTTAGCTAGGGGACTAGATACTTCTGAGTATTATAGTGCAGGTTTTATGTCCCAGCTGTATGATCCGTCCGCATAGCTGGGTGTATACATTTCTTCATGTAATTTATTCTATCAAGCTGTTTGAGTCATTCTTTGTATCCTATCAAGCTGAATGTTGACTCCCCCATGTATGTTTATGTCTGCTGTTGCTAAACTCTGTTTTTTCAGTTTGAATAAGGAATGTAGTCGATTCAGATCGCAAAGATTGGATGGTCTTTTTGTTGACAGTATAGACAGTCTGTTAAGATGCCTGTTTAGATGTTCATAACTCACCAGTGGCTGGTTAGTTTAACCAGGCAATGTAACACAACGTTGAGCCCTCTAGGCTGTGGTGACAAGGTACCTGTGGCTGTGAGCAAGGCTTATTTTGTTTCCCTCATCTCTGTCAAGAGGTGTTTAAAAAGACTGCACATTCCAGCAGAGTCCCGAGGTGGTTCATTTTTCATTCGCTGTTTGACAGCACAAAAGAGCCAAAAGTCAGCCACCTTATCTGTGAACTCTCTCTGTCTGCAGCGTATAAAACCGGCATTCTCCGGGGCAGACGTCAGGAACGCCGGGATAGGATTACGGGATTAGCGCTGTTAGCATATAGGGAACGGTTTTGAAGTGTACACCCTGTCTTGTCCTCTGTTGAGAGAGTCTGCCTGTCAGAGCTCACTCACTGATCCGTAGTGGACACTCTGAGCCCTCAGGGAACACCTGTTCAGAGTTATGACCTATTATCTACATGGACCTAATGGGCTATATATCATATGGAGTTACAGAGCATAAAGGTGTGTGTGCGTGGTTGAGTGTGTGCGTGCGTGTGTGTGCCTGCCTGCATGCGTGTGAGTGTGCGTGTGTGTGGTAGGCAGAGCCTGTGGTAGGCACAGCCTGGGGTGTATTCATTACTCCAGTTCTGTTGCAAAACGTTTAATCTGTTTCAAAACGTTTTACAACAGACAACATTTTTTTGCGACAGAATCGGTGTACTGAATACACCCTGGGTGAACCCTCATTCATAGAGGTCATATTCAGATGAATTGAAACCGCTTTCTCCAGTTATTTCACTGGGATGGTAGACTGATAGATATCCCTAGAGTGGTCCCTAGGCTGGATGAGATGTTTTTAGGACAGCAGTACATAGGGGCTGTGAGTGACTGAACAAGTAAACATAGTCGACAGACTGATGGAGAAGGTGAAAGAAGGAGACAGAGAAAGAGAGACAGCAACTACTTAGACATTTTGAGCGATAGGTAAACTGAGAAGAGGTAAGTATTAAGCATTTCACACCTGTATACCTCTACAACAAAGCATCTGGGTAAACGCTGGCCTTTCCGGCATGTTTGACATTTAGTCAGTTATCAGGTTTCAGCTGCGGTCCATTCAAGGTTGCTGTGAGGGACACTCAGTGTGGAATGTCTTTATGACTGTGCTACCTGATAGGAACACTCTCTGCCAAACACACACACCTGCATGAGCCTGACCCAGAACACAGAATCAAATGAATATCCTCCTACACACGCTAAACAACAACAACAACATCAACACAGTGTTACATTTTCTTATGAAACACACACAACAACATCACACCTACATATATCGAATTTCTAGGATAGCACCTCCCATCTCTTCAACACACAAAAACATGGAATTATGTTGTCTCTCATCTCAAGAACGAAAGAGAATGAGTGAAGTTGGAGAGGGAGAGAAGATGTGGAGAATGGGGAGGTAGAGAGGGGGTGAGGCTTTTTGTGGTGAGGTAGTTGCATAATGAGGGTGGAGACAGGGTGAAGAGTGTGAGGAGTATGGGGTTTAGGAAGGGGAAAGAGAGGGTCAGTGTGAATAATGTACTTGGGGTTGGAGAGAGGGACCTCTCTCTCAGCCCTCCTATTGGGTACAGGGTAAGAGGACAATGCCACACTGAAGTGGACTTAATATGAAGGGTTTTTCACTTTTTCTCTCTCTTTCTGCCTCTTTTTCTGGTTTCTGGGTCTTGCGGTCTATCCTCCATCTCTCCCTATCTCTAAATCTTTGTTTTCATTTTGTGTGAGGCCAGTCCATGCTGACCCTGAGAAGTGCAACATGAGGACTGTTTACAGTGACCACCCTGTCCACGGTTGAACATAACTAAACTACGAGACCACAGATCAGAACAGCTCTTATTTAAACTGTGTATAAGTAAACCCAAACAGAAAGAATGTCTTATAAGTCAGACTGAGACTGAGACACCACGCTCTATTTCTCTTTGTCTCTGTCTCCTATTCTGTCTCTGATTGTCTCTCTCTCACTCTTTCTCTCACACACACACACACACACACACACACACACACACACACACACACACACACACACACACACAGTTATTATTACAGAAAGAGCAGCTTTGGTTTCCCAGGATACATCATTAAATACGTATTACAGTAATCTAGCCCCCCCACAGGACTCATAACAGTCACCTCCTGTACTAGATTAAAGACTGGTAAAGAAACCTTACAGGAACAGGTCTACAACTGTACATGCTGTGTTTAACCTTTAACCAATAATCAGTGACAAATTAGTATGGCTTTTGTCTTCTAAAGGAGAAAAGGAACTCTCTGTGTCCCTGATTGCTGTTTGTGTATGGTAGGCCTACCCTTCTAATATCAGAGGTCGGTTTAGTCCATTAGACTTTAGGTATTAATACACCTGTTGCTTGGAATGTTTTGAATACACAGTACTGTGGGAATTGTTATTTTAGCTCTGCAGCTGCACGCACAGACACGGATGTGCACACGCACACACACACACAGACGTGTGCAGATACACACACACAAACACAAACACATCCAGCCTGGCAGCCGGGGTCTCAGAGGAACCACTTCGTCCGCTGGTCGCTCTCTCTGTCTCTGTCTCTGTCTCTGTCTCTGTCTCTGTCTCTCTCTCTCTCTCTCTCTCTCTCTCGCTATCGCTCTCTCTCACACTCTGTATGAGGGTTACTGTAGAACAGAACAGAGGTTGGCAGCGGTTTAAGGACCACGGATGCTTATCTAATACACTTCCTATATCCCCCCTGATGCTCCTGATACCGAGGACAATGGATATGCGTGAGCACTGGGGACTCCCTTTCAACCCGCACAGAAACAATACAACTGCATCCACTCTATTGGTCCTTTATGAGCTCAAAGTAGTCCCTGATTAGAGATCAGTGGCCATGTGACCTAATAGTCATATTTCAGAGGAGAGATCATTGAATAGAGGGCGTATTATCATAGTGAATGTTGTTGTTGTAGCTTTGACTATTTATTGGTATCATTAGTCTCGTCATGTACTGAGAGTAACTGAAATCTGTGACTAATTGTATCGTAATGAGAGCGTGTGTTAAATATCTAGGTCTGCTTGGTTTATGGATGGTTTATTGATGATGTGGTCAATGTGGAAGATAGTATTCCTTTGTACTTTGTTTCATAGACTTATACTGTATAATAAGCTTTGTTTACAGACATCTATCTTCTCAGCCTGTTTGTAAAATTCATGACAGAAGTTCATATTTGATCAGATGGTCAATATATATATACACACACACACACACACATATAAATATATATCCGACAGTCTTATTTGTCTAATGAACGATGACGTCCTTTCAAGACACAGTTCCCTTCCCAGTCAATGTCTCAAACTGGGCTATTACAATGGACTGGGGCCTAAATGCTTTGTGATTGGTTGTTTAGACAGATAGTGCTGCTGTATGGGGGACAGAGGAGCAGGTGAGCACTCAGTCAACACACATTCGGCTCCCACAATGCTTTGTGCCGGTTCCAAGAGGATACGCTGGTGCTCAGAATGAGACTGAATGCTGGTGAACAACAATAGAAATTCCAACAAAAAAAGAACATGGCACCTGACTTTATAAATACTGTATTATTTATACTGAACAAAAATATAAATGCAACATGCAACAATTTCAGTTGAGTTAAGGTTCAATTAAGGAAATCAGTTCATTTAAATAAATTCATTAGGCCCTAATCTATGGATTTCACATGACTGGGAATGCAGATATGCATCTGTTGGTCATCGATACTTTAAAAGAAAAGTAGGGGCGTGGATCAGAAAACCAGTCTGTATCTAGTTTGACCACCAATTGCCTCATGCAGCGCGACACATCTCCTTCGCATAGACTTGATCAGGTTGTTGATTGTGGCCTGTGGAATGTTGTCCCACTCCTCTTCAATGGCTGTGCGAAGTTGCTGGTTATTGGCGGGAACTGGAACCCACTGTCATACACGTCAATCCAGAGCATCCCAAACATGTTCAAGGGGTGACATGTCTGGTTAGCATGCAGGCCATGGAAGAACTGGGACATTTTCATCTTCCAGGAATTGTGTACAGTTCCTTGCGACATGGTGTCGTGCATTATCAGGCTGAAATATGAGGTGATGGCGGTGGATGAATGGCACGACAATGGACCTCAGGATCTCGTCACGTTATGTCTGCTCTTTCAAATTGCCATCAATAAAAGGCAATTGTGTTCGTTGTCTGTAGCTTATGCCTGCCCATACCAAAACCCACCGCCACCATGGGGCACTCTGTTCACGTTGCTAACATCAGCACACCGCACGCCCACACAACGTCATACATGTGGTCTGTGGTCATGAGGCTGGTTGGAAGTACTGCAAAATTCTCTAAAATGACGGAGTCATTAACTCGTTTTTCAACCACTCTACAAAATTCTTATTAACATTGAGATTAAAATCTCTTTTTCAAGAGCGCGCTGGCCAAGATAGGCAGCACCAAGTCATTACAAAAAAAATTTTGACAGACAACATGAAAAACTACAAGTAATCCAGTAAAAAAACATTGAATTCACAAGAGTATAAAACAGCAAATTAAAAACATTGACAGGTCAGGGAATCAGCCTTAAAATCCTTCATCAGTGATTTAAAAACACCAATCGGGACAAGTTCTTCCAGTTTAAAAGTATTTTGTAAGGTGTTCCAAGACGATGGCATAGAGTACATAAAAGCGCTTTTACCAAATTCAGTTCGGACATTTGGAACAGTTAGCAGGATAAAGTCCAGCGAACGAAGAGAGTACCCACCACATTTCTGAACATTAAAAATGCACAAATAAAAAGGTAGTAAACCCAAAATGGCTTTGTAAATAAAAGTATACCAGTGACTGAGCCTACGAGTGACTAGAGAAGACTGGTATACAAGGTGCAGCGGTGCGTAAGGGTTTTGCAGTTTAAAATAAATCTCAAAGTGCCATGGTAAAGAGTGTCAATTGATCTCAAACACTGAGCGGAAGCATTCATATATAAAATAGTTTTGGTTAGGACATCTACTCTGTGCATGACAAGTAATTTTTCCAACAATTGTTTACAGACAGATTCTTTAACTTATTCCAGTGGGTCAGAGGTTTACATACACTAAATTGACTGTGCCTTTAAACAGCTTGGAAAAATCCAGAAAATGATGTCATGGCTTTAGATGCTTTTGATAGGCTAATTGACATAATTTGAGTCAATTGGAGGTGTACCTGTGGATGTATTTCAAGGCCTACCTTCAAACTCAGTGCCTCTTTGCTTGACATCATGGGAAAATCAAAAGAAATCAGCCAAGACCTCAGAAAAAATTGTAGACCTTCACAAGTCTGGTTCATCCTTGGGAGCAATTTCCAAACGCCTGAAGGTACCACATTCACCTGTGCAAACAATAGTACGCAAGTATAAACACCATGGGACCACGCTGCCGTCATACCACTCAGGAAGTCTGTATCCTAGAGATGAACGTACCTTGGTGCGAAAAGTGCAAATGAATCCCTGAACAACAGCAAAGGACCTTGTGAAGATGCTGGAGGAAACAGGTACAAAAGTATCTATATCCACAGTAAAACGAGTCCTATATCGACATAACCTGAAATGCCGTTCAGCAAGGAAGAAGCCACTGCTCCGAAACTGCCATAAAAAAGCCAGACTAAGGTTTGCAACTGCACATGGTGTCAAGATTGTTTAGAGATGGATTGGACCAAGGTGCAGCGTGGTAGGCATACATTGGACTTTTATTTAAATGACACCAAAAAAACAATTAAATACAAAAACGAATGTAAAGCTACATGCAGTGCAGAAAGCAACTACACACAAACAAGATCCCACAAACTAAAGGTTGAAAAAAGGCTGCCTAACTATGATCCCCAATCAGAGACATCGATAGACAGCTGCCTCTGATTGGGAACCATACCCGGCCAACAAAGAAATAGAAAAACTAGAATGCCCACACAAATCACACCCTGACCTAACCAAATAGAGAAATAAAAAGGCTCTCTAAGGTCAGGGCGTGACACATGGGGACAAAGATCGTACTTTTTGGCAAAATGTCCTCTGGTCTGATGAAACAAAAATAGAACTGTTTGGCCATAATGACCATTGTTATGTTTGGAGGAAGAGGGGGAGGCTTGCAAGCTGAAGAACACCATCCCAACCGTGAAGCACGGGGGTGGCAGCATCATGTTGTGGGGGTGCTTTGCTGCAGGAGGGACTGGTGCACTTCACAAAATAGATGGCATTGTGAGGACGGACAATTATGTGGATATATTGAAGCAACATCTCAAGACATCAGTTAAGTTAAAGCTTTGTCGCAAATGGGTCTTCCAAATGGACAATGACCCCAAGCAGACTTCCAAAGTTGTGGCAAAATGGCTTAAGGACAACAAAGTCAAGGTATTGGAGTGGCCATCACAAAGTCCTGACCTCAATCCTATAGAAAATTTGTGGGCAGAACTGAAAAAGCGTATGCGAGCAAGGAGGCCTACAAACCTGACTCAGTTACACCAGCTCTTTTAGGAGGAATGGGCCAAAACTCACCCAACTTATTATGGGAAGCTTGTGGAAGGCTACCTGAAACGTTTGGCCGAAGTTAAACAATTTAAAGGCAATGCTACCAAATACTAATTGAGTGTATGTAAACTTCTGACCCACTGGGAATGTGATGAAATAAATAAAAGCTGAAATAAATCATTCTCTCTACTATTATTCTGACATGTTACATTCTTAAAATAAAGTGGTGATCCTAACTGACTTGAAACAGGGCATTTTTACTGGGATTAAATGTCAGGAATTGTAAAAAAAAAACTGAGTTTAAATGTATTTGGCTAAGGTGTATGTAAACTTCCGACTTCAACTGTATGTGCAGAATAGTAGTTTATTGATTTCTATCATAGACCTATCTCAGATAATGACTGTCTACTAAGTAAATCGTTATTATCATCTGTCTTTGGCAGTCTGCACACAATAGATCCACCTGTTTCAATGAAGCACAAACGTGTATCGACTATTGGGCAATTGTTTGTTGGACAAAGTGAAAATCAGACGCCTTTGTTTCGCTTTTGGCAGAAACTTCAATGAATGTGTTTTGGGACCTGCCTTGGGAGGCGTATCACTACGCAATAGGTTAGGCCTATTTAACAAGTGCAGTGGGAGGCACGAGGCCAGGTTCACTATAGCTGGGAGGAGAGAGACACTGGGTACTCACCCACTCATTCGAATCACATAGCGGAGAGCTCACAACCACCACCTCTCCCTATCTTGGACAAAGCATAAAAGGACATCCCTTCGCCCAGGAGAAGCGGTGCAATTTCATCGAAGAGCTCACGCATAAAGCATTTTTTTCTCAATTACAAGTAAGACATTGTATTTTACATTCATTTTAGTTTCTAGGTAAACCAGTTGACAGGAGCATCTTCATAACAAGAGGTTGCGGGCCAAACAGCTGCACTCCTAACATTTCGGTTTCGTGGACAGCCGATAGTCAATTTTACGTTTCAGCTAATGGTGCATTGTTGCGTGTTGAGTTTTGGCTAAAACATTATCCTAATGTGACTACTTGCCTCTGATGTCCTCAAGTCCTTCTATCCATAGAAAGGGCCATCGGCTTTCGCAGCGTGGCGCGCGGATTAGTAGTGCCTGTTCAATAAACGTCGCCAGGTTACACACGGAGTCCCCTGGCATTTGATAAGGAATGTGGTTTGTTTTCAGGGAAGATTTTAACATGGTTTACGGAATTGAATGTGTTCTCAGATAGGCTACAAGAGCTTCACGTCAGATTATTTCAGTGCTCTCTCGCGCGTAATGTCAATGTAAAGAACAACTCGGTTTTGTAACTCTACATAAGTGTGTGTTTCTCACTTATGTAAATTAATCCGTTCCCTATCATATACATATTTTCTTATATTTCAATTGTATATTTTAAATATAAGCATTGTGACGCATGGATAATGTAATACCATAGAAAAGTGCAAATGCGCTAGAAAAGTGCAAATAAATGCGCTTGGGTACGAAGGTTCCCCATATTCAAATATATAACCAAAACGAAAACGTTTATCTTCCTCTTCTCATATAGGGTTCTGCCAGCTATAGGGACGTTTGTGGGCCCTCCCTTGACCCCTCTCCATTGAGTCCTTTTCTTTTGCAAGACAAAAGCCTAAACCAACAGGAGAGAGCGCTTCCAGCAAGAGAGAGCTCCGATCTTTTATTGTCACACCTGCAGCATTCTCTGGTTTTGGATTAACACATGAAAACATTGCTCCCTATTTGTCCAGTATTGGAATGCATGCATCATCTTCCCTGCATGCTGCTTGGCTAATGTGTAACCAGATAGGGAATCACCAGGGATCATAAAATACAGATGTAGGATCTGAATTGGATAACTATTTTGTTGCTGAAAATTGTCCTGCTCGGCAGGAAATGCACATTTGTAGTGTAATTGAGGTCTAAAAAGGCTTTTAAAGTTTGTAATTTCCACATTGAAATTTCAGACGTGATTTTCCCTTACATTTTTGAAGGGGTTGATACATTTTTCGTATTATAATCCACATAATAATTCACATTTCCTGTTGCTGCAGGATTATTTTTCTGCTGTAGCAAAGTGGCTCCAATTATGATCCTACATCTATACCGCAGCCCTCGAGGTATAATATAATACATTTTCATTTTAGTAATTTAGCAGATGCTCTTATCCAGAGCGACTTACAGTTAGTGCATTCATCTTAAACTAGGTGGGACAACCACATTCACAGTCATAGAATACATTTTTCCTCAGTAAATCAGCACAATCAGAGCTAGTAAGGGGGAACATATAATGCTCATGTTCATACAGCCTCTCATGTTCTATGTTGCAACCAGCTCGGCCTTATTGGGTATTTGGAGTATGGTGAAACTCTAGGTTTGTGATCTGAGTATTCCCCAGTTACTTGTAATGAGAGTTTGAGGGGCAGATAATGAGAGAGAGGGAGATGAGGAGAGAGAGAGACAGACAGAAAGGGGGAGAGGGACTGCTTATCAGTGCAGTGTTCTGATGCTGTGCGTGTGTGCATGTGTGTTTCTTTGTGTGTGTGTGTTATCAGATGGGCTGAGTGTGAAGGGGATAATGGATCAGAGAGATGTGACGTGAGCTGGCACCTCAGGTGTTTCTGTTTACCATATAATAGAGGTGAATTACAGGGACACTTATGTATGAGGGCCTGAGTTAGACTACACCATCCCTCTAAAACAGAACATTAAAATTATACTGTAGTAAAGGGCAAGTGGTTGTGTGCCAGGGGTGAAGGGCCAAATAAAAATGAAAAGAGCAATCAATTGAATAGCTTCTTGATCACTGATAGAATCTGCTGAAACTAGAGGCAGTCATAACACACACACGCCTATGGGCCACTGCTACAGACATGTGCAACAACACATTCAGCCACAGATAGGCCCTCCCTTCTCCACTGTCAACATGGTCTCCTGTGGAATCACAGACAGTTTGGCGTGGGCCATGCGGTCACACACTCACTGAGCTCACACGCACAGCTGCTTAAGCGGGTCACGTTTCAATGCACTTTAACCTGCTGTATTGCCCAGCGGTCGCCGACCTGTCTTTGACCGTGGCTGGACCGTTTCTAAAGTAGTTAAACCCCTTGGTAACCCCGCTCTGATGTCTCACAGTCTGTGGACATGCATGTCAATCATAGGGAACAGGAGGATTAAATCACTGATAGCTCATGTCTGACCTCTCACCTTTAACCCCTCACCTCTCACTCGTCATGTTGTGTCTGTCATGGGAAGAGAGACATCAAGCTAGAGCGTAAAATGACCAATCAGACATACAGTACAGAGAGGTCAGAGGTTGTGTTGTGACCCTGGTATACATAAAACAGAGAGCAGTGTGTGTCCATATGTGTACATGATGTGCATGCATGAGTGTGTAGGATCCCTTTGCGTGTGTTTGTATACTGTATATGATTAGCCTCAGATGTTTTCAGATGATGTTGTGGTTCTCTCTCCTTCCCTCACTTTATTTCTGGAGGAGCAGTGGCACACTGGAAAATGTTTTCTTTCATGCACATCAATGGAAAACATTATTTAAAGCGACATCAGGTTTAACATTCCGACTGACGCTGGATCGCTGAACATTTTGGAATTACACAATGTTTGTGTCCCAGATCCTATTGCCTCACATTTCATCTGTTTTGGGACTAATGTAAACATACTGTAGCTGGTGCTGCCCTCTGACTGGACATAAAAAGATACAGAGTTTTTAGTCATTCCTCAATCATCCCAAAACAACAGTCTTTATGAACTCATAAAGCAGTTTTTAAAGAGTTAACTACATTTAGATTATTTGGGATCAGGTGGCACATCATAAAAAGCTGTTTTTGTACATTTCATTTGGATGCTTATTGGATCTCATAACATACCATAGAATACAGTGCTCTCTGTAGAAGTAAATACCATAGAATGCAGTGCTCTGTGTAGAAGTCAATTGATTTTCTGATCTTACTCTGCCCCAGAAATAGACTGATTGGTTGAGGTCTCATTAATGAAAAGCCAAGGGAACTCAGGGCAGCACTCACTAAATATAATTCAAACATTTACTGTGACATGCTGTATGTATGTTGATGCCTGGTTCCAAACAGACAGATTCAGAGACATTCCAGCTAGCACATTTTGTTCCCTTTGAAGTTGTGGGAACGCACATTTTTGGTTTTCCATTGTTTCGGGTAACGAAGCCTTATGTTTCCTGACCGGTAAAACATTAAAAAAAATTAAATGGAAGAGAAAATATAGCCTTTTCTGGGAACATGCATTTAACGTTGCAATGAGGTTCTGAGAACATTTTACTATGGCTCCCTGAAGGTTTTCCCAGGAGGTTTTATTAACTTTCTTTTAACGGAAATGATAGGTTATTTGAAGGTTATTAAATAACATTCTCTAAATGTTGTGAACGTTTTGAATGAAATGTTAAGGTAATTTGGAGGTTTTTGAATAACTAACTTAACTTTCACTAAATATTTCAATCATACTGATAGCTTAGGTTAACTGTTTTGAACTCCAAGCACATATAGTACACATGGAAATTCATTTGCTTAGGCATTAATCATACAAACAATTAATTTATTTATTGTCATCAGCAAGATTCAAACCTATGATCTCAAATCAAATTTTATTGGTCACATCACATATTTAGCAGATGTTATTGCGGGTGTAGGGAGATGCTTGTGTTCCTCGCTCCAACAGTGCAGTAGTATCTAACAATTCACAACAATACACACAAATCTAAAAGTAAAATCATGAAATTAAGAAATATATAAATATTAGGATGAGCAATGTCGGAGTGGCATTGACTAAAATACAGTAGAATCAAATACAGTATACACATATGAGAGGAGTAAAGCAGTATGTAAACATTATTAAAGTGATTAATGTTCCATTATTAAAGTGACCAGTGATTACATATTCTGTTATATTAGTTAGCTTAGTGGGACTATAATTTGCTTTTCAACAGGACAATGACCCAAAACACAACTCCAGGATGTGTAAGGGCTATTTGACCAAGAAGAAGAGTGATGGAGTGCTGCATCAGATGACCTGGCCTCCACAATCACTCAAACTCAACCCAATTGAGATGGTTTGGGATGAGTTGGACTGTAGAGTGAAGGAAAAGCAGTCAAAAGGTGCTCAGCATATGTGGGAACTCCTTCAAGACTGTTGGAAAAGCATTCCAGGTGAATCTGGTTGAAAGAATGCCAAGAGTGTGCAAAGCTGTCATCGGTGCAAAGGGTGGCTACTTTGAAGAATTTCAAATATAAAATATATTTGTTTAACACTTCTTTGGTTACTGCATGATTCCATATGTGTTATTTCATAGTTTTGATGTCTTCACTATTATTCTACAATGTAGAAAAAAAACTTAAATGAGTAGGTGTGTCAACTTTGGACTGGTCTCTATGTAAATGAGATATTTCTGTATTTTATTTTCAATGCATTTGCAAATATTTCTAAAAACATGTTTTTGCTTTTTCATTTTGGGGTTTTGTGTGTGTGTGTGTGTGTGGATGGGTGAAAACAAATTAATCTATTTAATCCATTTTGAATTCAGGCTGTAAAACAACAAAATGTGGAACAATTCAAGGGGTATGAATACTTTCTGAAGGCACTTTATGTTGATGTTTAGTTCCAAACTGACAAAGTGATATCAGGAATGATGGGCTGCTGCCTTCTTGTCTCTACAGATCCCAGGTCCGTGAGGTGTGTGCGATCGTTCCCAGCAGAAGGATGAGCAGCTTTGATTTGGTTGAGCTGCTGGACACTTGGGAGGACCTGAACCTCACGGGTCTCCTGGAGAACGGGACGCGTGTGGAGATGGTCGGGTGTCCAACAGCGTTCGACCGCAGCGCCCTGCTCCACTCCATGTGCATCCTTTACATCTTCATCTTCGTGGTCGGTTTGGCCGCCAATGGCCTCGTCCTCTGGGTCAATGTCCGCTCCCAGCGCACCACCTCCAGCTCCTCCCCTCGCCATGAGACCCACCTCTACATCGCCCACCTGGCGGCGGCTGACCTGTGCGTGTGCGTCACGCTGCCCGTGTGGGTGAGTTCCCTGGCGCAGCATGGCCACTGGCCCTTCGGCGAGGTGGCGTGTAAGCTCACCCACCTGCTCTTCTCTGTTAACCTCTTCAGCTCCATCTTCTTCCTGGCCTGTATGAGTGTCGACCGCTACCTGAGTGTAACACGGCCCGCTGACAGTGAGGATGGGGGCCGACGCCGGAAGCTGATTCGCCGCAGCGTGTGCGTAGGGGTGTGGCTCCTGGCTCTGGTGGCCTCCCTGCCCGATACCTACTTCCTGCAGGCGGTGAGGTCATCACACGGGGAGGTAGTGCTGTGCAGGCCGGTGTACCCAGAGGAACACTCCAGGGAGTGGATGGTGGGAGTTCAGCTGAGCTTCATCCTGCTTGGTTTCGTCCTACCCTTCCCTGTCATCGCTCTGGCCTATGCCCTCCTGGCCCAAGCCCTCTCCTCCACCTCCTGTTCCTCCTCGGCGATGGAGCAGGAGCGTCGTGTGAGCCGCAGGGTGATCCTGGCCTATACCGTGGTATTCCTGGGCTGTTGGGGGCCCTACCACGGAGTGCTCCTGGCCGATGCCCTCTCTCTGCTGGGCCTGGTTCCTCTGAGCTGTGGGCTGGAGAACGCCCTCTACGTGGCGCTGCACCTCACCCAGTGTCTGTCCCTGCTCCACTGCTGCTTCAACCCCATCCTCTACAACTTCCTCAACAGGAACTACCGCTATGACCTGATGAAGGCCTTCATCTTTAAGTACTCCACACGTACAGGCCTGACCAGGCTCATAGAGCAGCCCCACATTTCTGAGACAGAGTACTCTGCCGTCGCCGTGGAGAACCCACCACAGATCTGAGACTGAACTCTAGAGCACACCCTGGAACTTCAGAACACACCACACTCTAGAACATAGTCTGTCCACCTGACCCAAAATTATTGAAATTACCTAAAATGCAGTAACCCATGATAACCTATATAGGCTAAATTTGGGCCATCACAAAGAGCAAAATGAAATATGTGTCTTAACAACTAGAGCATAACAAATAACCTTTCCCAAAGCCTAGGCTGTACACAAACTTCATCACTGCCACAAGTTTGTGTGCCCTCATCTGAAGCAAACCAAACATTATTTATAATCCAACATTCCCCTCACAGAAACTACCTGTGTATTTGTCCTGCTACCATACGTTCCTAATAAGGATGGTGTGAGGGACTGCAGTTGCAGGCCATTATCAACTCAAACTAATGATGTCTGGAGAAAAGCACTTATATTGAGTGGAAGAGTAGATTCTCTGTCTGACAAACAGACTGTTTTAAAGTGCTTCTGAAGTAGTGCCAGTGTAGTCATGGCGACACAGACAAACTCTCTCTCAATCTCTCTCTCCACTTCAAGACATACCAATCCCAGTTTGTCTGTCTGAAGAGTCCTATATAACTGCTAGAGGTGCGTGTATGTGCGTGAGTGCGTGTGTGTGCTTGTGTGACACCTCAAATCCACTTTGTAAATAGTTAGAAGGGCATTGAAATACATATATTATAATTGTTAGATTGTTATTATTCAACTTTCTATATACTGTATTTTTGTACATATTATAAAATACTTTCAAATTTGGCATTGTTTATGTACAGATGTAGGATCTTAATCACCACATATTAATTTACATAGAGTTACTGAAAACCACTAACACATGGTTATATGAGACCCCCGCCTCGATTCATATGTAACAACATTTTAAAAAAACTTTTTTTTACATTGGATAAAATGGTGTATCATACACTGCAGTTGAGAAAAATGGGGAAGTAATTCTGCTTTGAAAGTTGATCAACTTGTAACCCCACTTTTGAGAAAATGGCCCTTGAATGCTTTGGTACACCTATTGGAGAGCTCTTCTTTGTCTACTCATATTCAGAATCGTTCACACCCTCTTAAGCCTTAGCCCCACCCATCTCTGTAAGGATTCACATGTGAGGCCATGTGCTAAACAGGGTGAGTAAGGTAGTGTAGTAAACAACCAAAGACGTCAAGACTAAAAGTGGTTTAAGTAGTAGCCTAAAAGAAGGAAAAACTCCAGGTAAAAATACACTTGATCTAGTCCTTGGCCTATATCCTAACCTAACTTTGAAAGTGTCCAGATAATTATATTTTATAATTATAAGAGATTACCCAGACATTTGTCTAAATTGAAGGGTCATGTGAAATAAATGCTATAACCACCCCCCAGACACGCCTAACTAAGTGGATGGGTCACTACTGTTTGTTCATGAAATACAATAGTTTTCCGAAATCACCCAATCATCGCTAGCGGGAAGGTTCCTGCCTTCTTCCGTGGCTAAAACAACTAGGCTCATAATTGAACCATTTTATTTGTATTTACAGATGGCATACACATTTGTTACACACATGAAAGTTCACACAAAGTACGCATTTTGATAAAAATAAAAATTCAAATGCCTCTTATGTGAAGTAGTGATGTATGACATATGCCTAGCTTCTTGAAATGGGTCATATACTGTATGAACAGTATTGCACTCTACATGTCCAGCTAATAGCCTAACCACCGACCAAGCACTATGGACTAAACATTCAAATCCTGTTTCTGCGGGATAATTTTGCGATGACAAACGGGTCAATTTAAGATCCTACATCTGTAGTTTTGTAAAATCGTAATTCATATGTTGTGGATTCAGAAGTTCACATCACTAATTTCTATGTGTTCATGAAGCTGCCTCATTGTAAATGAAAGTCACTGACTCTGTGACACGAGTCATGCTATTATAGTGAAAACAGTGTGACTCACACAAAGTTCCATACCAAATGATGATGGATAAAAACATTGAGTTATACAATGTCTGTCTGTCTGTGGTAACAAACATATTTTGTTTGATCCATTGCCATGGAGTTATAGTGTCATCTGATTGGATACATATGTATCCTGTTACATTGTGAGAATTCCAATCCTAGCAGTCATTATTGAAAGAGAAAGCAAAGGACCATTGATGTTTTGTGTTTACTGTATGTTATGGATTTTGTTACTTACCAAAAATGAATCTCGTGTCTGAAGTTCTTTTGCTTTGTGTTATTACTTTAATCAGAGCCTTTTAATTAAAGTAACAAGAGGTGAAACGTAACCTGGGCTTACTGCACCACTGAACACCTTTTAGTATGGCAGCACTGACTGGAGTGCATTAGCATGAACACATTCAACCAGACACATTTTCAACTGTAAACTTTATGTGGCCAATAAATGGACTAAGTCATTCATAACGTTTAATTAGATCCTGTATCCTAGCCGTAACCGTTCAGTTATGAAGCACGGTTGCAACATACACAGTGCTTTTACAATGCTTACCATGACACGTAGGACACATGTCTTACAATTAAAGTCACAATACAGAACAATGCATGTTTTATTCAGACATGAAATGAGAAAGAATTCAGGAATAGAGATGTAGACCCAGTTGATTGGCAGACAAACCAGGTTAATATATCCAGATATGTGCTCACTCAGTGGGGACAGGCAGACACATACGCATATATAAACACGGGCTTCACACAGTGTTTAACATGGGGGTTCTCTGCACCTCATGAAATGTCATAGTCTTTCTTATCAGACTGAGCAATGGGGAAATTCTGATGACAGTCATAACATTTACTCTGGCTCTAGAGTCTAGATGGAGTGATACCTCTATGGTTTAAATAGTACATCAGCATTAGTGCAGAACAGACAAGAGTCTCCATGTGGTTCTACAGCATGTGTTCAGATACACACTGATTGGCCTGAACTGCAGTAACACACAGTAACACACACACTCCTGCTGCTTCATGAGTCTGACTGAAGAGCATGTGTTTTCCTTGGCTCGCACTGTAGTGTGAAGTGTTTTCGCTTCCCTTTACGATTTGCTTCCCTTTTATGATTCACTTTAGATTTTCTAACGTGTGCAGTATGATGTGTATGGTGCTTACAAAGGACAAGTCAAGCAGTATTATTCCAGACCCAGCTGTTCAGCCATCCAAACTATCTGTCAAGCGTCTTGTCAGAGCCGTTTACTTTAGAGACAGGGCTCTTTCTTATTAGCAGGCCTCTGTTCTCACTATTATGAAAGCCCACTTTAAATCTTGGTGAAATACTCCTCTGTTCACAAGGCTCGCCAACAGATCGGAAGGATATGCAGCACAGTCACTGTAAATAAAGCACAGCACGGAGGCTGAGTACAGTAGAAGTGCAGCATATGGTTTGTATATGTTGAAATCATCTGTTGTTTGACTTGATGCAAGCCATTCTCTGTGAGTTGTATGATTTACAGTACAGCCCATTGTGGGTTATCACTAGGTTTTGATTTAATATGGACAGATAACGGCCCAGATAAGATATTGATGGAGGGCGGGTTGCTTTATATTGCTATGGAGCTATAGATCTCATGGTCCATGCCCTGCTCATGCCCTGCATACTATAGAGAGACCATTAACACTGGAAAGGATGAAAGGGGGAGGATGAGGAGAGGTACAGGGTAATTTAGCAGGAATTTAGGGAGGGAAATATAAGCTTACTCATACAGTACACGTGTACACACACATACACACTAGTGTGCATGCACACACACACACATGTGCACACACAGCACTATAGGTCTACATTACTTCTGGCTGAGATGCAAGCGCTTACTTTAGACTAGATTTAATTCTCAATCAAGCCCATATTTGCTTCAGTGGGCCTGGGATCAATTCCATATGAGAATGTATGGCTGTGGAAGGTCTTGAATTATTAATGAAGTTGAAGAGTACAGCTGTGTGTGCTCCTAGGGGAGTTTCTGGAGTGAATTTGAGGAGAAGTCAGAGCAGAGAGACTATTTTGATGGAGGATAGGGATAGTTTATCACCCCAGGACACCTCACTCATCTAGGAGAGAAGAGTAGGACCAGTCATACTGGCAGGCAGATGTTAGACAGATGTTCTGCAGCGAGAGACAGGGAAATGAGAGGTGAGAGGTCATCAAATCATGAGTTGGATCAAACATCAGTAATCATACATACTCATTTACACAGAGTAATCATGCATATTCATTTACACAGCCACGCCTTATTTAACCACCTGAACAGGCTTGGTAACATTTGATTTATAGTGCCTAAATGTTTTTGACTGATTATACTTGGAGGTGGAGGCCTGCAATACTTTTATTGTGATGACCTTGTCCACACCTTTAGACGTTGGGATTACTGAGAGTAAATATGTGTCTGACTTCCTACTTTGTATGTCAGCATGATTCTCTCATAACTTTGTATCCAAAGAAGCAACTGCCCTTCAGTGTTATTTTAGGTTATTTGTATGAAACATAAGCAGAACATGGTTGCACAGTTGCTGGTTCAAATCCTGCTCTGACTGCTTCACCTCAATCACTATATTGGTGGCAATGATGGGATCAGAACAGTCTCTGAAGTCCACCTTAAAGGGCAATTCTGCCACTCTTCAACCTCATTTTCATCATCTCCAGCACGAAACCAGTGTCTACATATGTGAAAACAGAGTGTTTTTATGG
This sequence comes from Oncorhynchus mykiss, assembly GCF_057628025.1. Lineage (NCBI taxonomy): Eukaryota > Metazoa > Chordata > Actinopteri > Salmoniformes > Salmonidae > Oncorhynchus > Oncorhynchus mykiss. The sequence continues at coordinate 31,315,728 of NC_143043.1, forward strand.
TCTGTGGTTAAAAAGATAAGAAGAAAGGTCCTAAAATGTTTTTGTCTGTGGCTGTCACTGTGTAGGGTTAAAGGGTTAAAATGGTGATTTTCAAAACCTGCAACGAGTTTCTAGCTCAAAGGAGGGTATGTTTCTGTTCACCCATCACACCAATCTCATAGTCTTTGAAAATCACTGTTTTAAAATGTTTTATCTTTTGATGATGTCATTGCGTAGAACTTTTTTACTTTCTTTTTTTTTTTTGTGATGTTTTCACATACAGTATGTTGACATGTATTGTGCTGGAGATAATGAAAATGAGGTTTAAAAGTGGTGGAATTGCCCTTTAACTGAACAATGCTTCTTTATCACTTTCGCTGTAACCCACCACCTGTGCGCCCTACCCAGTGCTTAGCCCTCTCATTGATATTGCCACATGGCTCATGTCTATGTAAATAACGAGCTTAACCAGATCAAAGGCGATGGTATGGACAGGACACATGGTCTTGAAAGCTGGGGCTTGTAATGTTGATTTATATTGCTCATACGTGCCGGGGCTATGGATCCGGTATTTAGACATCGCTTAATTCACCCAACATCCCGTCCACTAAAAAACTCCACACACTCCACCCCACCCGCCCGCACACTGTCAGAGCAGCATGCTATTGTCATCCTTAACGACAGAACTTCAGAAAAGTGCCTGCGAAGAGACGGCAGCTGTTTAAACCTTTAAGAAGACATGAACAAGAGCAAAACCATTTCCTCTGTGTTATCCTAAGCTCAACGTGTTTCTTCATTAAGCGTTTCTCGAAGTGTAAGAAGACGAAGGGATAAATTAACCACACTCTATATGGAGAAACATGTGTGACATTTCCACATTTTGCAAAATCATGTGTTTTTGGAAGTCGATTTTTGCATGATCACATAACCTTTCGATTGTGGATTCAAATTATCACATTTCCCCAGGTGATGCCCCACATACTGAAATGAGTCATTGTGATACACACAGCATGTTTAGCATACCGTGTTTTCAGCTTACATAATCAAATAGACTTTGACTACATTGTGTATGTATGTTTATATATACAGTAATTAATATTCAACATGTCCTTACCTGGGATTTGAACTCACAACCTATTGGTTCACTGCGTTCTGATCTTCCTGATATCCCACCATGTCTGTGTCAATAACTGATTTCACAAATATTCCTACATTTTGGACTTCAAAGTAAATATCAGCTTTGTTAAAAATACACTATAGAAAGACGATCCTATTTATCATAATGATACAATTATTTTTCCCCAGGCGGTCTCCTGTCCCTGTACTAACCAGGCTGGACTGTGAAAAGGTATATATGGCCACAAGTATATTTTATTTATTAGGTCCCTTGGATCATCTCTGCAACTCCTCAATGCGCTCAGGAGAGGCCGAAGCTCAAGTCATGTTTCCTCCAAAACATGACATGCCTGGCCACCTACTTGTCACTTAACCTTCCCTTCGGCCAATTGTGCAGAATTCTATGGGGCTCTTGGTCACAGCTGGTTATGACACAGCCTGGTATCAAACCCGGGGCTGTAGTGTCACCTCAGCAGTGCAGTGCATTTGACCGATACGCCACCCAGGACCCTCTTATCAGAGTTATTCAGGAGTAACATTCAAACAAAATAATACTCACCAACATTAGACAACTATACAGAAAACCCTGAAATTGAGAATAGTCAGAATAACTGAAAACTAAAATAGCAGTGCAGATGGCACTCCTTTGCTAAGTGCAGAGATGTATTATAAGTAATGAATGTGTAGGGGAAGGTTGCAGACTTTGTGGCACAGCAGAAAGAGCAGCATATCTCAAATCCAGAGGTTGAGAGTTCAAATTCCAGATGGGGTTACATTTTAGCTGAACAGCATACAATTGACTTTAAATTCCCCAAACTATGTTATTACTTTTCTTATAATGGTTTGGGTTGGTTTGACATTATGTGAAGTTAATGTGATAACGTGACAACATGTAAAGCAATGTGTAAAACATTTGAACATTTTAGTCATTTAACAGATGCTCTTTTCCAGAGTGACTTACAGTAGTAGGTACACACATTACTACTACATATGTGACAACATGTGAGCACATGTGAAGTGTTCCAAAAACACATGTCGACATTTTACATGTTGTCACATTTATTTCACATGAATTTGACATGAGATCATGTGTGTAGTTTTATGTTATCACATTTTGCTTCACATGTTGTCACACGTTATCACATTAACGTCACACTAGATCACGTGTGTTCACATGAAATTCATCTATTGTTTTCCATATGGGCCAAAGAAGACAAATATGATACTCTTCTATCACATTATCAAGGTATTTGGGTTTGACTGTTGCTTTTTCACTCATCTAACTTACTCATCCTTATCTTTCTTTTATATGTTTTATTTTGGATAAAAAGAGAATGGGGAAAAAGTAATTCTATCATCACAGTAAAGGGGATGAATGGAGACCATATACATGAGAAGCCAGCTAAACTCGTGGTCCATATAACACTTGTCCCCTCACACCATAGTAGGCCTATATGGGATTCCATATGAGCACAGTTTGGGATTTTTGGAGAGAAAAAAATTCAACCAACTTCATACAGTAAGATTGCCCCTTAATGTAGCTTGTACAGTATAATTAATGGCCTACCTGGTGTGCTGATAGTCTTAGTGTGTTATTAATGATACCCTAGTTGGACAAATAGAACAGAACAGTGTGAAAAGAACAGTGATGTTTATAACCTCAGACTCATAACTCTTGAGTGACATATGAGGTGAAAAACAACATATTTTATGGGCTCCTCTGGAGTCACGAAGAAACACAAAGAGACATTTGGCTTTCGTTCACACATCTCCAGTACAGTCACTTCCCTGACAATATTTAAGCAGAAAAATGTCCCCCTCTGTTGCTGTGTTCCTGTCTAGGGCAGGGTTTGCTTTTTCCCAGTAAAAAAACATCTGTTTACTGAAACACAGACAGAAAGAAAGACAGGCCAAACAATGCAGTGTGCAGACTAACATACTAGCAGACTAACAGACTAACAGACTAGCAGACTAACAGACTTGCAAACTAACAGACTAACAGACTAGCAGACTAACAGACTAGCAGACTAACAGACTAACAGACTAACAGACTAGCAGACTAACAGACTAACAGACTAGCAGACTAACAGACTAGCAGACTAACAGACTAGCAGACTAACAGACGAACAGACTAACAGACTAGCAGACTAACAGACTAACAGACTAACAGACTAACAGACTAACAGACTAGCAGACTAACAGACTAGCAGACTAACAGACTAACAGACTAGCAAGCTGTTACATTGACCAGAATTCTTCCTAAAAAGGTTTAACAGCTTTATAAAACACTCTTTGTCTCACATGCCTTTATTTCTATGTACAGGAGGACAAACCGACTTGGTTTCCCTGAAAACAGTCTGAAAACCAGCCTGTCCAGTTACACAGTTACTCACACCCTCAGGCACACTCACACTGCCACCATGGTCAATGAAACCAGCACAGTTAAGACTGACTCTTGCAGAGATAATCTGATTACTGTTGGCGATTGCATATTCCCGTGTAGATGTTTGGAGACACATTCAGAGAATTTGCACAATTTACACATTTAGGCCAACAATTTGCATAGTGGGTTTCAGAGGGCTACATAGATATAAATGCCAGTACACACTATGGAATAAAGGAATGCACTGCCAATGCCAAAAACCTCATTCATGTTATTGGCTTTTTGCCTGGGATTTATTACATATCATTAAACCAGTAGAAACATAATGTTAAAAAAATGCCTGCCAAATCTGTCCACTCCCGAGACGGTCAGGAAAACGATCATATTATTGACCTTATAATATGAGAACAAAAATGACAGCCTAAACTATAGCGGGAAGTTCTGACATCTCTAAGAGAGATGGGCAGGCCTCCAATGCACTGTACTGCATGTGTCATATAGCTTCAGTTACTGATTGCAACAAATTCCTCTCTCTCTCCCCATCAGGCACTCACACGCACTGTCACTCACACTGTTACACAGTCTCTCAACAAGCTTCCTCACAGATAGCATGTGTAGAGTGTTTATGTTCCTCTGTCCTGGAAAGAGAAAAGATGTCTCAGTTTATCTGGAGGGTGTGGATTAGTCCTCTTCATGTAATAGGCCAGACAAAGGTCTGCTGTCTCATATAACACACTATAGGACAGTGGAAACACACACACACACATATGCACAGGCACACAAGCACGCACACACATATCCTCTCCCTATCTGTCCGTCACCCACTCTCTCCTCCCCCTCTCACCTTTTCTGTTCTCTCTCTGTCCTCTCTCTCTATCCTCTCTCTCACTCTGTCTCTCTGGACAGCAGGACAGAGACAGGGCCTGATATCACTGTGAGTATCAGTTTACAGGGAGTTTCTCTCTCTCTCTCTGTCTCACTCACACACACCCCCACACACACACTTCTCACCCTGGGGTCTGGACAACATTCAGTGAATGGAACACAACATTCAATGGAATAGAGAATAGCCATAAAAACTAGGAAGATTATCCCTGGTTCCCTGGTCCTGTTCCAGCCTCCATAGAGACATGCTGTACCCCTCCCCATTACCGATAGTTCCCTCAGATTCCCCCCTCCAGATCTTTTGACTATCATCTGAGCGTCCCTCTGTGCTCATGTTGTTGTTGAAGGTCCACACTTGCTGAGGGCGGCTCTGTGTTACATCCTGTGCACCCCACTGTGATATGATTGCGAACACGTATAAACACACACACTCTCATGCACTCACCCTCACAGAGAATAAACTGAACTGCAGATTAACTTTCTTCAGGTTTAATGGAGGATCCAAACCTGAATACCGAAAGTGAAACTCAAGTTATGCCCACTGTGGTCAGTGTCCATTTTCAAAGGCATCGGATGACTACTTTTTACTGACTGACCCTGCTTTTCATTCAGTCCTTCTGGCTCCCCCCTAGAGTGTGGTTTCTCTCAGTTTCCCCCTGTGCTCATAATAAAGGGGACTATTTCCTCGACACTGTTGCTCTGGGCTTAATATCTGAGGACATAAAAGATTGACAAATTAGTTTGCAAAAAGCTCCATAGAAATAAAAGTGAGATGAATGGAGAGGAAGCTGTAGTTTCCTGGGAGGGGGAAGAGGGACGGGGGCAGGGGGGTTAGGGTGGGGGAGCTGTGGATTTAGGAGGTATGGCACGCCCAACACATCCGACACCAAATCTCTGCATCCGTCTAGTACAATTGACCAGATCTTAGAATGGCGGCTCTACTCAGGGAAGAAGCAAGACTCAGGGATTGATTGTCTTCCTGGGTCCATTCAATTCATCTTGCTGTCCTTTGTCCATCCCCTGCCTGCAGTGATCCGGTTATACTGTACATCCACTATGTATCAATAACCATCCATCCGTTGACTGTCACCGTCGTCATAGCAAACCGAAGATAACTTTCTCAGCTAATTACAGCTTATTTGTTTATTTGTCAAAGTATTATTGATCATAGAATTAAAACAGATCTCTACCCATAACTTTGAGCCGTAGTTGAGATCCACGGCATAGCTATATAATGGTTTACAGATACAGTAGAACAACCTGCTAAGATAACAGCAGGTTGTTCATCAAGCCCATAGTAATCTAAACCCTATAAATTCCCATTCCCAGTTCCATATCTCTATGCTAGTTTATATTTATTAACTCTCCTCTCTCCTCTCTCCACACACAGAGTTTCACACATGTCAGACACTTGACTCCCAGTATTCCGACTCATTGGAAATAGATGTGTGATCTTGATAACCCGAAACATTGCCCTGCTGACAGGAACCAGGCCTACTCTGAACATCAAAGGGCCTCCGGCGTCTAGAGCCCAGAAAGTGTCATAGACGGAGGAAAATAAATATGGAGGGAATGAGAGATAGAAGGAAAGTAAGTCCTTATCTTTCCATTCAGAGTCTACAAGGGAGTCTGCTACTGAGAAGTTCCTTTGATAAAACATCATCAGGTAATTAACCATTCTGAACTCACCAGATATGTTTGCTTTGGCCAGGACTCGTAAGCTAACACATTTCTGTTATTTTTATACACCCTCTGTAACCTATTAACCGTGTATGAACCCCTGTGAACTCTCTATGAGGCTTCGCTTGGTGTCACACATGGATGGTTGAACTCTCAGTGTGAACCCGGAATCTTTCAATCCAAGGGTGAACCTGAGAATAATAAACTTCACCACTTCCTTATTGTGAAGATTCTTTAGGAAATACATTATTACTCAGAATGACACTGGTATTCTTTGAAATCCATGGTTTCCTGGCCTCGTCATTTTACATAGCAACAGGCTCATCTCAAAGCCACCTAACGAGACTAACAGGAAGACCCATTGAAATTATATTTCTATGGATATACCTAGAAACAGTCCCTTGTTGTTGTCCTGGCTTTAAACTCATGCCTGGCTGCCTCTGTCTCTCTGTCTCAGTCCTGATGAATGAACACTTTCATTGGGCCTGAACGTGCCAAGCAGAGAGTGAAACAGTACCTGGGCTCTCCCTCCTGATCAACAAACTTGGTACATGATAAGGCTGTGTTGCAGTAACCCTGTCTGAGCAGGGATGATTGGGACAAACACCAGTGTAGGTGTTCCATGTATCAAAGTGTTTAATGGGCTTCCTTCACGTGTCTGTCACCTTGTAATCAATATAGCTGGAAAAAAAGCATACACAGTACGCCAGTCATCAATAACCTGTCACACACACCTATAACAACATACACACACATTCCCCCATACATTCTATCAATAGGTCTGACTGATTGCTGAATCTGACAACTATGACAAAGTCCACTACTGACATGAGACACTCATGTGCACACATGCACCCACACAAACACAAAACAAAGACAGTTTCCTGAACACAGTCATTCATAACTGTCTGCTAACACCACACCTATAAACGTACAGCAGCTCCATACCCCCAGGCCATCATCCCAGCCTGCCGGGGGTCCTGGTCGGGGGTACTGGTCTAGGGGTCCTGGTCGGGGGTCCTGGCTGGAGGTCCTGGTCGGGGGTCCGGGTCAGGGGTCCTGGTCTGGGGTCCGGAACGGGGGTCCTGGTCGGGGGTCCTGGTCAGGGGTCCTGGTCGGGGTCCTGGTCAGAGGTCTGGCCGTGCAGGGTGGGACACAGCAGAGGAACCTGATTCACACACAGGACCAGGGAGTGGACCAACACAGACCTATGGTATTGTAAACACAGACACACACACAGAAACACACACACACAGACACGCACACACAGTTTATACACAAACATGAATACATCTGCATCTCAGACAAAACAGAGATGTCACTATTTCATTCCCTCCTCACATCCTCCTGCTCTCCCTGCTATGTGGATTATGTCTGCAGACTGGTGTATAAATAGTGCTGAGAAGGTGGCCTCATAATGAAAACACTGATATACGGATATCAAAGGCTTCCCTCTCCCTCTCACATTCTATACTCATAAATCAATGGAGTGAATATGTCTTATGTGTGTGTGTGTGTGTGTGTGTGTGTTGTGTGCGCGTTGTACCTTATGTGTGTATTTTGTGAAAGTGGGTGTGAACATATGGCTGCACTGTTTACACTTTCCCACATAGGTTGATTTGCTAAAAGCCTCAGCTGGCCCTAAGCTGCGACACATTTTAATAAACGACAAAGTCCACTACAGACATTAGACACTCATGTGCACACATGCACCCATGCAAATACAAAACAAAAACAGTTTCCTGAACACAGTCATTCATAACTGTCTGCTAACAGCACACCTATAAACATATAGCAGCTCCACACCCCCAGGGCATCATCCATCATCTCTCCCAGCCGCCGGGGGTCCTGGTCGGGGGTACTGGTCTAGGGGTCCTGGTCAGGGGGTCCTCGTCAGGGGTCCTGGTCGGGGGTTCGAGTCAGGGCTCCAGGACTGGGGGTCCTGGTTGGGGGTCAAGTTCGGGGTCCAGGTCAGGGGTCCTGGCCTGGGGGTCCTTGTCAGGGGTCCTGGTCTGGGGGTCCTGGTCAGGGGTCCTGTCAGGGGTCCTGGCCGGGGGTCCTGTTTGGGCGTCAGGGTCGGGGGTTCTGGTTGGGGGTACTGTCAGGGGTCCTGGTCGGGAGTCCTGGTCAGTTGTCCTGATCGGGGGTCTGGGTCGGGGGTCCTGGTCGGGGGTCCTGTTGGGAGTCATGGTCAGGGGTCCTGGTCAAGGATCCTGGCCAGGGGTCCTGGTTGGGCGTCTGGGTCGGGGGTCCTGGTCAGGGTCCTGGTCAATTGTCCTGATCAGGGGTTTGGGTCGGGGGTCCTGGTTGGGGGTCTTGGTTGGGGGGTCTGAGTCAGGGGTCCTGTTCGGGGGTCCTGGTTGGGGGTCTTGGTCAGGGGTCCTGGTCGGGGGTCCTGGTTGGGGGTCTTGGTCAGGGTTCCTGCTCGGGGGTCCGGAACGGGGGTCCTGGTCAGGGGTCCTGGTCGGGGTCCTGGTCAGAGGTCTGGGCGTGCAGGGTGGGACATAGCAGAGGAACCTGATCCACAAACAGGACCAGGGAGTGGACCAACACAGACCTATGGTATTGTAAACACAGACACAAACACAGAAACACACACACACAGACACGCACACACAGTTCATACACAAACATGAATACATCTGCATCTCAGACAAAACAGAGATGTCACTATTTCATTCCCTCCTCACATCCTCCTGCTCTCCCTGCTATGTGGATTATGTCTGCAGACTGGTGTATAAATAGTGCTGAGAAGGTGGCCTCATAATGAAAACACTGATATACGGATATCAAAGGCTTCCCTCTCCCTCTCACATTCTATACTCATAAATCAATGGAGTGAATATGTCTTATGTGTGTGTGTGTGTGTGTGTGTGTGTTATGTGCGCGTTGCACCTTATGTGTGTATGTTGTGAAAGTGGGTGTGAACATATGGCTGCACTGTTTACACTTTCCCACATAGGCTGATTTGCTAAAAGCCTCAGGTGGCCCTAAGCTGTGACACATTTTAATAAACGACCTAGAGTGCTTTGGGGCCTCTCGCTCAAGACTGACTTCCCTGGACTACACTATAAAGTTAACCCTGACTCTAGTGGGTCATAGGTAAAGGTGTACGTAATGCATAACTCTGTGTTGGATAGAGAATAAGCTCTTTGGTGCCATTAGCATCAGTCATGGGAGATTTACTGTATGATTAAACCCTGTTACCCTTATCTCCACTCGGTTTCCAATGTTCTGTTTCTTCTCAAACCCTATACTGGCCTGTCATTGATAATCTGAAATTTTTTACAGTCTGTTAAAAACAGCTTGTGTCTTTTTTAGATTCGCTAAGATATGCTGAGATACTCTGAGATACTCTGAGATACTCTGAGATACTCTGAGATACTCTGAGATACTCTGGCTTTAGATGCCACTGGGGTCTAGTTTTAGTTCAGCCAATGAGTAGTTAACCTCTCTATCATCCACTCTTTCTGCCTGGGTCAGATCTCACGCTGACTTGTGTCCGTCACTCTCTGGGTCATTATTGGGACAAAAAACACAGATCAGAGAGCAGAATGAATAGTCTACGAGGGCCTTTATAGGCAGTTGGTCTCATTCATGTCCATTGTGTGTGGGTGCGTTCTCACTCTCTGTCAGGCCACATGGAGGGCCTATAAAGTTCTACAGAGTTTGATTGACAAATGCAGTGATCTTGTGAGGTCCCAATCATGCGTTTCATTCCTTCTACTAAGCAATGGATCAAAATGTACATAATGGGTATCTGGAGGGAATTTGGGGAGGGTCATGCTTTTTCAATTTCAGTCAAGGGGAGGGTTTAGTATTTTTTAAATCTAGTCCAGGGGAGGGTCATGCAATTTGTAATGGATAAAATGTCAATATTTCCCAGTATTTTATAATTATTTGCTTATTAGGCTATACAGTATATCGATGTGTGCCTGATAACGCCCCTCATCTCTGATTCTCCACTGGGCGAGCAATATCAAGTGAGCCTATAAGCTATTTAGTGTGGTCTCAATCAAATGATCCGTAGCCTATATCCTGTAGCATACAAAGTGCATGTTCTCAGAAGCCTAGAGTAAAGTCATATTTCTAAGATAGCTGCTAGGATGGTGTAAATAAAACCAGGCTGCATTACACACTCAATAGATATTCCAACCCTGAGCCCCAGCCTGCTCTGCTCTTGGGCCCCGATTCCGACCCGAGTTAAGCACGCATAAATGGGACTTAATTCCCTTTTTATGCGCTTTTGTCTATGTGTATTCTGACCTTGAACTTAAGCATGAGAATAGCATGCTATTAACCTAGTATTGGTATGAGATGGAGCCTGAATAAATTAAGGTGTGGCAGAGGTGTGTCTACAGATACAGTATGCAGGATTCCGACCTTGATTTAATTCCCTCATAATTCCACCACCTTTACATGAAACCGTGAATAAGGTTGAGCAAACCTGCTGGTTCCAAGTGGAAAAAGCATTTACTTAATTTTTTTCAATAGAAATAACAATAACAATATTCTACAAGCACTCTATTTTATAAATTACTAAGAACTATTGATTAGAGCGAGGTAAATTAGTCATCCGTTTGGAGAAGGGGATTGTAAATACTCATAGCAATTGTTTAAGATTTTTCCTTATGATCCCTGGAGACAAATGTGAAACCAACCAACTGAAAATCATATCAACATGGGATGAGACCCCTAAGACCTTCACAAACTTTTTACAAATGCAGAATTGAGGGTACCCTGTCGGGCTTTTTCACCACCTGGTCCGCAACCGCAGGGCTCTCCAGAGGGTGGTGCGGTCTGCCCAACGCCACACTGGGGGCTCACTGCCTGCCCTCCAGGAAATCTACAGCACACGGTGTCACTGAAAGGCAAAGCAGATCATCAAGGACCTCAGCCACCTGAGCCACGGCCTGTTCACCCCGCCACCATCCAGAAGGCGAGTTCAGTACAGGTGCATCAAAACTAGGACTGAGAGACTGAAAAACAGCTTCTATCTCAAGGCTATCAGAACGTTAAATAGTCACCACTAGCCGGCCTCCACCCAGTACCCTGGTACCACCCAGTTACTCTACCATGTACACAGTCATGGAACACTGCTCATATTAATAATGTTTGCATACTTTTACCCACTTCATATGTATATACTAGTCAAGGTATATCCTAGTCAAGGTATATCCTATTCAACGATTGCTGTACATACAGTATATACAGTTGAAGTCAGAAGTTCACATACACTTTAGCCAAATACATTTCAACTCAGTTTTTCACAATTTTATCTGAGTAAAAATTCCCTGTCTTAGTTCAGTTAGGATCACCACTTTATTTTAAGAATGTGAAATGTCAGAATAATAGTAGAGAGAATGATTAAGTTCAGCTTTTATTTCTTTCATCACATTCCCAGTGTGTCAGAAGTTTACATACACTCAATTAGTATTTGGTAGCATTGCCTTGAAATTGTTTAACTTGGGTCAAACATTTTGGGAAGCCTTCCAGAAGCTTCCCACAATAAGTTTTGGGAAGCTGAATTTTGGCCCATTCCTCCTGACAGAGCTGGTGTAACTGAATCAGGTTGTAGGCCTCCTTGCTCGCACATGCTTTTTCAGCTCTGCCCACAAATGTTCTATGGGATTGAGGTCAGGGCTTTGTGATGGCCACTCCAATACCTTGACTTTGTTGTCCTTAAGCCATTTTGCCACGACTTTGGAAGTACGCTTGGGGTCATTGTCCATTTGGAAGACCCATTTGCGACAAAGCTATAGCTTTGAGATGTTGCTTCAATATATCCACATCATTTTCCGTCCTCATGATATCATCTATTTTGTGAAGTGCACCAGTCCCTCCTGCAGCAAAGCACCCCCACAACATGATGCTGCCACCCCTGTAACTTCCCCTTTCTCCTCCAAACATAACGATGGTCATTATGACCAAACAGTTATATCTTTCTTTCATCAGACCAGAGGACATTTCTCCAAAAAGTACGATCTTTGTCCCCATGTGCAGTTGCAAACCGTAATCTGGCTTTTTTTATGGTGGTTTTAGAGCAGTGGCTTCTTCCTTGCTGAACGGCCTTTCAGGTTATGTCGATATAGTACTCGTTTTACTGTGGATATAGATACTTTTGTACCTGTTTCCTCCAGCAGCTTCACAAGGTCCTTTGCTGTTGTTCTGGGATTGATTTGCACTTTTTGCACCAAAGTACATTCATCTCTAGGAGACAGAACGAGTCTCCTTCCTGAGCGGTATGACAGCAGCGTGGTCCCATGGTATTTATACTTGCATACTATTGTTTGTACAGATGAACGTGGTACCTTCAGGCATTTGGAAATTGCTCCCAAGGATGAACCAGACTTGTGGAGGTATACAATTATTTTTCTGAGGTCTTGGCTGATTTCTTTTGATTTTCCCATGATGTCAAGCAAATACATATGTATATATGTATATACTGTACACTACCAGTCAAACGTTTGGACACACCAACTCATTAAACGGTTTTTCTTATTTAAAAAAAAAACTATTTTCTACATTGTAGAATAATAGCGAAGACATCAACGCTATGAAATAACACATGTAGAAACATGTAGTAACCAAAAGAGGGTTAAACAAATCAAAATATAGTTTATATTTGAAATTCATCGAAGTAGCCACCCTTTGCCTTGATGACAGCTTTGCACACTCTTGGCAATCTCTTGACCAGCTTCATGATGTTATTACCTGGAATGCATTTTTTGGTTACTACATGATTCCATATGTGTTTTTTCATCGTTTTGATGTCTTCACTATTATTCTACAGTATAGAAAATAGTACAAATAAAGAAAACAGCAAGTGTGTCCAAACTTTTGACTGGCACTGTATATTTTTCTGAAAGGAGCGCCATCCATTTTCATTTCAGAGTGGTCAGATTTTCTCCATACAACTCTTATTATAAATAACGTTCACTCCACTCCCTAAGATATGTGTGTTCGCATGTGTCTCCCACTGTCTGAGAGCCAAGAAAGTCAGCAGAGGTGTAAAGCACTTACAGTGAGGGAAAAAAGTATTTGATCCCCTGCTGATTTTGTACGTTTGCCCACTGACAAAGAAATGATCAGTCTATAATTTTAATGGTAGGTTTATTTGAACAGTGAGAGACAGAATAACAACAAAAAAAATCCAGAAAAACGCATGTCAAAAATTGTCACGTTCTGACCTTAGTTCCTTTGTTTTGTCTTTGTTTTAGAATGGTCAGGGCGTGAGTTGGAGTGGGCAGTCTATGTTTGTTTTTCTATGTTGGCTTCTGTGTTCAGCCTAATATGGTTCTCAATCAGAGGCAGGTGTCGTTAGTTGTCTCTGACAAAAATGTTATAAATTGATTTGCATTTTAATGAGGGACATAAGTATTTGACCCCTCTGCAAAACATGACTTAGTACTTGGTGGCAAAACCCTTGTTGGCAATCAGAGGTCAGACGTTTCTTGTAGTTGGCCACCAGGTTTGGGATTTTGTCCCACTCCTCTTTTCAGATCTTCTCCAAGTCATTAAGGTTTTGAGGCTGACGTTCGGCAACTCGAACCTTCAGCTGTCCACAGATTTTCTATTGGATTAAGGTCTGGAGACTGGCTAGGCCACTCCAGGACCTTAATATGCTTCTTCTTGAGCCACTCCTTTGTTGCCTTGGCCGTGTGTTTTGGGTCATTGTCATGCTGGAATACCCATCCACGACCCATTTTCAATGCCCTGGCTGAGGGAAGGAGGTTCTCACCCAAGATTTGACGGTACATGGCCCCGTCCATCGTCTCTTTGATGTGGTGAAGTTGTCCTGTCCCGTTAGCAGAAAAACACCCCCAAAGCGTCATGTTTCCACCTCCATGTTTGACGGTGGGGATCGTGCTCTTGGGGTCATAGTTGATGTCAAAGAGCTCCATTTTGGTCTCATCTGACCACAACACTTTCACCCAGTTGTCCTCTGAATCATTCAGATTTTCATTGGTAAACTTCAGACGGGCATGTATATGTGCTTTCTTGAGCAGGGGGACCTTGTGGGCGCTGCAGGATTTCAGTCCTTCACAGCATAGTGTGTTACCAATTGTTTTCTTGGTGACTATGGTCCCAGCTGCCTTGAGATCATTGACAAGATCCTCCCGTGTAGTTCTGGGCTGATTCCTCACCGTTCTCATGATTATTGCAACTCCACGAGTTGATAAACAGGTCTGCTGATCTCAAACTTGAACAGACTACTGTGGCTACTTGATCATAATGCAGGCCTACCAGAGTGGTAGAAATGCACATGTTTTGTGCTCTTCAAGAAAGCAATCCCTCCTCCATTCCCGACTACAAATGATCTATAACTGGGCAAATAACTCACTAAGTAGCAAAGAATAAGTACATTTAGCTCTCGCGTTGATCTCTAAACAAGCACATCTACTCATGACCACTCATACTGTAAAAACAGTCCAGTGCAAAGTGAGTGGCACAGATCCATATGTGATAATGGTCTATTTGTATATAGGCCTACTGCAGCTCTAATTGGTTGTGACTCACCGGTCTGTGTAGAGTAGGGGCTGAGTAGTGCCTGTCAATGCAATAGAATCCTACTCCGTTGCATTCGGCCTACAACAAAATTACTTGCATAGTTAGTTTTGCATACTAAGTCTTGCATAGTTTTGTTTTGGGGTGTTGCAGTGAAAGTGCTTAATATTGCATTGATTCGATCACAATTCCCACAGTAAAAGGAAACGTTGATAGCGTTAACGAATGGGGAAAACTCTAGAAATGTTCAATTTCATGCTTCTCTGTGCTGTACGATATTTATTCTGTGCGGCAGTCCTGGGGAGCTGCTCGCACTGTATAGCACAGTGCCCTAGTAACAATCCAAGAGCTAAATATCAAGCCAATTCCTTGGGGTGGAGTTTGGACGTAACTCTGGAGAGTGTGAGAGAGCGTGACAGATGACTGAAATCCAAGAACATCCCAAGTCTTTATGGTTTTCAGAGATGTCTCACTTCCCTGCCTCTGTGAAACTAATAGGAGAAGCCAAGATGAGTCCCTCAATCTACAACGACCTTACATTACATTACATCCTCAGGTCACAACCTTTAGGGGTGGAGGTGAGGACGATTACAGACTTAACATCCTACATAAATTGTTCAGGGAACATACATTGGAAGAAAACTCACTCCAGCCCTGAACAGAACTAGGAAATGTATGCCGGCAGAAACAGTGTTGGGCTTTCCTGATTCTCTGCCAAAGTGATGATGTGCATCTGTCTGTTTCCCTGACGTAGTCTGATGATGTCATCTGATTGTTTCTCTTATCATGATCCTGGGTTGAAACTGATACTCCCTGTGCTCTGAGATGTAATCCTAAACATAATCCTAATCATATCCCAAAAGCCCTAATGTTTATAATGTTAAACATAATGTTTGTACAAATGTATGCACGCACACACTGATACACATACACACCCACAACCTACACACATGGCACGGGATATGGCACGTGTGAACTTTCCCTCAACTCCAGGAAAAGATGGAAATAACAGGCAAAACAGGGAGCTGGCCAAAGGGAAATTCCAGCCAGGGATCGAGGAGTGTCAACACAGCAGGAATGTACAGCCCAAATTTATGTAAGTGTCATGACAACCATGTCCAGGAAGAGGGGCACACCTACTTTGTCTTCTGCTCTGTTGTTGTTTACAGATGAGCAACCACAGGTTTGTTTGGAGATGGATCAAAATGTACAGAATGGGTAATTGGAGGGAAATGAAAAGGTAGGCCTACTGTCTGGGATGAAAAGGTAGGCCTACTGTCTGGGATGAAAAGGTAGGCCTACTGTCTGGGATGAAAAGGTAGGCCTACTGTCTGGGATGAAAAGGTAGGCCTACTGTCTGGGATGAAAAGGTAGGCCTACTGTCTGGGATGAAAAGGTAGGCCTACTGTCTGGGATGAAAAGGTAGGCCTACTATCTGGGATGAAAAGGTAGGCCTACTGTCTGGGATGAAAAGGTAGACCTACTGTCTGGGATGAAAAGGTAGGCCTACTGTCTGGGATGAAAAGGTAGGCCTACTGTCTGGGATGAAAAGGTAGGCCTACTGTCTGGGATGAAAAGGTAGGCCTACTGTCTAGGATGAAAAGGTAGGCCTACTGTCTGGGATGAAAAGGTAGGCCTACTGTCTGGGATGGAAAGGTAGGCCTAACTTTTGAAAGTACTAAGCTCAGATTCCTAATGAATTATTTGAAAACAGGGACAGTTTCATTGCAACAAGACACATTGATTTAGCATTGAAGAAATATGATCAGATGAACACATAGGCCTATCTCTCTGTCCATTCTTAGCCTGTAGTTTTGGTAATTTGTGTGTTATTAAAAATACATTTTGCTAATATGTAAAATTACATAGAATTGCATGAAACATGTATAAAAGGCTATTTTTGCGTTGACTTGCAAATACAATGATAGATGCATGCATTGATTTTAATATAAAGGAGATCTTTCCACCCCTACACTTGTCTGCGTTGGTCTATGAACCCACAACCTACTGGCCCGCAACCTTCTCCGCTATCAACATTTCTGTGTTGCCATGTAATGATTAAAGGAATAAGAACAGTTTTTAAAACTGTCCAAGAAGTGAGGGTGAACAGTAAGAATGTTCTCTGCTATCCACTTCATGTTTTAGTTGTTATTCTGGGTATAGGGGATGGTCACTTGTTTGTTTTTTTCAAGCGTTTATGGAGGGTTTAGGTCAAACATATTTAATGAAGGGAGGGCCAACCATTTTAATTTCAGAGAAGTCTGTTAATGTCCATGTAACCCTTATTATACGTAACATTCACTCCCTTAGAGACAAATGTATCTACATTTATCCAACCAGAATCCTACTTGTCACTTGTATGTGCGTTGAAGAAAAACACATGTTGGTCATCTGGTTTACATAAAGTGCCCCAAAAAAGCCAAGAGAGGATATGCAGTATGTTTATGAAGGGAACCACTAGTGCAGTATCTCATCAAACGTGTGTTCTGGCTCCCATTCAAACACAAACAACAACAAGTCTAAACATGATTTACACAACTGCCACCACAGTGCAGTGAAGGTTATTTGCACACCACTGGGGATAATAACCCAATGACTTTCACTATTCAATGCAATTAAGTCTGAAAATAACTTACTTGCTTCCTCTACTATTTATGGTCAAAGTAATTATTTATTAGAGTAGGCTTTGCTATAACACACTTCTAACGTACTTTTAGACGTCCTCTGTAAGTCTTTAACAGAGCCTATAACAGCGGAAATAGTTGCATCAGAGTCATTTCCTCTCTGGAACATAGTTTTCTTCCATTGCGCATGAAGTTCAGGAGGTGTGTGGACGGTTGATATGATGGCATGGGATATCGTTTTACTACAGGGAAACCCCACCCATATGGGCTGATAAAAATCTTCCTGCTGCAGACCTCTACGTTACATAAGCCAGCAGCCCTGGGTGGACACCCACAGAACAGGGAAGGAAAATAAGATGTATTTTTATTTTTTATTTCACCTTTATTTAACCAGGTAGGCCAGTTGAGAACAAGTTCTCATTTACAAATGCAACCTGGCCAAGATAGAGCATAGCAGTGCGACACAAACAACAACACAGAGTTACCCCATGGGATAAACAAACGTACAGTCAATAACACAATAGAAAAGTCTATATACAGTGCGTACAAATGTAGTAAGATTAGGGAGGTAAGGCAATAAATAGGCCATAGGCCAAAATAATTACAATTGAACAATTAAACACTGGAATGATAGATGTGCAGAAGATGAATATGCAAGTAGAGATACTGGGGTGCAAAGGAGAAAAAAGTAACAATATGGGGATGAGGTAGTTGGGCGGGCTATTTACAGAAAGGCTATGTACAGGTGCAATGATCAGTAAGCTGCTATTACAGCTGATGCTTAAAGTTAGTGAGGGAGATATAAGTCTCCAGCTTCAGTAATTTTTGCAATTCGTTCCAGTCATTGGCAGCAGAGAACTGGAAGGAAAGGCGGCCAAAGGACGAGTTGGCTTTGGGGGTGACCAGTGAAATATACCTGCTGGAGTGCGTGCTACGGATGGGTTCTGCTATGGTGACCAGTGAGCTGAAATAAGGCAGGGTTTTACCTAGCAAAGACTTATAGATGACCTGGAGCCAGTGGATTTGGCGACGAATATGAAGCGAGGGCCAGCCAGTGAGAGCATACAGGTCGCAGTGCTGGGTAGTATATGGGGCTTTGTGACAAAATGGATGGCACTGTGATAGACTACACCCAATTTGCTGGGTAGAGTGTTGGAGGTTATTTTGTAAATGACATCGCCGAAGTCAAGGATCGGCAGGATAGTCAGTTTTATGAGGGTATGTTTGGCAGCATCAGTGAGGGATTCTTTATTGCAAAATAGGAAGCTGATTCTAGATGTAATTTTGGATTGGAGATGCTTAATGTGAGTCTGGAAGGAGAGTATACGGTCTAACCAGACACCTAGGTATTTGTAGTTGTCCACAACTACAAAGTCAGAACCGTCCATAGTATTGATGCTAGACGGGCGGGTGGGTGCGGGCAGCGATCGGTTGAAGAGCATGCATTTTGTTTTGCTTGCATTTAAGAGCAGTTGGAGGCCACGGAAGGAGTGTTGTATGGCATTGAATCATGTCTGGAGGTTTGTTAACACAGTGTCCAAAGAAGGGCCAGAAGTATACAGAATGGTACGTAGAGATGGATCAGAGAATCACCAGCAGCAAGAGCGACATCATTGATGTATACAGAGAAAAGAGTTGGCCCGATAATTGAATCCTGTGGCACCCCCATAGAGACTGCCAGAGGTCTGGACAACAGGCCCTCCGATTTGACACACTGAACTCTATCTGAGAGGTAGTGGGTGAACCAGGCGAGGCAGTCATTTGAGAAACCAAGGCTGTTGAGTCTGCCGATATGAATGTGGTGATTGACAGAGTCGAAAGCCTTGGCCAGGTGGATGAATATGGCTGCACAGTATTGTCTTTTATCTATGGTGGCTATGATATCGTTTAGGACCTTGAGCGTTGCTGAGGTGCACCCATGACCAGCTCTGAAACCAGATTGCATAGTGGAGAAGGTACAGTGGGATTCGAAATGGTCGGTGATCTGTTTGTTAACTTGGCTTTCGAAGACTTTAGAAAGGCAGGGTAGGATAGACAAGGTCTGTAACAGCTTGGGTCAAGAGTGTCTCCACCTTTCAAGAGGGGGATGACCGCCGCAGCTTTCCAATCTTTAGGGATCTCAGATATGAAAGAGAGGTTGAACAGGCTAGTAATAGGGGTTGCAACAATTGCGGCGGACAATTTTAGAGAGGGTCCAGATTGTCTGGCTCAGCTGATTTGCAGGGGTCCAGATTTTGCAGCTCTTTCAGAACATCATCTATCTGGATTTGGGTGAAGGGGAAATGGGGGAGGCTTGGGCAAGTTGCAGGTGTAAAGCATGGCCAGCCGTAGAAAAATGCTTTCTGAAATTCTCGATTATCGTAGATTTATCGGTGGTGACAGTGTTTCCTAGCCTCAGTGGGCAGCTGGGAGGAAGTGCTCTTATTCACCATGGACTTTACAGTGTCCCAGAACTTTTTGGAGTTTGTGCTACAGGATGCAAATTTCTGTTTGAAAAAGCTAGCCTTTGCTTTCCTAACTGCCGGTGTATATAGTTTTCTAACTTCCCTGAAAAGTTGCATATCGCGGAGGCTATTCGATGCTAATGCAGTACGCCACAGGATGTTTTTGTGCTGGTCAAGGGCAGTCAGGTCGGAACCAAGGGCTCTGTCTGTTCTTAGTTCTTCATTTTTTGAACGGGGCATGCTTATTTAAGATGGTGAGGAAAGCACTTTTAAAGACTAACCAGGCATCCTCTACTGACGGAATGAGGACAATATCCTTCCAGGATACCCGGGCAAGGTCTATTAGAAAGGCCTGCTCACTGAAGTGTTTTAGGGAGCGTTTGACAGTGATGAGGGGTGGTCATTTGACCGCGGACCCATTACGGACCCAGGCAATGAGGTTTTATTGCTTCTTTAAATCAATAGTTTTCAACTGTGCTAACATAATTGCAAAAGGGTTTTCTAATGATCAATAGCCTTTCAAAATTATAAACTTGGATTAGCTAACACAGAGTGCCATTGGAACACAGTAGTGATGGTTGCTGATAATGGGCCTCTGTACGCCTTTGTAGATGTTCCATTAAAAATCATCCGTTTCCAGCTACAATAGTTATTTACAACATTAACAATGTCTACGCTGTATTTCTGATCAATTTGATGTTATTTTAATGGACAAAAAATGTGCTTTTCTTTCAAAAACAAGGGCATTTCTAAGTGGCCCCAAACTTTTGAACAGTAGTGTATATATAAAAAGAATGGTTAGGACTGTTGTTGTGTCCTATATTGTCGGGTTGAGTCAAAGTTCAGTTCCTGCTCATTGATTACAGTGGAATCTCCTGAGAAGCTTTCTGCCTTTTAACCTCTCCCTTTCCTCTTTCATTGATACTGTTTACACCGCTGCCATAAAACACAGCTACACACACACACACGACACAAGATGGATCTGAGAGGACAGAGCCCAGTATCTGTTGTGTCCAATGTACCATGATGACTCTCTCTCTCTGTTTCAGTGTCCCTCAGTCCACAGGAACAGGGGATATAGGTGCTAATGCTACTGCACATAACATATCTGCAGTGAGTTCCCCCCACAGACATTACAGAGCACTCTAAGGCTTGATGAGAGGAGCTATATAAATGTAGTCCATTATTAGCCAGTTATAAATGTTGGATCTTGGATCTCTCCCTTTGGATCTCTCCCTTTGGCAGCCAGTTTGCCATGATAAGGCTGACCTAAAGCCTTCAGCTTTCCCAAACAAAAATACATCAGCAAAGTCCATATCAGCCTTTATACTGCCAACCAGCTGGAGGAAAATGAGTCTAAAAGCAGAGAAAATACCTTACAGGATATTTAATGGCTGAATTTGTATTTGTATTTATTAAGGATACCCAAGCAGCTACTCTTCCTGGGGTCCAGCAACATTAAAGCAGTTATATACAGTTTAATATATTACATGACATAACATTTCATAACCCAATACGTACAATACCCAATACGTTGGGTAATGTACATTGGGTAATGTCAGGCCACTACTCCACTATCACATATTTACAAAACAACATCCGTGTGTGTATGTAGAGTGCATGTCTTATCATGTGTATGTGTGTCTGTGCCTGTGTGTGTGTTTCTTCACAGTCCCCACTGTTCCATAAGGTGTATTTGTATCTGTTTTTTAAATCTGATTCTACTGCTTGTATCAGTTACCTGATGTGAAATAGAGTTCCATGTAGCCATGGCTCTATGTAGTACATCTTGTGGGGTATGCATGGGTGTCCGAGCTGTGTGCTAGTAGTTTAAAAAAGATACCTCGGTCAATTCTGCACGTCAACACATCTTACAAAAACACGTAGTGATGAAGTCAATCTCTCCTCCACTTTGAGCCATGAGATATTTACATGCATATTATTAATGTTAGCTCTCTGTGTACATTTAAGGGCCAGCCGTGCTGCCCTGTTCTGAGTCATTTGTACTTTTCCGAAGTCCCTCTGTGGTACCTGACCACGCAACTGAGCAGTAGTCCAGGTGTGACAAAACTAGAGCCTGTAGGACCTGCCTTGTTGATAGTGTTGTTAAAAGGGCAGAGCAGCTCTTTATTAAGGATATACTTCTCCCCATCGTAGCTACAGTTGTATCAACATGTTTTGACCATGACAGTTTAAAATACAGGGTTACCCCATGCAGTTTAGACACCGCAACTTGCTCAATTTCCACATGATTTATTACAAGATTTAGTTGAGCGTTATGGTTTAGTGAATGATTTTTCCCAAAAACAATGGTTTTAGTTTTGGAAATATTTAGGACTAACTTATTCCTTACCACCCATTTTGAAACGAACTGCAGCTCTTTGTTAAGTGTTGCAGTGATTTTCTATTGCCGTAGGAGCTGATGTGTATAGTGTTGAGTCATCCGCATACATAGACACACTGGCTTTACTCAAGGCCAGCGGCATGTCATTAGTAAAGATTGAAAAAGGTAAAGGGCCTAGACAGCTGGCCTGGGGAATTCCTGATTCTACCCAGATTATGTTCTCTTTATCCACAATATTACAGGGGGTGTAAGGACATAATACATAAGGTTTTCGATCAGCAGACTATCATCGATAACGTCAAAAGCCACACTGAAGTCTAACAAAACAGCTCTCACAATCTTTTTATCATCAATTTCTCTCAGCCAATCAATAATTTGTGTAAGTGCCGTGCTTGTTGAATGTCCTTCCCTATAAGCGTGCTGAAAGTCTGTTGTCAATTTGTTTACAGTAAAATAGCATTTTATCTGGTCAAACACAATTTTCTCCAAAGTTTACTGGTTGGTAACAGCTGATTGGTCGGCTATTTGAGCCAGTAAACTGGGCTTTACTATTCTTGGGTAGTGGAATTACTTTTGCTTCCCTCCAGACCTCAGGGCACACACTTTCTAGTAGGTTTAGATTGAATATATGGCAAATTAAATCATGGGGGCAGACACACAGCAGGGCCTGAGTCATAATACAAGCAGTGTTTGTCGAGTGCTCCCTTATGTCTCACTGAGCCTCTCCTGAGGTTCATCAGCCATAACACCAATGCGCTTGCTTCCGTCTATTCTCTGGATAATTTGAAAAAGGGAGCCATTGTCAGGAAGTGTGTGTGTGTGTGTGTGTGTGTGTGTGTGTGTGTGTGTGTGTGTGTGTGTGTGTGTGTGTGTGTGTGTGTGTGTGTGTGTGTGTGTGTTTTGTTAGGGGTTGGAATAACTTGCGGAGGACCTCTCTACTTTAACAGGCAATTTCCTCTGATAACAGCAGTCATGCAGTGGTGTCCATGGTGATGATTCCACCAGAGAGTATAGCAGAGTGAACTGTACAGTACTTCACCTCTACAGGGTGCAGGCAGAGATAAGCGTTTTCCCTCCACACACACACACACACACACACACACACACACAATTCCCTCCCACCCCTTCGCCCTGCAGATGGATATGGTGTGTGTATCATGTGTTAGGGTAGAAGACATGCTTTGGCCTAGCAGATTAATTTCGTGTGTGAATTTTTCCAGTACAATATAGGTTCAGAAAATCCCCTTATTTTTTGGGATTCCTTTAAATGGACCTTAAGAGGTCATTCAATTCATTGTTTCCATCAATTATAAAAAAGCTGTTTCTATCTAAAGAGACAAGACTACCTAGGGAAATACATTAGCTAATAGTAAAGGTAGACAGCAATAAAAATATACTACAGAGATACAAAATAAGTTAGAGGAAAAACAAAAATTACTGGAGGAACTTATCCAAGAACGATCTAATGTAATCTATTACAAGAATAAAGCAAACTGGATATAATATGGAGAAAAATACACCAAATTCTTCCTGAATCCCCAACACTGGAATGCTACCAAAAATAATTTGCAGAAACTCATTACTAAAGATGGATTCTATCTATGATTCTCCAAATGATATTTTAAAAGAGGAAGCAAAATATTTGTAGCAGCTGCTTTCTTTTCCGTCTCATCCTCACCCTATGAATGACGATTACTGTAAGGAATTATTTCCAAATAATACAAAATGGGAAATTAACAAATGTACAAAAAGATCAGCGCCAAGGCCAAATTACAGAGGAATAAACTTTTTGAGGCTATCAAATCCTTTCAGTCTGGAAAAATCCCAGGGCTTGATGGCATACTGGTAGAGGTATTATCACGGCTCAAGAGAAGACCCAGATGCAGACAGTTCGAAGTAACAAAAGGTTAGTACAAAAACAGGGGGCAGGCAAACAACAGGTCAAGGGCAGTCTATGATGACACAGGGCGAGACCCATATTCAGACACAGGAGGCAGATGGTTTGGGTCTCTGATATTTATTAGAATACAAGAGGCAGGCAATAGGCAGGTCGAGGGTGGACTGAGGGTGGAACCCAGAGGACAGGCTGGCCGACAACCCAATGAGTGTGCAGAACGCCTTCCAGAACCGGGACGAGAACGGAGAACCCCAGTTGGAGAACATGTCCACCGGGAGTCCATGGATCCGGCAAGACGTGCAGCACCATGAGCTGGGCCGTCTCTTTGGTAGAGGGTAGCTTGAGAAGGTGAATGAAATGGGCGGCTTTGGAAAACCGGTCCACTACTACCAGGATGATGGTGTTGCCATCAGACAGGGGAGACCCGTGATGAAGTCCAGGGATATGTGAGACCAGGGACAGTGAGGGACAGGGTGTTGAAGGAGACCAGCCGGAGCTTGCCGAGGAGTCTTGTTCTGCGCACAGATCGTGCAGGCGCCGGCGAACGTGGAGACGTTAGGGGCCATGGTAGGCCACCAAAAGTGTTGTAGCACAAAGGCCAGAGGGAGAAGTTAAACCGGGTGGAAAGCAGGGCCCACCTAGCTTGCCTGGAATTGAGATGATTGGCGGTGCAGAGATATTCCAGGTTCTTGTGATCCGTACACACAATGAAAGGATGTTATGCCCCCTCCAACCAGTACCTCCACTCCTCCAACGTCATCTTTGCCGTGAGAAGCTCACAATTCCCCAAATCGTAATTCCTCTCTGTGGCGTTAAGACGATGGGAGACGAACACGCAGGGATGTAACTTGAGGTCCAGGGCAGAACGCTAGGACTGGACAGCCCCCACTCCGATGTCCAAAGTGCCGGCCTCCACCATGAACTGACCAGGGCCTGGAACACAGCTAGAGCATTGGTAAGACCAAATGGCATGACCAGATATTCGTAGTGACCGCTGGCCGTGTTGAAGGCAGTGTTCCACTCATCCCCTTCCCGTATCTGCATCAGGTGGTAGGTGTTCCGAAAGGTCAAACTTGGAGAAAATGGTGGCCCCCTGGAGTGGCTCGAAGGCCGAGGCGATAAGTAGTAGCGGGTAGCGATTCTCAACCGTGATGTCATTGAGGCCCCGGTAGTCGATGCACGGGCGCAGGGTTTTGACTTTCTTCTCCACAAAGAAGAAACCTGCGCCGGCGTGGGGGGAAGAAGGACGGATACACTTTGCAGCTACGGAGTCCTTGATGTAGGTCTCCATAGCCTTGGTCTCCGGACCCGACAGAGAGTACAGTCGTCCCCAGGGTGGTGTGGTGTGGTGCCTGGGAGATGGTCAATCGCACAGTAATAGGGTCAGTGCGGTAGAAGCGAAGTGGCCTGGGCCTTACTGAAAGCCTCCCGGAGGTCCTGGTACAGT
Organism: Oncorhynchus mykiss; assembly: GCF_057628025.1. Lineage (NCBI taxonomy): Eukaryota > Metazoa > Chordata > Actinopteri > Salmoniformes > Salmonidae > Oncorhynchus > Oncorhynchus mykiss. Next base: position 31,341,035 of record NC_143043.1, read on the forward strand.
GCGGGAATGGCGGAGAGGTCCGGGCTACTTCCGAGCCCACTGGAAGATGTCCCCGGGCAAGCTTCGCTGACTTCAGGCAATGGGCATGGCAGAACGGGCTCCAGCCCATGATGGCACCAGCAGTCCAGTCAATGACGGGATTGTGTCACTGGAGCCAAGATAATCCCAATACCACGGAAACCTGAGGAGACTTAATTAGCATGATATGGATAGCCTCGCTGTGGTTCCCTGACACTCGTAGGTTGTTGGGAGTGGAATTGTTGGTGACCCGGCCAATAGTGCCCCTTCCAGCACTCTAACGTCCATGGGAATGGAGAGGGGCTAAGTGGGGATGCCCAGCTCGGACGCCAAGGTAGCATCCATACAACTTTAATCGTCCCCAGAGTCAATGAGAACCAGGAGAGATTTCCACTGGTTCACCCACAGCAACATGGCATGGAGAGGGGTGCAGTAAGGGGAGATCAAAAGTTATACGTTTGGCCCTCCAGAGTACTGGCCCCTACCGGTGAGCCTGGTCTTTTAGTGGGCAGGAGGACACGAAATTAGCAATAGTCCTGCAATACAGGCAACTCTTTGTGTGAAGCCTGTGTAAACATTCGGCTGCATACAGCCTAGCTCTGCCTAGTTGCATTGGCTGGGGAAGAGGTGAATCGGCAGAGTTCGGAGACTCTTGGGGGAACTTGGGTATTCTCAGGTTTTCTCTGAAATGGAGACGCCGGGGACTTTCGGGATGCTTAGGCGGCGAGGTGGAATTCTTGGGCAGCTGAGTGGAATCGGACCTGCTCTCCTTCCTATTTTCCCGTAGCCACCCATTGGGCCGGATGGTCAAGGCGATGAGCGAGTCGAGATCCGCTGGTAGTTCCTGGGCTACTAGCTCATCCTTAACTTCCTCCGATAATTTGTGCAGGAACGTGTCGAACAGTGATTCCGGGTTCCATGCACTCTCAGCTGCCAATGTGCGAAAATCCACCACATAGTCTGCCACACTGCGGAAGTCTTGCCGAAGCTGGAGTAACTTCTGGTCAGTCTCTCTCCCGGACAATGAGGAATCGAAAACCTTCTTCACCCCCGCCACAAACTCCTCCAGACTGAAGCATATGGCAGACTGTTGTTCCCATACTGCCGTAACCCAGGCGAGAGACCTCACGGACAACAGCATGATTAGGTATGCTATCTTCAAGCGGTCCGAGGGGAAGGAGGAGGGCTGCAGCTCAAAGATTAGAGAACACTGAGCGAGAAATGCCTGACATGTTCCTGACTCTCCAGCGAAGCGGGGTTCTCGGGAAACCGGGTTGGCCGGGGGAGCCCTGCTGCTAACAGCCGGTTTACTGTGGGGCTGGGAGGTTACCATTGTGGTAGGCTGCCTGACAGAAAAGCTGCTGAATTGCTCCAGCAATGTGTTCAACACGCGGTCATGGCATTCAGCCAAGGTCTGGAATCCCCTCCATAAGACCACGAAGCAACTCCTCATGCCTTCTAATGAAGGCTCCTTGGGAGGAGACGGTGTTGTGGAGCTGGTGCGAGTCTGCTGGGTCTGTCATGGACAGGTTGTACTATCACGGCTCAGGAGAAGACCCAGATGCAGACAGTTCGAAGTAACAAAAGTTTATTACAAAAACAAGGGGCAGGCAAATGACAGGTCAAGGGCAGGCAGAGGACAGTAAGCCAGAGCAGAGTCCGAAAGGTACAAAACGGCAGGCAGGCTCAGAGTCAGAGCAGGCAGAGGTCAGTAATCCAGGGCAGTGTCACAAGGTACAGAACGGCAGGCAGGCTCAGGGTCAGGGCAGGCAGATATGGTAAAACCCGGGGAAACTAGAAAACAAAGACTAGAGAAAGACAGGAATATGGGAAAACAGCTGGTAGGGTTGATGAGGCAAGATGAACTGGCAACAGACAAACAGAGAACACAGGTATACATACACTGGGGATAATGGGGAAGATGGGCGACACCTGGAGGGGGGTGGAGACAAGCACAAAAACAGGTGAATCAGATCAAGGTGTGACAGGTATATCAAGCCTTTTTGATATACTCAAAGCTCCATTAATAGCTTGTTTTAACTACTCCTATAGAAATGGTAGTCTGTCAGGTACTCAGCATGAAGGTCTGATTTCACTATTATAAAAACAAGTCCCAGATGGCAAATATAAAGATCCAGTCTATCTAAAAAAACTGGAAGCCCCTTACACTTCAATGTTGTGACGCAAAAATACTAGCGAAATGTATAGCATTTGCTTTACCAGATATTGTTCATCCTGATCAGACAGGTGTTTTACATGAACGATACATTGGAGATAATATACGACAACAACTAGAAATAATAGAACATGAAACATCAAAGAAGCCAGGCCTGGTATTTATAGCGGATTTAGAGATTTTTTTTTACCAGTATTTAACTAGGCAAGTCAGTTGAAACCTGTTGTTCCACACTCCCCCCCCCCCCCCCCCCGTTCAGCTGAAAAGGTGGCGCAGGGAATTCAAAAATATTCTTTAGAAATATTTTACTTTCACACATTAACAAGTCCAATACCTCAAATGAAAGATAAACACCTTGTTCATCTACCCATCATGTCAGGTTTTTAAAAATGTTTTACAGCGAAAACACAACATATATTTATGTTAGACCACCACCAAACCAAAGAAAAAACGCAGCCATTTTTTCCCCCCAAAGATAAAATCACAAAAGCAGGATTAGAAATAATATGAATCACTAACCTCTTGAAAATCTTCCTCAGATGACAGTCATATGACATGTTACACAGTACATTTATGTTTTGTTCGATAATATGCATTTTTATATCCACAAATCTCGGTTTACATTGACGCCATGTTCAGAAATTCCTCCAAAATATCCGGAGGAATTATAGAAAACTACGCCAGATAACAGAAATACTCATCATAAACTTTGACTAAAGATACATGTTCTACATATAATTAAATATACACAGGTTATCAATGCAACCTCTGTGTCAGATTTTTTTTTAAACGTTACGGAAAAAGCCTAAAATTGCAATAATCTGAGACGGCGCTCAGACGTAACCGCCATGTTGGAGTCAACAGAAATACGAAGTTACAACATAAATATTCCCTTACCTTCGATGATCTTTCATCAGAATGTAGTGCAAGGAGTCCTAGTTCCACAATAAACCGTTGTTTTGTTCCATAATGTCCAATACTAGTGTCCAAGTAGCTGCATTTGCTATCACTTTCAGCTCACGTGCCCAAAAACTGACTGCTGGTCCAAGATAACTCGCACGAAAACTTCCAAAAGATATATTCCAGGTCGAATAAACTGGTCAAACTAAGTAGAGAATCAATCTTCAGGATGTTATTATCATATATATCCAATAACGTTCCAACCGGATCATACGTTTTCATCTGGGGCCGAATGGAACAGCCGTAGCACCCACAGAGAAATGCGCCACAGCAAAATGGCATTCTGTTGGGACACTGACTATTTTCCCTCCCATTTAGGTCAAAGTTCACAGCAAATGCTCCATTACACTTTCTACAGAATGAGGACATCTAGTGGAAGGCGTAGGAAGTGCTTCCAGATCTATATCTTGTTGGGAAAGGAGGGGGCGATGACGTCAAAGTTGCCCCAACTTTCAGAATTTCACTCCTTGTTTGGAAGATTGCCTGCCCTATGAGTCATGTTATACTCACAGACATAATTCAAACAGTTTTAGAAACGTCAGAGTGTTTTCTATCCAATAGTAATAATAGTATGCATATATTAGCAATCTAGGACAGAGTTTGATGCAGTTTACTATGGGCACGCAATTCATCCAAAGTGAAAATACTGCCCCCTATCCTCAACAAGTTTTAAGAACACATTTTTATATACAATGATGGCCTTTTGATAAAGTAAGACTGGATATTATTTATAATGCCTGGATATTTTCAATTTCTGTGAGTCTCTTATAAAACGGGTAAAAGTAATGTATGTCAACCCAAGGTGTAAAATAGTAAATAGTTTTGAATTGTCAAGAGGAGTTAAACAAAGGAGTGCTGACACCATATCTATTCATTATGGACATCAACATGCTAGCTATTTAAATATCAGATCAAATAACAACATTAGAGGATTAGAAATCCAAGGCTTGAAAACAAAGGTGTACATGTATGCTGATGAATAAAAAAGTTTTATATTAAATCCGGACTCTAGATCCCTGTAATGTCTCGTTGAAGATCTAGATAACTTTTCTGAACTCTCTGGACTAAAAGTGTACAATATTATGTATTGGATCCTAAAAAATACAACTTTTACATCACGGGTGAGCTCACCATTGATCAAAATAATTGAGTAAAACACTTTCTTGAAATCGGAAAGTAATCCGACGATGGGTAGTTTGTGCGCACCAGAATGTTTTTTCCCCCGCATCAACCAAAGATAATAAGAGGAGACAAGATGAGTTTGGTCTGTTTATAGTATGCATGTTGAAGGGGGTGTGTCGTCTACAATGAAATAATAGGAATGCATAATTTGTCACCAGTACTTGTGAATAAAACTGTAAATACATTATGCTACATAAACTACCGTTCAAAAGTTTGGGGTCACTTGTTAACATTTAAAATTACTATTGTAGCTGGAAACGGCAGATTTTTTATGGAATGTCTACATAGGCCCATTATCAGAAACCATCACTCCTGTGCGCCAATGGCACGTTGTGTTAGCTAATCCAAGTTTATCATTTTAAAAGGCTAATTGATCATTAGAAAACCCTTTTGCAATTATGTTAGCACAGCTGAACACTTGTTCTGACTGAAGCAGCAATAAAACTGGCCTTCTTTAGACTAGTTGAGTATCTGGAGCATCAGCATTTGTGGTTTCGATTACAGGCTAAAAATGGCCAGAAACAAAGTACTTTCTTTTCGTCAGTCTATTCTTGATCTGAGAAATGAAGGCTATTCCATGCAAGAAATTGCCAAGAAACTGATGATCTCTTACAACTCTGTGTACTACTCCCTTCACAGAACAGCGCAAACTGGCTCTAACCAGAATAGAAAGAGGAGTGGGAAGCCCCGGTGCACAACTGAGCAAGAGGACAAGTCCATTAGAGTGTCTAGTTTGAGAAACAGACACCTCACAAGTCCTCAACTGGCAGCTTCATTAAGTAGTACCCGCAAAACACCAGTCTCAAGGTTGATAAAATACCTGTATTTATGGAAAATATGTTTGAAAGGGGTATTTTGTTTTTAAATGATATTGTAAATTGGAATGGTAGAGTTGTCTTTCATGGAGTTATCAGAATTTTATGGGAATATCTGCTCAATCCAAAATTACAACCAATTGATGACAGCACTACCCCAAAAATGGAGGAGGCAGGTGGCAGTGGGAGGCGGTAGGGAACTGGTCTGTCTGCTCAATATAAAGGATAAACCTGGCGGAGGAATAAAAATAGCATAAATAGGAAAGCATAGCCGTTTCATTTGAGGACCAGGATGTTGACAGCTGTCCCATACAGATAGCAAAATAGTTGGGAAGATATTTTTGATGTACCGATTCCATGGTACAGGCTGAGTTGAGTTGATATATAAAATGAGTTGATATATAAAACGACACAAGTTTCAAGACTTTGTGCTTTTCAGCTAATATTCTTGCCACCAACAAAATGTTGAATATTTGGGGCATACAATCATCACAGCTCTGCAGATTTTGCTGTGAGGATACAGAATCAATAGACCATTTGTTTTGGTATTGCCCTCAAGTAGCCTGTTTCGGGTCTCAGGTTCAGAAATGGCTGAAAAAGCATAACATTCATAAAAATGTACCCTAGAAATAGCATTGTTGAGAGATCCGGAGAGACCTGGTCAGTCAATTACTAATATACTAACACTCTCAGTAAAAGTATTTATCTTCAATTCGCAATCTGTGGATTCCATTAGATTCGATAGATTCAAATTGTATGTTAAACATCACAGCATAGTTGAAAGATATATGGTGCGTAGAAATCTGAAGAGGCTGGCCAGCAGAGATACAGTGCCTTGCGAAAGTATTCGGCCCCCTTGAACTTTGCGACCTTTTGCCACATTTCAGGCTTCAAACATAAAGATATAAAACTGTATTTATTTTGTGAAGAATCAACAACAAGTGGGACACAATCATGAAGTGGAACGACATTTATTGGATATTTCAAACTTTTTTAACAAATCAAAAACTGAAAAATTGGGCGTGCAAAATTATTCAGCCCCTTTACTTTCAGTGCAGCAAACTCTCTCCAGAAGTTCAGTGAGGATCTCTGAATGATCCAATGTTGACCTAAATGACTAATGATGATAAATACAATCCACCTGTGTGTAATCAAGTCTCCGTATAAATGCACCTGCACTGTGATAGTCTCAGAGGTCCGTTAAAAGCGCAGAGAGCATCATGAAGAACAAGGAACACACCAGGCAGGTCCGAGATACTGTTGTGAAGAAGTTTAAAGCCGGATTTGGATACAAAAAGATTTCCCAAGCTTTAAACATCCCAAGGAGCACTGTGCAAGCGATAATATTGAAATGGAAGGAGTATCAGACCACTGCAAATCTACCAAGACCTGGCCGTCCCTCTAAACTTTCAGCTCATACAAGGAGAAGACTGATCAAAGATGCAGCCAAGAGGCCCATGATCACTCTGGATGAACTGCAGAGATCTACAGCTGAGGTGGGAGACTCTGTCCATAGGACAACAATCAGTCGTATATTGCACAAATCTGGCCTTTATGGAAGAGTGGCAAGAAGAAAGCCATTTCTTAAAGATATCCATAAAAAGTGTTGTTTAAAGTTTGCCACAAGCCACCTGGGAGACACACCAAACATGTGGAAGAAGGTGCTCTGGTCAGATGAAACCAAAATTGAACTTTTTGGCAACAATGCAAAACGTTATGTTTGGCGTAAAAGCAACACAGCTGAACACACCATCCCCACTGTCAAACATGGTGGTAGCAGCATCATGGTTTGGGCCTGCTTTTCTTCAGCAGGGACAGGGAAGATGGTTAAAATTGATGGGAAGATGGATGGAGCCAAATACAGGACCATTCTGGAAGAAAACCTGATGGAGTCTGCAAAAGACCTGAGACTGGGACGGAGATTTGTCTTCCATCAAGACAATGATCCAAAACATAAAGCAAAATCTACAATGGAATGGTTCAAAAATAAACATATCCAGGTGTTAGAATGTCCAAGTCAAAGTCCAGACCTGAATCCAATCGAGAATCTGTGGAAAGAACTGAAAACTGCTGTTCACAAATGCTCTCCATCCAACCTCACTGAGTTCGAGCTGTTTTGCAAGGAGGAATGGGAAAAAATGTCAGTCTCTCGATGTGCAAAACTGATAGAGACATACCCCAAGCGACTTACAGCTGTAATTGCAGCAAAAGGTGGCGCTACAAAGTATTAACTTAAGGGGGCTGAATAATTTTGCACGCCCAATTTTTCAGTCTTTGATTTGTTAAAAAAGTTTGAAATATCCAATAAATGTCGTTCCACTTCATGATTGTGTCCCACTTGTTGTTGATTCTTCACAAAAAAATACAGTTTTATATCTTTATGTTTGAAGCTTGAAATGTGGCAAAAGGTCGCAAAGTTCAAGGGGGCCGAATACTTTCGCAAGGCACTGTAGGTGGGATGGGCTGAGGAAAGCTAAGGGTTGGGATGTGGAATTGTAGACAAGTCGGAGTGGAGTTGCTGGGCGGGGGATAGAATGACAGTCAAAGATAAAAAGTTTTTTTTAAATAAAGTAAAAATAATCTTGGAGGGCTGGTGGTCTAGCGGTTGGGAGCTTGGGCCGGTGGAGGATAGGTCGCTGGTTCGGGTTCCCATAATTGACGTTGAGGGAGATCTGTCGACGTGCCCTTGAGTAGGTCGTTGACCCTGGTTGCTTCTTTGGTTCACTCTGGATGGGAGTCTGTTAGATGACTGAATGTATGGTAAATGTTGAGTGGCATCATTGCAAGTTGTTTTATGTTTTAATATTCCCCCCAAAATGAAATAAATAAATAAAAATATACAAATAAAATAAAAAATCTACAACAACAAATAATATATATATATATATGTGTGTGTGTTTCATGACCAGTACAGATGTGGATACTGTACAACAGTCCTTGGCCCACTGTGTTAGAAGAGCAGGCCCAGGGAGGTCTCATAGCATGTTTGAGGGGGGTTGGACAGTCAGCTGCAGGAGTTACAACCCTTCTTCCCAAACCAGAGACAGCTGCTGTTGCACCCTGGGGTAGAGGGCCACAGATGTGGAGTTCCCTGGGGACAGGAATTACAAACATACTGTTTATAAAGGAATATACAGCTCATAAATGCTTGTGTTATAATTACGCTTAACCCAACTGTGTGTGAGAGGGGTGGCCCACCGTGAAGATCATTGAGACAGACTTGTGTGTATGAGTGGTTAGGATCCATTGAGAATGGTAGTGTGTGTATATGATGTGAATGTGTGTGATGAGAGCTGTATGGTGTGATTGTATGGATGTCTTAGTGTGTGTGGTTTGTAGCTGTGACTGCCCTCTGCTTTCTCTCATCCCTAGAGAGTCATAGTGGACAAATCCTTCCTGGAGACTATTACAGTCCATCTCAGGGACAGGAAGACAGACTGTCATGGCAAGTTAAGAGTGTGTGTGTGTGTGTGTGTGTGTGTGTGTGTGTGTGTGTGTGTTTGTTTGTATGAGTGTGTTTGTGTGTGAGTGCGTTCATGTGTGCTTGCGTGCGTACGTGCCTGTGTGCCTGCGTGCGTACGTGCACTCACACAAAGGGAGATTTACAAAACGTAATGATTGCATATGCTGTCTATGACAACAGTAAGCTTGGTTTGGACATTAATCAATGGTAACAGTTAGTTACAGTACTACACCGGTGGGTGATGCAATAGTTTATCTGACGTGGACAGAGTACAGTGACCATTCAGAGTATCCTCTACCATTGAGCCTGTCATGAATTGTCACCTTGTTAAAGCATCTATAGCACACCACAGTGGGACTACAACAGCTGGTTGAGCCACTTATGGGGGCTAGGAATCCATCCTCCCACTCCATCATGTGATACTAATAATATTTTGGCACTTCTATTCAAAATAAAAAGAGATATTTTCTCACAAAGGAGGTTTAATTTGCACCCAGCGGGTATCCTGTATGTTTTTTCCACACAGCTGAGCTATGTTGGTTAATATCATTATTACTCTCAGCACTACCAGCACGGAAGCCTCTGAGGGGTGCCCTAACAGCAGATCAAACCCACATCGTTTTGACTTGAACCTGCAGAAAGAAAGCTAAAGGCCAGGCATGCTTTGAAGTGCTGGATTGGAAAACAGTTGAGCAAGACCGTGCTTCACAGGGCTGTGTACGTGTACAAGTACTGTGTGTGTGTGTGTGTGTGTGTGTGTGTGTGTGTGTGTGTGTGTGTGTGTGTGCGTGCGTGCGTGAGACAAATAGATCAGAGATTGAAAAAGATGGCAAATTGAAGGAGAAACTGAGACATATTCATAAAAGCCTTGGGTGTGAAAGATGGGGAGTCTGTGAGTCTTTCCCCAGTCGGTTGACCTTTCAGTATTTTATCAGACTTGGATTTTCTCTCTTTTCATAACCAACCCTTCAGTACCCAGAGCCCCTGCTGTGAATGTAAAATTAAGACTGCCCTGCTGTGCTATTCAGCAGATACTTCTAATCAGTGGGAAAATCCCAAAGGGTAATTCAGTTGGATTAACATTCTACCAAAAAAGGGGGTTATAAAAAGAACAATAATCCATTAAGGCTTGAAATGTACATTTTCTTTTCACCAAGAATTGAACTAATGCATTCCCAAATACAAAGTTCAAAAGATCTCCCTAGTGAAGTCTGTATAAAGCTTAGCTCACCCTAACTCACCCTTCAATGTAGAAGTTTCTGAGCTGGAAAAGTGATGAATTAACTTGACTGATGTAGGCTGAATGAACCAGCTGCTCTTATTCACAGTAAATACAGGCTATATTCAGCAATAATTTGGCAATGTATCATTTGGGATTAGCACTAAAGCCTTTTTCATTCATACCCTCCCCTTCCGCCTGTTTGAATGAAACATTCCAGTGCTTAAAGAGAGTAGATCCATTTCTCCCCGGAGGGGGCTTAAACAGACAATTACATGCTGGGCCACAGCGGCCCTCTGAAGTGGTGGGTTACGGTCAGGACAGTTTAAAATGCTGATGCTCTGGTCAATTTGGGAAAAATGCTCAGACGTACTGTGACATGACCCGGTCATGATTTAGGGTCCTTGCGATGACCGCTGACTAAATAATCCTTTAGAGGCACATTGGGAGATATATTGGCACAAACACAAACTAAATCTTACATGTAGACTGAAAACTTAGGAGACAATAGCTTATAGGTCAAATGGCTTAAATTCTACTACTTAGTCCAAAGTGAAATTCATATGGACATCCAAAGGAAGAAAAGAGAATAGGAATATAAGCAATTATGTTTTTTACCTCTCTCCGCCTTGATCTCTTATTTTTAGCTGTCTGTCTGTCTCCCTTCCTCTACTCCCAGTAGCCTCTACAGGATGTGGTGACACCCCTCATGGGCACCGCCCTGCGCATACTCCCCATCCTCAAGGATATCTCATCAAGAGCTCGCCTAACAAACTTCTGCCTAACGAGACACCCCGATAACAAGGGCTTCCCTAACAAGTGTCTCATTAATGAAGGAAAATGCCAGGACTGTCCTCATCAGAACGTGCACGCAGGAAAACAAACATAAGACAATCAGGACAATCAGGCTTGGGACGTGACTTCCCCCATCTCCCCACCAGTCTCTTCCCCCTCCGGACCCCCGACCGGAGTTACACAAAGCGGAGGATGGGAGAGCCCAGGAGGACACACGCTCCTCTCTCCTCCTGACCTTCTGAAGACCTACAGTAGACCCATCTCAGGCTGTTTGCTCAGGAGGCTAGAGTCAACCGCAGCCGGAAACCAGGAGGAACACACCGACCTGATTGTACAGAAAGGAGGAGGATTGTCTACTGTATTATCATTTAAATCAACCTCCATCCAGGAAGTACAATAAAGTGTCCTGCTGCTGTTTCTCTGTGGAGAATGGTATAGGTCATAGGTCAGATAAACCCCACCCTGTCCTGTCCCTGCTGGACATATCCATGTTATATCACATAAACCAAACTCATCTTGAGAAACACTTATTGTAGTGTTAGAAGAGCCTGAACACCTTCACTTCACTGTTATTACTGCCATTACTTGGAATACAACATGTTGATCAAATGCACGTACAATACAATCAAACTATACCCAATCAAATACAAATATTATGATTTATTCTTGTTCTCCTCTAATATTTTCAAAATTCTGTCTTCTATCCTGGGAGGTCTGATCAGTCTGTCTTCAGTGTGACTGCCTCTGTTGTTTCAGGCTTCACATTTGGAGAGAGTTTGGCATTGATATGCCAGCTGAGTTGAATTACTAGCCAGTAAAAAAATGTGCTTTAGACGTGTGTAAAATGTGTTCAAACCCGTCTGACACACATGCTGCTGTTTAGCCCTTAATTTGCCACCTGTAGCATGTAAACATTTTATATTTTAAGTAGAAATTGTGCAACAATATTTCATTTTAAAAGCCTGATAATTAAATGAAGTGTCCTTTAATATAGACCATACCGATAATTCAATAAATAAATAGTCAAAATGTCCCTCCGTCAACCCTGTTATGGTCAACCCTGTTATGGTCAACCCTGTTATGGTCAACCCTGTGTCACTTATAGGAAGATTTTAACCCACTTAACCCTAAGATTTCTCCAAGTTTCACCATAATTGTAAAGCCCTAGTTGTTTTGTTGCTATGTAATTTCTGAAGATTATTATTTATTTCATGTGATTAGTGTTTAATATTAATCTGTACATAATTTAAGGTCAACCCTGTTAACTCACGTTTGAATATGTTGAAACTATTATTTTTTAAATATTTTTTTCATAATAAACTTTTAACAACTAATAGTGAGATCTAGTACAGAAGCAGGTGAGTTGGTTTTACTCTTTTTGGCCATTTGCTGGTGTTTTGTGGTAGAACACTGGGCACACCAAGCATAACATGTCAACCCTGTTACCCTGTTAGATAGTCATGCTAGAAAAGTTTGAACAATTTCACTTTATTTTAAGTTTGCATTCAATTTACCCTTGTTGCACACAACAAGCTTTCATTCCCCCTGTCACAAGGGGACTTATGGCTGATTTAAGATGAAATCCTCAACCCTGTTATGGCCAACCCTGTTATGGCCAACCCTGTTATGGTCAACCCTGTTATGGCCAACCCTGTTATGGTCAACCCTGTTATGGTCAACTGTGTTACTTTATTTGGCACATATCAAGGACGTGCTATCTTTTTTTTATTTTCTTGAGGTGTAAAAATGTGTTTTTTATTAAGTTGAACATATACTCTTATGACAGCTTGTTGAAATTGAAACCAAACATCGATTTTTTTGGACAACGTTACACTTCTCAAAAGGCACCAAATTGGTGGGACGACCGTACTACCGCCACCTCAAGATTGGTCTGACATAACTACTGAGACCTCATCGGAGGAACTTCTGAGTTGAAACCATATTAAGGCAGACTCTGAACTGGAAAAATAAGCAACAAGTCATATTGCTTAATATTGTGGACATAAAGGGGTTGGATTTAATTGTAAAGCTCAATACTTTGAAAGAGCCAGAATAATCAGACTAATAAAATAATGAGATGGATTAGACTCCTACTTCTATTGATGCCAGTGAACTTTTCATTGCCCTATGCATGCAGTCGACAGGGAGTTTCCTCACATTGTGGTTGGATATGAACCAGCTAGGGCATGCCATGCCATTCCATGACATCGTAGGTAGAGTGAGATATATCTTGGCAGAGTAACCTAACTATAACCCGTTTGGGGCAGAGAAGGAGAGCAGCATGGCTGGATAGAGGGCTGGATAGAAGGCTGGAAACTGAAGTTAAGGAAAACATATCACAGCCCTCTCCCTGGGGAAAACAAACTAATGAAACAGGGACTTTTATGAGGACAACCAGTGACCAGTACCCCTGATGTTGACTAACATGGGGCTTCAGTACTGCTTATGAGGTAGTAAAATATGTTTACAGTAAAAGTAAGAAATGTGGAGGCGTATGAGCAACAGTAATATGTTTCACACACCTGTAAGACTGTGGCTGGGGATCTGAGACTGTGACTAGGGCGGTGAGAATGTTGTTGGGCCTCTGAGGGACTGGGGCTGTGACTCTGGGGCTGGGGCTGTGAGGCTGGGGCTGTGACTCTGGAGCTAGGGCTGTGAGGCTGGGGCTGTGAGTCTGGGGCTGTGAGTCTGGGGCTGTGAGTCTGGGTCTGGGGCTGTGAAGCTGGGGCTGTGAGGCTGGGGCTGTGAGGCTGAGGCTGTGAGGCTGGGGCTGTGACTCTGGGGCTGTGACTCTGGGGCTGTGAGGCTGGGGCTGGGGCTGTGACTAGGGTTGTGAGCCTGGGACTGGGGATGTGAGTCTGGGGCTGGGGCTGTGACTAGGGTTGTGAGCCTGGGACTGGGGATGTGAGTCTGGGGCTGGGGCTGTGACTAGGGTTGTGAGCCTGGGACTGGGAATGTGAGTCTGGGGCTGTGAGGCTGGGACTGAGGCTGTGAGGCTGGTGTCTGTGAGACTGGGGCTGTGAGGCTTGGAATGTGTGTCTTGGGCTGTGATTCTGGAGTTGGGACTCTGGGGCTGGGGCTGTGAGGCTGGGGCTGTGACTCTGGGGCTGGGGCTGTGAGGCTGGGGCTGGGGCTGTGAGGCTGGGACTGAGGCTGTGAGGCTGGGGTCTGGGGCAGTGAGGCTGGGGCTGTAAGGCTGGGGCTGTAAGGCTGGGGCTGGAGCTGTGAGTCTTTGGCTGGGGATGGGAGGCTGTGAGACTGAGGCTGTGGCTAGGGCTGAGCCTGTGAGAATGGGGCTGTGAGGCTGTTGCTGGATCTGTGAGGCCGTGGCTGGGGTTGTGAGGCTGGGGTTGGAGCTGTGAGGCTTTGGCTGGGGATGTGAGGCTGGGGTTGGAGCTGTGAGTCTTTGGCTGGGGCTGTGAGGCTGGGGTTGGAGCTGTGAGGCTTTGGCTGGGGATGTGAGGCTGGGGTTGGAGCTGTGAGGCTTTGGCTGGGGATGTGAGGCTGGGGTTGGAGCTGTGAGTCTTTGGCTGGGGATGTGAGGCTGGGGTTGGAGCTGTGAGGCTTTGGCTGGGGATGTGAGGCTGGGGTTGGAGCTGTGAGTCTTTGGCTGGGGCTGTGAGGCTGTAAGCTGAGGCTGTGAGGCTGTGTCAGGTGTGTCATCTGTGCTGTGAAATGAAGTCTGATGAAGGCCATCGCTAGAGCTATCTCACATCTAACACTTCGCTTCTTCTCATTCTGAGAGAGAGAGAGTGAGAGAGACAGAGAGAGAGACAGAGAGAGAGACAGAGAGAGTGAGAGAGAGAGTGAGAGAGACAGAGAGAGAGACAGAGAGAGATTACGAAGTGTAAAGTGCTGATTTACTGACCCAGGGAAATCTCCAGTGAGTGTTAGCTGACAAAAACATCCCAAGTCTGAAATTATAGAATAATTATTCCTAAAATTGCTTCCCAAATGGCACCCTACTCCCTAGTGCACTACTTTTGACCAGATCCAAAAGTAGGTTAGGGGAAGCCCTAAAGCAGGTGGACAGATGTGAATGAAAGAAAATCAGCAGAACTACCAGCAAGTGTTTCACAGTTTTCAACAGAGGGAGGGGGAGAGAAAAGCATTACTTCTCTAAATACAAAATTGTTCCTGAGGTTCAGAGATAATTATGTGCTTAGCCCTGCCCTCTGTTTTTATTTAAACTGCAGATATTCAGTTAGGACTTCTAAACTAAATAAATTAGTTATTGTAACTTTTGCAATTCTTCATATGGCATCCCAGTAAACACACACTTACTCACGTAGACCTTTCCTGCAGTCAAATTACTTAGTGGCCTCATGGGTGGAACATTATTAATATTTTTCATAATTAATAAACATGACTATTTTTCAAACGTAAAAAAATCTGGTGTTTCTATGTCAAAAAGTTTTGTTATATTTCAGTCTTCTGTGATGTATATAAAGTGTAATGTTGGGATGCAAACTCAAAATTGAATACATTTCAACTCTATGTCTAATATGGTAAAGGTGTCTTCTTTTTTAAGCCCATAACCATGTGTGAGAGGTGTATACTTTTGTTTCAAAGTAAATTTGTTTAAGAATACCAAAAAACACTCTGTGTAACCCTGATTTAGCCCACTGCAGTAAAATGTTAAACCCTTTTGCTCTTTGGGGAGCATAGGTCATTGCCATAATTCCTAAACACAACCACTACACAATGGTATCTCAATTTTGACTCCAAGTTGTGACCATATGTCGCCCTGTTACAACTACAGGTTATGTTACTTTCTCGATTCGTTGTCCCGATGCTTTTGTTGTAAATACATGTAAATAAAGCGCCTTAAAAAAAACCTTTAACCTGGGCATTTCACTGTGAATCTTCTCTGCCGTCTCACTAAAAAACACCACTGCCGAGGGCACCATTTCATAATGTCACCTCATGGAAAGTCAAGAATATTAACCCTCTTAACCTCAGAGAAACAACCTGTATTATGTAGAGCAGACAGGTAGATGTGTATCCATACAACCCACCCTGGACTCTTTACAAATAGTTTTTACTGTACCCCTGTAGTAGGACACTACTTCATCACCTCTAAAGCTCTTAAGAGGGCGTCTGAGAGAATGATGTTTAGATGGAGTCATGAGGAAAGACAGACATGTAAAACAAACACAGTGTAAATGTATATTGGCCCCAACCTTGCTCAGGGCCTGTGTGTGTGTGTGTGTGTGTGTGTGTGTGTGTGTGTGTGTGTGTGTGTGTGTGTGTGTGTGTGTGTGTGTGTGTGTGTGTGTGTCAACGGAGAGGCTGTCATATCCTAAAGCTTTACAGCTCTCTTAGAGGCTCTTACTCAAGGCTCCCATTCACCATGACAACCACTTACTCTAACTCAAGTCAATGTGAGAATAACATATTACCTTTCTTGTCCCCCGGTGCATACCATGCTACCACAGCCCACCATCAACTCTACAGCGGTAACGCAACCCGCAGACCAAACCCATAAATGTCGGATTGGTGTTTACTCTCATCGGCATGTGTCCCACTGGACACATACTGGTTGAAACGTTATTTCCACTTCATTTAAATAAGTTGCTTTGAACCAACTTGGAATAGACTTGGAATAGACTTGGAATAGACTTGGAATAGACTCTGTGTCCAGTGGGATGTGACTGAGCCTGAAGTGGGCCAGAGCCACAGAAAACACTGCTGGAACTACTAAGGATACATTTTTCACATTCTTATAAATCATAATAACTTGGAGATTGGACTATGGATGAACTCTCTTCAAAATGTTGTGTGTGCGCGAGTGAAAGAGAGGCAGTAGTCTATAGAGGTGGTATTGGTCTCTCCCACAGTCCTTTATGTGACCATTGATCTTGGTCTTGTCTGGCTCTGTCTCCTGTTATCAGAGGACAGCTCTTGCACACACTGCTGAGATGGTCCCCCACATTCTCGGGAGTGGGGCCAACCATCACAGCTCATCTCTACCTTTCAACTTCAGTCAAATCTACTAAATCTTACAGCCAACTAGGGAACGATATGAGCTCTGTGGGCAATATGAATTCATCTTTCACCATGGAAAAATATGTGAACACTGATTTGATAGGTAACTTCCGTATGAGTTGTCCGCCATCCAGTGGCAACTTTTGGAAAAGCAACGTTCGATGCTTTTGTACTTTTATTTTGAAAACAGCGTTAAGCCCGGAAGTAGCAAACTAACACGTTCGAGTACTCCATGAACTGCTTTCTTGCACAGCCAGTTGGGAGCAGGGCAGACAGCACCCACATGTCTTACAGCGCAAAGATGCTGGTACTAGTTAAATTGCCTAGTTAAATAAAAAATAAATATATATTTGTAATACTTCGCTAAAAAATTGTCCCGTCCATCCCAGTGACCTACCTAGCATGCATTGGTACTAAATCTGTTCGAATGACGGAGTGCGGGGCTGACTTCCTGCACCTCGACGTTATGGACCGGTGGGCAAAGCCACATCAGATGATTCATAGGCTACAACGCTAGCTAGGGAGTGCATTGATTTTCGCGAGCTAGCTAGCATAGCCTCAGTTTCTTTAGCAATCATGTCAAGCAGTTTAGCTAGCTGTAACACTGAATGCATGCATATTTTAGCAAAGCCAGTCCAGGTTGCATAACATTCTGCAACTCTGTTTACAACATCCTCAGTTTTTCTTTAGCTACTTATATTTTGTCAGCTTAAGTTTTATTCCGCACTAATATAGCACTGATTTGCATTTCAATTTATCTTATTGCCTTGCATCACCACCAAGGTGACTGGATTAGAATAAATCACATGAGGCTAATGATTGTATGTTGTTTCCCTGAAGTCATTCTGTACCCAACATCATGTTCGGTCATCCCATGGTGGAGTGCCTGAGGAACTGTGTGGGGCCAGACCCTTTTTGGTGAGTAACACAACCGCTCACTCTGATATGGTTACACTATCGCCTTGTAATAGGACAACAAAACATTGAGGAGTCCCTATTATCACAGACACTGGTGCCCCCATGCTATTTCGGTCTACATAGTATCATAGATTGTTCAACTTAACATAGCAGCCATCTCAAAAGTGTGTGTGTGTGTTTTCTTCCAGATATGCACGTGACGGTATTGGGGCCAGAGCAGTGGGTGAAACCCATGGCAGGAGCCAATCAGTACACATTCCACCCGGAGGCCACCACCAATGCTGGAAACCTCATCAAGGAGATCAAAGAGAGCGGCATGAAAGTGAGGCCGTGTTGACTATAGAGGGAGACGAGAGGTCCAGATATGGGAGAGAAATGAATCGTCAGAGAAAATGGACGTAAAGCGTAATTCACACACAAGTCAGAGAAAGTTCACAACTATGTGTCTTCTGCCAGTTTTACTATGTGTCTTCTTCACCCATGTGTGTGTGGTTTTTGTCTTTACCATCATAGTTGGGACCAGAATTCCCCACAAGGAAAAATGCTTTTTAAAAAATTTTTTAGTCTTAGATTTAGGTTTAAAATTAGGGTTTGGGGTTAGGGATCTGTTAAGGGTTAGGTTAGGGGAAAATCGTATTTTGGATGGGAATCAGTTGTTTGATCCACACAAGGATTGTAAAACCAACGTGTGTGTGTCTTATAGGTGGGCCTGGCCATAAAGCCTGGGACTACAGTAGAGGAGTTGGCACCGTGGGCTGGACAGATCAACATGGCTCTGGTCATGACTGTAGAGCCTGGCTTTGGAGGCCAGAAGTTCATGGAGGACATGATGCCCAAGGCCGTATGTTTTCGTGTGAATATATGTGTTAATTTACTTAACTTTGTGTCTCACCAGAGAAAGCACATCCCTGATAAGCAGCATGAAAACGCTTATTTGTCCTCATCTGTAATCTGACTTATACACAAGGTCTCTTGAATGCAGAGGTGTGTTACAATGTCATCAGTGGACATTGTGTCATCTGAGTATGAATGAGACATTTCAGAATAATATCTGCTTGTGGTGACTTGTAAGTCTGTAGTTTAACAAGGAAGTAAGGTACGGTTGAAGTTTGCAAGTGGGCTTTCTAAACAAAAATAGAGCAGAGTATTGATCTATGAGACTTATAGGATGCAATGATATGTACTGAACCTGCCTCCCGTAGTAAAGCAAAGTGTGCTGTTGTAAATTGCCTCTAATGGTTCCAGTGTAGTCTAGCACTGGCAGGAAAGTTGACTGAATGATCTGCTTTCTGCTGTTTAGGGAGAGGCACAATCTATTTATTCTCAACTTCCTAACTAACTGATCCATATGCTTTTTAAAATAACTTTTTGTCAATCCAGATGCCAAAGATATTTATACACGGGGACACGGTTCATGTGGGCATCATCCAATATGCATAAATCATCAGATACATTTTGAAGTGATTTGGAAAACGATGTACTTGGTTTTAGCTGCATTAAGCACTCATTTTCAGTTCAACAAAGGCTTTCTGCAAAGCGACAAAGGCAGATTGCAGCTCCAAAAAAGCCTAGTCAGGTAAAACCAAGTACAAAAAAGCCTAGTGATCCAGGCCAATTTCAGACAACCGTAGAATTAGTAAAGAGTAGTTGACAGTGTCAATGAATAGAGTTGCACAGTGTTTCTTCCTATCCAAACAATTTACCACAATTTACCAGTGATGCTGCCGAGATGGTGCTATGGCCTGGTCTGAAGCCCAACTGATGCACATTTAAAATAGATTTAGAAGTTAAGAAAGATCACATGTCATTCACACGTCTGTTTCTGTGTGTGGCCAGGAGAGTCAGTTTCCCTCTCTGGACATTGTGGACGGAGGAGTGGGTCCTTCTGCCATCCATTAGTGTGTGGAGGTGAGTACATGCCTCCTTGGAACCTAGTGTTTAACTGTGATGTCTCTGCCTGTGTCAGTCCATGTGGGTTGACTGAGTGTGTTTCTCTTTCTGTGTGTCTCTGGTAGGCGGATGCTGACATGATCATGTCGGGCTGTGGTAAGCAGTGACGACCCTCGCTCTGTCATCGCACCGCCGTCTCAGAAGCTATCCAGAAACGCTCGCTGGACCGCTGACGAGAGAGAGAGGTACAGGACGGCTGAACAAGATGTCATATTTGTAAGATTTTTTTTTTTGGGGGGGGGGCAGGCTAGTATTTTGTCACTGCCCTGTTTTAAAATGCCTGTTACTATCTCCCTTGTCACATGATACAGAGGATTCCTCGCCAATTCTTGCTCTGCTCGGTTGGTTTGAAAAGTAGTTCACTACTCAGACACTAGAGGGCAAGCTTGCTCAAACTATTCATCCCTATAGGTTTGTATGCTGTATACCCGGGACTGTCATTCTTTAAACATTTTTTTTTATATATCCCCGTTTTCTATACTGTCTTGTTTAGACTAATTACTTATTGATAATAAGTCATGAATATTATTGATAATATTGAAATAAAAATGACTGACTACCATATGTGGCATAGGAGAGTATTAGTGATCTAGCAGTTATTTCCACATTTAATATGGGATATAAAGTTAGTACCTGCACAGGGATTTATTTAATCAAAACTAATAGTAACATTACCGGATAGATAAAAACAACAGCAACCTCTCCTTGCACTAATAGGAACCATGTTTCTATGTAACACCATTTAACTCTTTGACAAGATTTACTCCAGTAAATAAATGTTTATTGAATATTGTTCAAAGCCCTTCTATTTCAGGCGGCCATTTTGTCTGAGATAGGGGACATCTCTACATTTCATATCTCTACGCCTGCCAGAACAAACCTCTTGTCAATGAGAATCACACATGACATACTTTTAGCTGCAAGCCGCTCATTCTCAATAATGCAACAAATGTCTGGAAGATAATTCGCATTCTCCTGCAGTATTAATGTCAGAAATCTGTATTTCCGTTTGTGTCACATATCGCACAAGACAGGTTCATAGGAGACTGACTCCAGATCTGTTGGAAAAGCTGTTTATGGAAACGCTAATACCCTGGTCGCTATTGAGACGTGTGTGTATTTGGGATGTAGGGACATGTAAGAGGGTCTCCTGCTCTGTCTATTGACAAGGTTTTTCTACAGCTGGATATGTGCCATGTCTCAGACTGCACCATCATTCCAAGACATGAAATCGTATCTGTGGGAGATGCTGTGAGTTATACTTGTTCACTCTCTACATGTATAAGACACACTGCACATTTCTGTTCGATATGAAGCATATCATCTTTAAGAGATGAAACAGAACTCCGTCGACGCACTAGAACTTCCCCGTTCTACAATGGAATCATAGATTCAAGGAGGAAACTCTTGACAGAGGCAGACCTTTTTAACCAAACACACTAACAAATAGGCCCGCTTACGACAACACATGCTTCCACATAGGCCCGCTTACAACAACACATGCTTCCACATAGGCCCACTTACAACAACACATGCTTCCACATAGGCCCGCTTACAACAACACATGCTTCCACATAGGCCCGCTTACAACACATGCTTCCACATAGGCCCGCTTACAACAACACATGCTTCCACATAGGCCCGCTTACAACAACACATGCTTCCACATAGGCCCGCTTACAACAACACATGCTTCCACATAGGCCCGCTTACAACAACACATGCTTCCACATAGGCCCACTTACAACAACACATGCTTCCACATAGGCCCACTTACAACAACACATGCTTCCACATAGGCCCACTTACAACAACACATGCTTCCACATAGGCCCACTTACAACAACACATG
Organism: Oncorhynchus mykiss; assembly: GCF_057628025.1. NCBI lineage: Eukaryota > Metazoa > Chordata > Actinopteri > Salmoniformes > Salmonidae > Oncorhynchus > Oncorhynchus mykiss. The sequence continues at coordinate 31,362,371 of NC_143043.1, forward strand.
CTTCCACATAGGCCCACTTACAACAACACATGCTTCCACATAGGCCCACTGTACTGTGCACATATCCAATGCTACTCAAGGGGATGTGAAAGTTGTTCCAGAGGTGCCAGAGCAACCGTATCCAGATGCTGCGACTTGCTGAGAAAGAGAAAGGGCAAGATGATGTAGCGTTGGTTGGAACTTTCTTTTCAAGTCCTCTCCTCCACACTGTATCATGTGTGTGAGGTTGAGATGCCTAGTGTATATATGTCACTATGTCCGCAGGCACTTACAGGAGAACTTTTATTTCAGTGTACACACACTCGGGGTAATTATAACCCCAGTAACACACACCAAACATGAGTCATGCTGGCAGCCATCATGTGGCGTTTATGAGCCGGTCTTCAGAGATCTGCTGACTGAGTGGCTGGATTGCTGTCTCTAGTGAGAATGCTGGCACAGAGCAGTACACAGAGGACACAACCCCAGGGCCCCTACTGAGCAGGGTTTAGTAGTCAGAGCCTACATCAGTAATTGGAACACACTACCACTGGAAGATAAACCAGAAGCCAGCTCTTCTCAGAAACACCATCTACTGGGCTTGGATTGGGAAGAAATGTGACATCCAAGGCTTTGAATTCCAATGTGAATAAGATTTATTCCTCTTCATGATCATGTAAATCAAAACGTATTGATATGTAGACTTGAGATGTAACATTTCTCATCCATCATGCAGTCACATTGAATGGATTATTCAAATCCATCCGTCCAAAGCTAGGCTACTGTATAATGAATCTTTCTGTAAGAGAACATGGTGTGTGGCGTGCTCTCCTTTATTATGTCCCCCTTTCATCTTCCCTTTTTATTTTCCCTCTCGCTTTCTTCTTTTCTACTATTCTCTCTCTCTGGTGGCAAGCAGCGATGTCTTTGCTCTCCCAGTCCTCCTCTCCCCGTCGTTCTCGGCACTAAAAGCACATTACCTCACTCGTCACATTGCATGTTCCAGCTCATTCATAATTACCCACGATCCCACAGGAGACAGGAAGCGTAGGGCTGATTAGCTCACTGTTGTCACAGCCATTACATAATGCATCAAGTCCTCTTCTCTGATTGAGTGTGCTAGCTGTCTTATTCAGGGTTTCCCAAATTCGGGTCCCCAAGGGGTGCGTTTAGATTTCTGCTGTAGCACTACACTGCGGATTCAAATAATCAACGAGTCATCAAGCTTTGATCATTTGAATCAGCTGTGTAGTGTTAGGGCAAAAAACAAAACGTGCACCCCTTGGGGTCCAGAGGACCGAGTTTGGGAAACACTGGTCTAATTAATGATTTAAAAAAAAAAAAACTTTAATTGCTTAGAATAACATTACAAACGATCTCTTTGCTTTGCCCCGGGCGGAGTGGAGTGTGCAGGGATTCATGGAAGGCCGTGGCGGTGATTCACAGAGGACGAGAGGCGCAGTGACACGGGGTGCCCGTTTGTCATGGTTGCTCCATAGTTCCCCTCTGTTTTCAGTTGTTTTAGGAGAGGGCCTACGGGGTAGGCACACTGTAGCAGTGATATGATGAGCCCACAATTTGTGTGAGGGACCATATTCCATTATTCCAGCACTGTCCTGGAACTGAGGTGGTGCTGAAGTAGCTGCTTTGGCAATGGCCTTGACTTGGTGAGACGTTAGTCAGAGCTATTCAAGGCATACATGTGGAGTATTATTACGTTCGCCCTCGGCACTGATCGGTCAGTTTCACCCCCCTCAACAGGTAAGGATAGGATTCATAGGAGGGTAAGATTATCCTAGATCTGTGCGTGTCAAAGGGTAACTTCCACCCAGAGCCATGAGGTTTTCTCAGAGACAATAAAAGGGATGGCAGTGTTGAACGAGTGCACCGTGTTGTCCCGGGGGAGCTGCCTTGGTAACGACCCCATCCCAGGCAGAGACCCAACAGAAGTACACAGGATTTTAGTTATCATCTATTATATATGGGCCAAGACTTACTGCTATCTTTGCGAGTGTGTGTGTGTGTGTTCATGTTTTCTAATTCATAATGGATGAGATCGCAGCATTATTGTTTTCGCCACGCGCAGAGCTGTGAGAGAAGAGCTCACAACAGGAAGAGTGTGGGTGTTTAGTTTGTTTGCCCTGACGCCGGCCACGTCACTCGCTGCTCTTCACAGGAAATAGTCTTTGTTCAATGGACTTTATTTGTATACAGCTATTGATCCCCAGCCTCCTGGCAGAGAGCGTTTACACAGAGCTACACTCAGGAGACCAGCTGATACAGCGGATAAATCAATAGATTTACCTCCGTCTCCAAGCCTCAGCCCCCACAACCTGAACAGTGTATTAGGACATGGGTCAGAGCACTTACTGTGGGAACTCTCTCACACATGTCACACGCACAAGTAGAACAGAATCAGAACAGTGCATTAGAAGAGTAGACATGTAACAGAACGCTGTGCAATGCAATCTGACAACGGAGTAGAATATCTCACCATGTCTTATTTAAAGGCAATACAACCTCGGGCACTGTGGCTGTTAAACACAAAAGCTCCAGGCATGATCAACAGTCACATTATGATGACTCCACTAATACCTGATGTCGCCTATGGGACATTAATTTCTGTTAACGTTCTTGTACATATTTGATCATAGTTATGAGTGCTTCAGGTTCTGTTCTGAATGCTGCCCCCTACCTATCTGAAGTGTAACCTAGGGAGATGTCCTGTCTCTCCTTCTGTATTCTCTCCTCGCTCTCACTGGTCATGAATCATCATCTACTAGCCTGCCTGCTGCTTCTCTGCTCTGGATCGTTAAGTGCTGTCTGCCCATGATTGCCCTATGGTGTCTGTGTCCTCTGTGAGATTGTATTTGCCTATTTGATTATTTATTTGCCATGTCTTAAGTGTGTGTGTTTGGAGGGAAGAGAGAGAATGTGTTTGAGGGAATGAGTGAGTGAGAGTCAGAGAACAGAGGGAAAAATACAGAGAAATGTCCTCTAATGAGCATTATTTATTTGTCCTCCAGAGTTGTGACAGAGCACATTTGACAACAGCATCAACAATGTCATCAGTGATGCCGCTATTAATGGCACACCATCAGTGTTGTGCTGTGTCGCTGTGCTGTGTGACAGATAGGAGAGAGGGTTTCCCATAGAGCCAGCCCTACAGGGGGACCCGGGTACCACTGAGCCAACGTTATGATCCACTAATAGTGCATGCATCACGTTGACACACAGGAATATCATTTCTGCTGCACTAAATGCCATTTTTCCTCTGTCACTGTGAGTTATGGTTAGGGGGATTTGGATTTGGTCTGACCCTCACTGGTCATGGTGTGTGTGGGGAAATGGGAAACTTTGAGTGTGTTTGTGTTTGGAATGTTAAGGTTTTGTTAATGGAGTAGTCTGAGCAACAGTCGGCATACTGTGTGTGTGTGTGTCAGGATGAGTTATGAATGGTGTGATGTTATTTGCTGAGGCCGTCAGAAAGAGGCTGGTTAACCAAAGGGAGACCTGTGAGCACCATTTATCCCTGTGACAGGCTGACACACACATGATGCTATTTTGATGCCCCTGGCAATATGGGTGGAAAGGCAGAAATGGACTCACATTGTCACAAGGGCAACATCCTACAATCACTCAGTGCCCCTGCATCATGGCTATTAACCTTCACTACAGAGCTGAAGAAACTAACAGTGCAATGGAAGGAACATGTAGAAGAGAATAATTCCTTTGTACTAAAGAAATAGTCTGTCTGGGGGCATGGTTGACTGACTGTCTGAAAGTGGGGGTGTAAAAGCTTGGCAGGGGGGATTATACTGTTTCTTAACGGGGAATCCATATTTATGAACAGAACACCTATTTTTCTTAGGTATCGATTGACAGGTCTGAAGCCCTACCAAAATCGGTGACTCACAAATATCCTGGGCTAAATTGTTGACTTTTTATCTTGCTGAAGTAATATGGAAAGCATATGCATCACAATGGTAGCAATTAAAGGGAACAGTTTGGAGATGATGGGAAAATTGTTAGACTAAAGGTGAGGACAACGCCTGATACAAGACGGAATCCAAATATTACACTGGTGATTTTATGTACATGAACTGTACTTTACGCCGCATTTAACAAACTCTGAAAATACTCCACACATTGTTACATAAGAACATTCTTGGAACAATTAGGGATAGGTGCAACATAAGACAACATGACAGGGGTATGAGTGAGAGGTCATACTGGTATCTCCAAAGCCTTGTTCACACTGCAGACCTTAATGTTAAATTAGTTTTGTTTTTCCAAGTCTTTTTTTGTACTACTGACCGGCCAAACAGCAAGTTACAAGTGACCAAATCGGATGTGTGTGTGTTCAGAGAGCAGTCACTTGCTGACAATGCTATGCTAGTTGTCATGGTAACGATGGATGTGTTTGCAGTGGTGTAGGTTGATTGGTGTTGCTCGTGCTTCCTATCACTCAGAAGTTATGTAGCAAGCTAAGGTGACAATGCCTGCCATGGATGTTTCCCAGTTGCTTTGAATGTTCAAAATCATAGGGTAAGAACACTTTTTTAAATCCTCAAAAGGATAAGATGATCCAACTTTCAAAACAGATCCTTTTTGGCTAGCCACAGTGCTCAACTAGCTAGCTAGGTAGCTGTTTAGCATTCACAAATGCACATGTTCTTGTCAAACTGTAAACAGGGTAGCAAGCAACAAGATTTGCCAAATAAGTCAAAAAACACTTTTGGGCAAATTAAGCTGATTTGACCGTGGCCAAGAATCATATTTGTATTGGACTTCAACCACCTACGAAGGGGATGTGAAATGTGGCTTCAATTCCATGTGCTTTTTTAGCAGTTCAGACTGCAGGAAAAATAACAGATTCAAATCGGATATGCAAATAAATAGGATTTGAGACTTCAAACGGCCAATGTCAACACGGCTCAAGTGGCCACACCTCTCCAGAGTGTGCACAGTCCCTAAATATTTTCAATGCACTTTTGACTTGAAGAAGAGTTCCACTATAAGCTGCTTTTTTGAGCTCTCCTAGCTGTGCCGTAGAGGAACTAGAGCAAGCACATGTTGTTTTGAACACAGCCTTGCATAACCGCCATCACACAATTACTGTTGTTTACGCAATCAAACGGTCCATTATAAATCGCAATCTGGGTCAGGTGGGCATCATTTGAAAGCTTGTTCTATTGCCAACATGACAAGCTACATGATAAAATATGATCTTTGTGGTGTTAGGTTTTCACAAGGTAATTCAGAGAAGCAGATGGTAATTTGTGCATATAGAAGGGAGTAATGAGTAGGGCTGTTGACCATATTACTGCAACACCTGCGGTCACGAGTCATGAAGGCAGTCAAATTCCATGTGACCGTTTAGTCATGGTAATTAGGCTTCTCCAAGCTCTGATGCTGCTGATGGTCATTAGTAGCCTACCGAACTTGCTAACTGCCTGGTACTCCAAACATTTAATGAGAGCTCATGTTGCTCAACATTTTGTATAGGTTATGCAATTGCATGAGAAACGAGTGATGACCTACTAAAAGATCCCATCGGCTTTCTATAGGCTAGGCCAACTATATTTCTCTCAACTTTCCTAATATTAAGCACTATGTTTATCTTTACTACAGGAGTATAGCCTACCTGGCTGGCATGAAAATGAACCACAGGAAAACCTTCCTCCATTTGCTATTTAAGTGCATAGATGACATGTATTTTTTCCCGGTTTCAAGACAGGTGCATGATAATGGTCCATTTTAAATCAAAACAAATTACACATTATTTTGTATATGTAACGACAAGCTTAAATCATGAATAGTCTGATGCGTGATAATATTAGCCTTTCACTTGTGAATTATATATTAGAACTTGTGAATGGTTCCCAGCGTAAGGCAAGAAACAATACATACCCTTTTTTTGCGACTTTTTCAAATCATAGCCCTATAGGGTTTGTATCACAACTATAGTGGCCAAATAACTTCTTAAAAATGAAGCACATTTATCCACTTTACAAGGGGTGTAGAACCTAACTGGCATAAATACGCAGCGCGTGGGTTTTACATTAAGGGAAGATCATTTATCATCAAAATGCACCTTTATAATAATTGCATTTGCGGTCACTTTTGATAATGGCGTTTTCCCACTAATGGAACATTTGAGCACACTGCCATGTGTGCATTGCTGCACTTATAATATGAAGAAATAAATCATTAGGCTATCAACATTTTTAAGCTAAACGTTCTGATCTGTTGTGTCAGCCACATTATGTTAGTGGTTGTCCCAGACTATGTTTGGAATATCTATTTCTCGCACAGAGTAGAATGTCAACTTTTGTACTATGGGTGATAGTAGATTGACATAGGTTAGTGCTTTTGCTGTACGTTAGGTCTACTCATCTGGTTGGCTGACAAAGTAAATGTGGACAATTCTTTCAATATCCACCTCGGAATTGGATAAGGACGCGCACAGTTGCGTCCCCGATGTGCCTGTCTTCACTTGTAGCCTGTGAGTGAGGTGCTTCGGAGCAGACAGCACTCAAGGAGGAGGGCACAATGCAGCACTTCCGGGGCCAAGGAAACAAAGGCATCATTTTTTTTAGGGTGCATTACGGCCACACAAAAGGGATGCCGCCGGTAAATTCGAGGCATTAGCAAAGTGCTTGTCAAATTGTAAATGCAAGACTGATGAAGTCTGTACAACCTGTGTACAAAACAAAGCAGAGCTCATGCCTTTCAAGCAACTTTTTTCAAAATCATTAGTCACATCATCCAGCCTGACAATCTATTAAAAATCAAAACATATTGCCCAACGTTTGTAGAACTAAAGTTGCATTAATAACTCTAAATTAAGCATATGAGTACCTATTTCTATGTTAACCGCTCAACATAGAATAGCCGCATGTGTGCACTCCCTCAAATTGTTGAGGAAATATCCTTTCTATTTTATTCAGTTTTTTTTAAAAATTGTATTCTTCATACTATATAATAATACCACGTAATTCTAAGCAAATCTTGTCTGCTAAATGAACTAGTGTAACCCACAGCCATTTGGCATAGCCAGATCAGGACCTAAAACATAAGAACAGTGTGTTATTCTGAAAGACTACATTTTCTAAATTTAATGTTTTGTTTCTTTAGACCGGTCTTTAAAAAAAAATATTTATTGTCAAGGTGTAGACTATATTACAAGGATTTATTAGACTTTAAATAATGTACAGTTGAAGTCGGAGGTTTACATACATTTAAACTGTTTCACAATTCCTGACATTTAATCCTAGTAAAAATAGGTCAGTAAAGATCACCACTTTATTTTAAGAATGTGAAATGTCAGAATAATAGCAGAGAGGTTTATTTCTTTCATCACATTCGAAGTGGGTCAGACGTTTACATATAATCAATTAGTATTTGGTAGCATTGCCTTTAAATTGTTTAACTTGGGTCAAACATTTTGGGTAGCGTTCCATAAGCTTCCCACAATATGTTGGGTGAATTTTGGCACATTCCTCCTGACAGAGCTGGTGTAACTGAGTCAGGTTTGTAGGCCTCCTTGCGCGCACACACTTTTTCAGTTCTGCCCACAAATTTTCTATAGGATTGAGGACAGGGCTTTGTGATGGCCACTCCAATACCTTGACTTTGTCCTTAAGCCATTTTGCCACACCTTTGGAAGTATGCTTGGGGTCAATGTCCATTTGGAAGACCCATATGCGACCAAGCTTTAACTTCCCGACTGATGTCTTGAGATGTTGCTTCAATATATCCACATAATTGTCCTGCCTCATGATGCCATCTATTTTGTGAAGTGCACCAGTCCCTCCTGCAGCAAAGCACCCCCACATGATGCTGCAACCCCCGTGCTTCACGGTTGGGATGGTGTTCTTCGGCTTGCAAGCGTCCCCCTTTTTCCTCCAAACATAACAATGGTCATTATGGCCAAACAGTTCTATTTTTGTTTCATCAGACCAGAGGACATTTCTCCAAAAAGTACGATCTTTGTCCCCATGTGCAGTTGCAAACCGTAGTCTGGATTTTTATGGTGGTTTTGGACCAGTGGCTTCTTCCTTGCTGAGCAGCCTTTCAGGTTATATTGATATAGGACTAGTTTTACTGTGGATATCGATACTTTTGTACCTGTTTCCTCCAGCATCTTCACATGGTCCTTTGCTGTTCTGGGATTGTTTTGCACTTTTCAAACCAAAGTACGTTCATCTCTAGGAGACAGAACGCGTCTTTAAACTTCTTCACGACAGTATCTCGGACCTGCCTGGTGTGTTCCTTGTTCTTCATGATGCTCTCTGCGCTTTTAACGGACCTCTGAGACTATCACAGTGCAGGTGCATTTATACGGAGACTTGATTACACACAGGTGGATTGTATTTATCATCATTTAGGTCAACATTGGATCATTCAGAGATCCTCACTGAACTTCTGGAGAGAGTTTGCTGCACTGAAAGTAAAGGGGCTGAATAATTTTGCACGCCCAATTTTTCAGTTTTTGATTTGTTCAAAAAGTTTGAAATATCCAATAAATGTCGTTCCACTTCATGATTGTGTGCCACTTGTTGTTGATTCTTCACAAAAAAATACAGTTTTATATCTTTATGTTTGAAGCCTGAAATGTGGCAAAAGGTCGCAAAGTTCAAGGGGGCCGAATACTTTCGCAAGGCACTGTATTTACCGAGTAGTCTGTGCTGCATCACAAAGGAAACAAATAATAATGTATCTGATCAAATTCCTCATCCCAAAGATCATATCACAATCAGTCATGATTAACATAATTAGGGAAGTCAACAATCCAGTTCATTAAGAAGTCAGTAGTAATCATCCGTGAGTCATTTAGCCTCGTAACTATTTATCATAAATCATGAAAGAATACAATGAATGGTTATTCAATCTATAATCCCCATTAGTTTGGTATCAAAGTCGATCAGTTAGCAAACAATGACGTTTCTCATTTCACCGTTTCAATTATCTTCATGTGAACATATAATTAATTTCATGACATATTAACCATATCGATTGCATAATTGGCCTTTGAGGATCCGTAGGGCCATGATCATTGACAATTCAAATTACACTATGTTTGAAGCATGCGCTTAGCCTATAAACTTCTGACCCGCTGGAATTGTGATACAGTGAATTATAAGTGAAGTAATCTGTCTGTAAACAATTGTTGGAGAAATGACTTGTGTCATGCACAAAGTAGATGTCCTAACTGGCTTGCCAAAATGATAGTTTGTTAACAAGAAATTTGTGGAGTGGTTGAAAAACAAGTTTTAATGACTCCAACCTAAGTGTATGTAAACTTCCGACTTCAACTGTAGATGTTCCAAAGGTTTGCATCAGTGGCTTGTAGGCCGTGTGGAAGCCAGGAGATGCTAAATGTTTTAATCAACGATCAATTTCAGTGAGACCGACAGTTATTTGCTTGACAGTCACCGGCTGAATTAATTGTGTGACCGCCACAGCCCTAGTCATGAGTGCGTTCAGATGCGTGTTCCATGGCAAATTTCCTTTACAATACAACAAACACAGGCTCATTCTGTTCAGGATATCCCTGGGTATAATGCCATGTCATCTTGTAACTACATCAAACAGTGATCATAGACACTGTATATGGGAATGTGAAGTGCAGCCTTTGTGGTGCGTACTGCACAGAACACCGGAAGAATTAACACAATTATCCCTGTGAGTCTTTGTGTCAATTAAACCCGTACGTGATGGGTTGCCAACTGGCGATTTGACACAAATAATTCATTCATTCATGCACATTTGGACACACTGGTGTTTGGTTTGCTTTATTGACCTTAGTGGTATTTTATTATAATCCTCAACGTCTCATCTTTCAAAATACACTGAGTCCTCTTAATTTACAACATTTCCTTCACTTGGACAACAAAACATTTGCAAAAGATGCCCAATTAATGGGAGGGATGGTGGCAACTTGTCGTGGGCGGGGCTCAAGTTCAGAACAGCTATCAGTCAAAACCCATACAGAGTAGAGGTCGACCGATTATGATTTTTCAACGCCGATACCGATTATTGGAGGACCAAAAAATCCGATACCGATTAAATCGGCCGATTTTATTTTTAAAATATATATTTTTTTGTAATAATGACAATTAGAACAATACTGAATGAACACTTATTTTAACTTAAAATACATCAATAAAATCAATTTAGCCTCAAGTAAATAATGCGAAAGTAAAAGTGCAATATGTGCCATGTAAGAAAGCTAACGTTTCAGTTCCTTGCTCAGAACATGAGAACATATGAAAGCTGGTGGTTCCTTTTAACATGAGTCTTCAATATTCCCAGGTAAGAAGTTTTAGGTTGTAGTTATTATAGGAATTATAGGACTATTTCCCTCTATACCATTTGTATTTCATTAACCTTTGACTATTGGATGTTCTTATAGGCACTTTAGTATTGCCAGTGTAACAGCATAGCTTCAGTCCCTCTCCTCGCTCCTCCCTGGGCTCGAACCAGCAACACAACGACAACAGTCACCATCAAAGCAGCTTTACCCATGCAGAGCAAGGGGAACAACCACCCCAAGGCTCAGAGCGAGTAAAGTTTGAAACACTAATAGCACGTGCTAACTAGCTAGCCATTTACATCGGTTACACCAACCTCATCTAGGGAGTTGATAGGCTTGAAGTCATAAACGGCGCAATGCTTGACGCACAACGAAGAGCTGCTGGCAAAACGTGCGAAAGTGCTGTTTGAATGAATGTTTACACGCCTGCTTCTGCCTACCACCGCTCAGTCAGATACTTAGATGCTCAGTCAGATTATATGCAACGCAGGACATGCTAGATAATATCTAGGAATATCAACCATGTGTAGTTAACTAGTGATTGATTGATTGTTTTTTATAAGATAAGTTTAATGCTAGCTAGCAACTTACCTTGGCTTACTGCATTCGCGTAACAGGCAGTCAGTCTCCTTGTGGAGTGCAACGAGAGAGAGGCAGGTCGTTATTGCGTTGGACTAGTTAACTGTAAGGTTGCAAGATTGGATCCCCCAAGCTGACAAGGTGAAAATCTGTCGTTCTGCCCCTGAACGAGGCATTTAACCCACCGTCATTGAAAATAAGAATGTGTTCTTAACTGACTTGTCTAGTTAAATAAAGGTAAAAAATTAAAATCGTCAAATCGGCGCCCAAAAATACCAATTTCCGATTGTTATGAAAACTTGAAATCGGCCCTAATTAAATTGGCCATTCCGATTAATCAGTCAACCTCTAATACAGAGCTGTGAAGCGGCGACCTTGAACTCTGACGTCATGTATAGCATGTTACTGTACAGCCACTGCATTCCAATTTAGCCACTTGTCCAAATGTGACATTTTCAACCAGTATATGAGCACGTGTGTAAAGGGTTAATTTGTCGTTATCATGAATTTCAATGCGCTGGTCCCATTTTTCATGAGCTGAAATAAAAGATCCCAGAAATGTTCACACGCTCAAAAAGCTTATTTCTGTAAAATTATGTGTTTAAATCCCTGTTAGTTAGCATTTATCTTTTGGTCAAGATAATTCATCTACCGGACAGGTGTGGCATATCACAAAGTGGTTCAAACAACATGATCATTGCACCTTGCGCTGGAGACAAAAGGCCACTCTAAAATGTGCAGTTTTGTCACAACACAATGCCACAGATGTCTCACGTTTTGAGGGAGCGTGCAACTGGAATGCCGAATGCAGGTATGTCCACCAGAACTGTTGCCAGAATTTAATGTTAATTTCTCTACCGCAGACCAAACCATGACTGCACAGGACCTCCACATCCGGGCTTCTTCACCTGCGGGCCCCTTATGTGGGGAAAAACTCATTCTGACCGGCTGGGCCTGGCTCCCAAATGGGTGAGCCTATGCCCTCCCAGGCCCAGGCCAAGTCTTGTGAAATCCATAGATTAGGGCCTAATAACTTTTAAATAAAGTTCCTTATATGAACTGTAACTCAGCGAAATCTTAGAAATTGTTGCATTTATCTTTTCGTTCAGTGTGTATATATATATCCATACATTGCAGCCCTGAATCTGCAATAAAAATAATATAATGTAGCTCCAGTAATATTGAACAGGCTTTCCAAAAGGCTACTTCATATAAAAAAAGGATAAAATCACCAAAGTTGATGAATAGAAACAAAGAAAAGCAGAGCGTACATAATTGTGTTTTGGTTCTTAAAATCACACCTTTTGAATAGGTGCCTTTTTTATTTCAAACACCAGTAGTGCAACTAATGTTTTCTAACTGCACTGAACCAACACAGTGGCTCACCGGAGCAAAGCAAAACTTGTGGTCAAAACCATTCATCTTGAGGCGACGGGGAGAGGTGGTGAAAAATGCAATCTGTTCATTCAAATCTAAAATGGGTGGGTTTTAATACAAACTAGCTTAACATTGCTAATCATTGAAAATGACAAATTAAACAATGATTCATGATCATTTTCTGGTTTAAAAAAAGTGGGGGTGCAAAAACAAGTTTGTACCCCTATTCTGAAAGTGGGGGTACAGCTGTTCCGTTTGCTCCATTGCTCAGGTGTCTGGAGGTTCATAGAAGGAAATATGTAGAAGGGTCAGGAGGAATGTCAACGCCTAATGTTGCACTGAACATGTTTTTATTGCAATAAACTGACAGAATAGCAAAGTGCCTTTTGAATGATAGCAGTGGTTACTATTCAATAGAATATATATCAGAATAAAAATCAACAAAAACATGTCATATACACGAAAAACACAATAAGCGTCTAAAAAAAAGCTATGGCCTTCCTTTTCATTTCAGTGCACTATCATAGACTTGAAAAAATAACAAAAATACATCACTGGAAAAAAGCAGCACTGGCTGAACTGAACACTTCACCACAGTTATTTTCCAGCTAAATCTGGAGCCACAGTCACTGCATGCAGCCCTCGGAACGCAGCTACAACACTGTCGGAGCGTCTGGAGAGCATTTAGGATTTCGTCTAAGGATGTTGATTACTACAAAAACACTGTTCAGAGTACAACACAGCTCCAATTACGCACTGTGGCACTGTGACAACACACACCAAAGCCGCACCCTCCACTTCCTGGTTTAGATTCAGAGATCCTGCACGCTGCTCAGGGATTTGCTGATTTCCTTATCACTGAATTGTGGCAAAACCAATGAAAAATTGTTGAAGTTTAAAATGAGGGTCCACCTCTGGTCAGATGTTGGACCAGATCTTATCTTAGCGTCTTGGGTTTGTGACAGGGTTGAGCACAGTTGGCTTGAGCTGCTCTTTCAACTGTAGCTGTCAACCAATGCAGGTGATGAGGCCTTCCGCTCTCTCAGGATTTGAATGGCAGATGGAAAAGAATAGAAACAACCAAAAAGATGTTCTCCCTCCCCCATAAATCTGTTGTTCAAAGTGACTTCCTATTCTGTAGATCCGTCTGACACTTGGCACAGGAAGTGAAGGGCTTGGCATCGCTCGGTCACACAAACACGACGCTAAAAAGTTTGAAGGTTACAAAACATCAAAACGCTTCCTGCAATATTGTCATGCAATATACATTTCGACACGATTGAGAAGAGAATGACGAGAGCTTTCAGCAGTCTGGCAGTGAAAGGGTTATTTTACGGAACAGGAATGTCACATTTCCTCTCTCGGCCATTCCATACTATGGGAATGTGACTGATTCCCAACCCTTCTGCCAAGTGTACTGTAGGTAAGGGGGAAACATCCACAGTCCACGAGAGGCCGGCTTCGGTCCAGTCATCTATGGCAGTCTAATGCATTTCTATGAAGCTCACACATCCTAACTAGGTGTCACGGTACATTTCAATAAATAAACAAGACGAGCAAAAGCTTAAAGTGGTTAATTTTGTGACTCTCGCTGTTAATCTACTGTACATCCTATAGTGAAGCTGCTAGGTTTCCAATACAGGTATAGAGCATTTAGTTAGTGTTTCCACACTGGCCAAAACATAAATCTTCAATGTGATGCCACTGACTGCGCAGAACAAATTAATCTAGCATTTCTATATCTACGACATTTCAGTGCCTGTGACTATGGACGCAGTGTTATCATGACTTTGTATCTGTGTGTTTTGGTTGCCTGGCAACACAAGTAGAAGAGCAGTACTTGGAGAAATCTAAAAAGACATGTACATGAACTATGCAAAACAGTATAAAATAACAAAAATATATAAATGAAGGTACAAAAAAATCCAAATCAAATCAGACATGATATTAATTCCCATGGTGTGTTGGTAATCCGTTTTTGGGGATGCTTTTGTTTTCTCTACACGTTGTCCAAAGAGCTGGTTGTGTGTGTGTGCGTGTGTGTGTGTGTTTTAATATGCATGTTCTTAACCTCTACACACATCTCTAGTGATGATATGTCTTGTGGCTCAGCTCCCCTCTACAGGAATTTCTAAGAGCTGCACAGCTTGTACCCATTAATTCATGTCTATTAAAGACAGCATGTGGTAGTAATAGCAGACAGCGTATGAAATGGCAGAGAATTTCATTTCAGTCAATAAATCCCACTGTGTCAATACATTTATGCAGAAACTACTCAACGGGTTTAACATAAGCGTAAAAATCGCCCTTTCTGCCTACAAGGCCTATAATCCCCCAGCATGGGGTCGGCAGCCATATTTACAGAGTGCCTCGGAACCAATCGGCTTTGCTCGCCCCTTTAAACTTCAAACATTTGTTGCAGAGGACAGCCTGGAATAAGTTCTTGGCACTGAAATATCCCTCATGTCAAAAATATGTTCATTTATCCTCATTCCTTCTCTCTTTCCCTCGTTCTCACTCTGTTTGGAGAGGAGGAGAAGAGGTGTGCATTCACACCGATGCCTAGTGTGTGGCAATGTACAATGGGCTCGCTAGGTCTGTCTCTGTCTGCCAAGGCAAACACACTGAGGAGACAGGTGGGTGAACACACACACTTTCACATTGTCACGCACACATCTCTTCTAATTGTCTTTGTGTGTTTCTGTGGGAGTCTAGTCCACAGCGCTGGAGTCAGTTTGAAAAGGGCCCTCGCTATGGTAACCAAGGTATAAGGCCAGGCAGGGACTGATCTGAGTTCAGTGCTAAGTCAAACGAGCACAGAGAGAGATTCCTTATCATCCTCACTACGTCCTCAGTTCAGTACAGAACAGTATGCCCATATAGGGTCCTTGACTAGTCATTTTCTTGTTCCCAGATTGTATCATTCTAGCAGACATCTTTTGAAAAACAGAATTTAAAAAAAGAAAAATAACTATAGCTATGTTTTTCACTGGACGAAGAGGAGAGCGAGAGATACATATACTCACACTTCCAAACACACACACGGCTGCACACTTGGCGCAAACACACTTTTCCACAGACACACACACACGACAGGGCTGCTGCAGAGTATCTCACAGACAGGCAGCCAGCACAGCCGGGGCAACCACGGGGGGGCGGGGTTATACATGGACGAACAGATTGACTGACAGCTTGGACACAGCAGTGGTTGGTCAGGTGGAGGTCCGAAGTAGACCCTCCCTGGCGTGGTATTGGTTGGATCCTCGATGAGTACGGGGTGGAGGAGGGTTATGAGTTGTTTCCTTACTCCACTGAGCCAGGGTGCAGGCTGAGGGCGGGTGGGTCCAGGCAGGTGGGCGAGTAGCTGAGGTGGGGTTCTTTGATCCACAGTAAGGGGGCGCCGTTCTTGCCCTCCTGGGACTTGCTGTGGCTACGGCTCTTATAGCGCACCAGGAGCACGGCAATGAGGAGGATGCCGAAGATGGGGAACGGGTAGAAGAAGATAAAGTAAAAGAGAGAGTCATTGGAGCACACCACCGACTGCAGTGTGGAGACTGTGGGGAAGGAGAGATAAGATAGAGAGAAGGGAAAGAAGAGAATTGAATGAGACTGCGATATGGATGAAAAAATGACATCAATGGAGAGCATTACATTATGGTGTAGTTTGATGTTTCTTTGGCATGCTACTTATAGCAGTCTATAGTCATAGCTGTGAGTGTGTCAGTACTAACTCAAAGACCAGAATCATCAGCACGAGCCAATGATCTCATATGCCATCTGTGGAATGATACAAATGGGAGGAGTTGGTTGGAAAAAAACGCAGTGCAGCCGAAATGTTTTTGTAGCCCCAGGCCATTGTTATTCACCATGTGGTACCATCTGTTTTATTTTTAAAAAGCACTGTTAAAAATAAACATTAGATTGATTTACCCTGCTGGATCACGGTGACGATGGTAACACCGGAGTTGTTGGTCGCCAGGCGATACCAGGCGTTGCGGGGGTTGAGCAGCCACTCCTCCACGTGACAGTAGTAGCGCCCCGTGTCAGCGGGCCGTGCTCCCTGGATGGTGAGACTGTAGAGGTCAGAGGTTGTCCTCTCAAACTGCAGACGTGAGTTAGGCCCCGCCTCCTCGGTGGGGCTACAGTTCCCGTTCCCGAACACGGCATCGTGTCCAATGGAGAACACACACAACTGGTCTTCCTCTTCCTCATCTTCCTCCTCGGGGCGCTCCACGTACCAGGACACGGAGAAGCGGGAGTCTCGGGAGGACTGGGAAGGGATGCTGCAGCCCAACCGGATGGAACCAGACTGGGACACAGTGATGTTAGATTCCGACTCCTCCACCTGCAACCGCACCTCTGCAGAGAGAGCGAGGGAGAGAGAGGGGAGGGAAATAGAAAGAGGGAGATTGGGAGAGAGAGGGGAGGGAGGAAAAAAAGGGTGAAGGAAGAGAGAGGGGGGAATAAAATAACATTCAAATTGAAGCTCATTTTTGGGGCAGAATAATTGTCATGCCTTGAAACAGAAAACTTCAGACTGGCAGATGTGCTTCAAATCAGTTTATACTTCAGAACCTCAACACACATAATCAAAAACACAATCATAAACTCATTTGATAGCAAAACATCTCTCATTGTCAGTTTTATGTGCCCAACTACCCTTAAATGCCAAAACCCCAAATCCTAAAAATAAATGTCTAACAGGGTAACTAGCCCTACCAGCTGTCCATGGCCTTTCCAGTCTGCTGTTCTGCTCCAGGCCTCCCTTCCTCTTAGAGGCTACTAGCCCAGGGGGAGAGTGTCTGTGTGGGATGGCTACACTCCTACAGGGCCTTCACACTGACCCAGTTAGAACAAGTAAAAAGAACTGAACTTAAAAAGACTCTGCTAGATCAGGCTGTCTGTAATGTTTCTTCTTGTTAAAAAGGAGAGCGCAGAGGAAAAGAAGACAGACAAGGAGAGAACTGGCATCTCTGAACCATTTCTGTTTGACTTCCTGGGTGACTGCATTCTTTAGCACCTTAATGAGACCCTCCCAACAGCCACCTGGGAAATCAGGCCTGTAAATTTGCAGCCCATCATTATATATTTATATAGCTGTACATGTATAACTATATGGAATGAGCACTCCCTGATATGGTGTTTGATAATAACCAAATCCCCTGGTGAGCCTTGGAATCCTGAAGGAAACAGAGGTGAGACGCAAACAAAGTGAGTCACTGATATGCATACACACACAATCATGAATACACACATGCACAAGGGCGTGCACTTGAAGGAAATAGATGTGTTTCTGCAATGTGTGGGGAAGAAGTGTCCACTTTCCTGCTAAAATAACATACGAGTGCTTTTGCTCCCTGACCAGCTCCAGGCCTTCAGTCTGATCTTCATGTTGCAGTTGGGCAGATGTCACAGACACCCGCACATTTCACCCTGCATTTACAATGCCCTACTCACAGGACCCCTGGCACAACAGATTGCTTTCAGAGATGTTAGGGGGGGGGGGGGGGGGGGGGGTGTAGCCATGTTTGTCTATCAACAGTCACCTTCCTTTGGGGGTCAGAGAGAGGAGGCATAGGGGGGTGAGAAGGGTAATAGCAGGGTAGCTGGGTGGAGGGGGGGGGAGGCGATATGGCCTAAAAATCATATCTCCATTTTGTTCTTCTCTAAATCAGCTTAGTTGTACAACTAAAGGTAAAATACACTGCATTTCAAACAGTCAGCAATAATGTAATGAATTTAGGGCGTGTGAAATAAATATAATCCTTCCACAACCATAAGACCCACTAATAATGTACTTAATTTGATCAAAATATACTGAACAAAAATATAAAAAGCAACATTCAACAATTTCAAAGATTTTACTTCGTTACAGTTCATATAAGGAAATCAGTCTATTTAAATAAATTCATTAGGTCCTTATCTATGGATTTCACATGACTAGGAATACAGATATAGATCTGTTGGTCACAGATACCTTACCAAAAAAAAAAAGAAGGTAGGGAAGTGGATCAGACAACCAGTCAGTATCTGGTGTGACCACCATTTACCTCATGCAGCACGACACATCTCCTTCACATAGTTGATCAGGCTGTTGATTGTGGCCTGTGGAATGCTGTCCTACTTCTCTTCAATGGCTGTGTGAAGTTGCTGGATATTGGTGGGAACTGGAACGCGCTGTCTTACACGTAAATCCAGAGCATCTCAAACATGCTCAATGGGTGACATGTCTGAGTATGCAGGCCATGGAAGAACTGGGACATATTTTGATTTTATTTAACCTTTATTTAACTAGCCATATCGGTTAAAGAACAAATTCTTATTTTACAATGACGGCCTAACCCGGCCAAACCCTCCCCTTATCTGGCCGATGCTGGGCCGATTGTGCGGCGCCCTATGGAACTCCCGATCACGTCCGGGATCGAGCCAGGGTCTGTAGTGACGCCTCTAGCACTGAGATACAGTGCCTTAGACCGCTGCACCACTCGGGAGCTGAAGCATGAGTTGACGGAGGCGGATGAAAGGCATGACTATGGGCCCCAGGATCTCGTCACGGTATCTCTGTGCATTCAAACTGACATCAATAAAATGCAATTGTGTTCGTTGTCGGTAGCTTATACCTTCCCATACCATTACCTCACTGCCACCATTGGGCACTCTGTTCACAACATTGACCTCAGCAAACCGCTCGCCCACACGGCGCCATACACGTGGTCTGCGATTGTGAGGCCGGTTGACCGTACTGCCAAATTCTCTAAAACGACATTGGAGGCGGCTTTATGGTAGAGAAATGCACATTACATTTTGACAACAGCTTTGGTGGACATTCCTGCAGTCAGCATGCCAATTGCATGCTCCCTCAACTTGAGTCATCTGTGGACATCAGTGACAAAACTGTATTTTAGAGTGGCCTTTTATTGTCCCCAGCACACGGTGCACCTGTGTAATAATCATGCTGTTTAATCAGCTTCTTGATGTGCTACACCTGTCAGGTGGATGGATTATCTTGGTAAAGGAGAAATGCTCACTAACAGGGATGTAAACAAATCTGTGTACAAAACTTTTGAGAAATAAGCTTTTTGTGCGCATGGAACATTTCTGGGATATTTTATTTCAGCTCGTGAAACATGGGATCAATACCTTACATGTTGCGTTTATATTTTTTTCAGTGTAGTTTTAACCTGCTTTTTTTGCAATCACTGATCTGGCTTTTAAATATGTTAATTCAAATGGATAATAAAAAATAATTATAACCAGAACCATGTATAATGTACATTCACTAATAATGACTATCTTCTTGTTGCAGGCATTATAAAACATTAACACAGGTCTCATAAACAATCTCTCAAGCACAAGCCCACATGCTAGTGAGTAGCCAGCTAATCTTTCTATTGTTATGAACACACCCTTCTGTCCGCCTCCCAGCCGGTCCACTTTGTTCAGGTGTTGAAATCAAGCCTACCTTATTTTTCAGAATGAGAATGAATTGTCAATTTATTATCTAATTGTGTTTTATGCTTATTGCGCATTTATAAAACACAGACTAGACAGCTGGTAGAACAGTCTTTGGATAAATTCTGCTAGCGGTACGTGGTACCCCAATATGGCTGCGCGACAAACTGGGCTTTCATTCTCCAGAATGAATGTCCATTGATACTCCTGTTTTAGTAGTGTCTGCTCTGTGAGTCATTTGAGGAGTTGAGACTCTCCGTTTACACACACACCCCAAGATCACTTCTTCCTCTCTGACAAGCGGCTTGGTCCAACACGAACAGTCATATGGACACTGAAACAGAGACATTATTTTACTGTAATAAAAAAGTTAACCTTTCTAATGAGGAAGTGGCAAAGCGAGAGGTTTCGCCAAAATCGGTCCAAATTAAGGCCAATACGTTTCTGCCTTCATGCATTTGGGACACCTCCCATTGTTAGAGTGGAGATATGAGCATCTCGTCATTATATGCAGATCTCTGGTGTAAATGGGAAGGTGCACACAGCACAGAAGGAGTGAAGGAGACGAGACCAAAAAGACAACAAGCAGACATAAACGCCCATAAAAACGGAAAACATGTTGACTCTTGCAGTACAGACATTTGGAATATTATGCAAAAACATACATTCAAATGAATCAGATCTATCGCCCAGCCCTAGGAGGGGGGCTAGGAAGTCTGTATAGTACATGGTAGGGTTGGGGCCATTGGGTTTGAGGGGAGTAAAGGTAGCAGCTCGGTGTGTAGGGTGGCATGGGGCTGAGGTGAGGTTGTGTGTAGTTGGTGTCGGCACAAAATTTACTTATTATGGGCAGGTGGTTTATGCCCCTCAGCTCTGCCAGGCTCTGCCCATTTGGCACCAGGGCAACACCCACCACGTCCACCTGAGCTCTGCCTGGGGCAGGTGGATGGTGATGAGGTCATCAAAGCGAGACGGCCTTTAGGGCAGGGGGAGAGGGCACAACTGGTCACTGCCAGAAGATAAATGAACCACATGGGTCGAGAACAGCAACTGCTAACCACTACAGAGACAGAGAGAGACACTGGGCTCTTGCTGTTTCTCTTAGGAAGATTTATGTGTGTAAAGGCTGAGTGAGGAGTCCCGTGCCAGTTTGTACCAGTATCCCTCCTCTCTGTTTTCACTTGGTTGTCATACCAGGACCTGTGTGAAGCTTGAGGAGTCACGTGCCAGTCTGTACCAGGCTTCATCCCATTCAGCTCTATATCCCTCCCGTCATCCCTTCCCTTGTTCCCTCCTTTCTGTCCTCACCTGGTTGTCTGACTAGGACCTGTGTGAATCCTGAGGAGTCCCGTGCCAGTCTGTACCAGGCTCCGTCTGGGTCTGTGAGCCACTCCTCCACCAGGCAGTAGTACGTCCCAGAGTCGCTGCTCTCTGCCCTGTTCAGTGTCAGCGCGTAGAGCCGTGGCGACAGCCTCTCAGCCTGCACTCGTCGCCTCAACCTCTCCTCGTCTGCATACGCGCCATATTCAAACGCGCCCGAGCGCTCAATCCTCAGCAGTAGTTCATCGGCCTCAGCACCTGCCGCACGGCGCACATACCAGAGCACGGCATGCTGGGAGTCTTGGCTGGTCTGGGACGCCACGGAGCAGTTGACACGCACGCGACTATCTTCCAGGTAGACCAGGGACTGGTTGGTCTTCTGCACCCGCAGCTTACTCACTGTGGAGGAGAGGGAGAGAGACAGGGGGTAGTGAGAGAGGGTAGGAAGGTAGTGGGGGGAGGAAGAGGAGAGAGAGAGGGGAAGAGATGGAGGGTAGGAAGGTAGTGGGGGGAGGAAGAGGAGAGAGAGAGGGGAAGAGAGGGAGGGAAGGAAGGTAGTGGGGGGAGGAAGAGGAGAGAGGAAACCGTTATTTCAGTGTTTATAGAAACAAGTGAATGGTGGTGACAGGTACACAATGTCATTTCTGTTTGTGACAGACTTGTTGAGGCGGTCTTCATTTCCTGCTGAAAAAGAGAGGATATTAGTGTGTAGGTGGAGGAGAGGCAGGGAGAGATGGAAGGGAAGGCTGTCAGTGTATGACAGAGAGGGATGAAAAGAGAGGCCTTGGGGCCTCCCGAGTGGCACAGCGGTCTAAGGCACTGCGGGCTGACTTCGGTCATCAGTTGAATGGTGTTTCCTCCGAGACATTGGTGCGGCTGGCTTCCGGGTTAAGCGGGGGGGGGGGGGGGTGTTAAGAAGCGTGGCTTGGTGGGTCATGTTTCAGAGGGCTCATGACTCGAACTTCGCCTCCCGAGCCCGTTGGGGAGTTGCAGCGATGAGACAAGAACGCAATTGAATATCACGAAATTGGGGAGAAAAGGGGTGTAAATTACAACAAAACCCCAAAAAGATAGGCCTTGAATAAGTTGGGTGGGTGAGAGGAAAATATTTAGGAGGGAAAGATGAAGGGAAGAGGGGTACGCAAGACTCGAGCGAGCGAGGCAAAGAAGAGAGGGGGGAGATTAAGGAATCTGAGCTGTGGGAGAGAAAAAGAAAAAGATGGAGAAATGAGGAACGGAGGCATAAGAGGCCTGTGGGAGTTAGAGGGAGGAAGGGAGGGAGATATGGAGGGAGGCAGTGTTAGGATGGGGCTCAGGGCGCTGTGACTGAAATGGTTAAAGGGACATCAAGTGTGAGATTGGATTAGCTACAGGTACATCAAGTGTGACCGACCGGCGCCTCAGTTGGAGGCTTAAAGGAGAGAAAACACAGCGTGTGTACACACAAACACACACACCCCTTAACTGATCAACTAAAACATTAACTAGGTCACACATGAAAAGGTACATTATCATCAATGTAAAAGAGAACAGATTTAATTCACCATTCTCATTTGAACACTAGGGCATGAAATAGGACACACACACACACACACACACGCCTGTGCTGAGCTTTGATAGGAATGACTGCCTGGAGTCACAACCATCTGCCTAGAGAATTTCACCCGTACTCACAGATTGGTGAATGTGCTTGGATGGTCAGAGCATGTGTGTGTGTGTGTGTGTTAGAGAGCTAGCATTTGGCCGTGCTCTAAGATGCATTTTCACAGCCCTCTTTCCTCTCCACAATGGCCTCTTGAGTGAGTTCCGAAATTAGTCATCTTTGGCTGGCTACACACTGGAGAGAGACCCGCTCTGAACGCTCCCAACCCCAACAACCACTCCAGCCGGAATTACAGACGAACCCTCCAGAATCCTGGCAATCATTCTCCAGGAGAGAATTACCTCGGAATCACCTGGAGTGGAACCGTGCTGGATTGGATTGGCACAGGACAAAGCGCCCCGCTGTTTTTCCCCATTTGAAGTTAGAATCCACTTGGAAAACAGAGGAGAGTGGGGGGTTATAAGCCTGTTTCCTTGGACCAGTGTTTACAAAAAGGCCTGTTCAACTTCAAAGCCTGACCAAATACCAGCCATTCAAGGCCATTATGGTGCATTATAATCCATTATAAAAGGCATTAAGTCATTATGAGCACTGAAACAGGTCCATTGGCTTCAGAATCATAGGTAGCAGTACACAGTGGTGCTCAACACAAGACCAGTGAAAACCTTTTCACACTGCAGAGAGAGTGGGAGAGAGACTCCGCACCAGGACCCCAAACACTTGCGCACGTTTCAACGGCATTTAAAACGCGTTTGTCTTCAACAGGAACTGAGGCAAAAAACAGGACTGTGGGGATGAGGATGTAGAGTACATGGACCGGGAATAGGACGTGCATACTGTACACTGAGTGTACAAAACATTAGGAATATTGTGTTGCACCCCTCCCTTTTGCCCTCAGAACAGCCTCAATTCGTCGGGGCATGGGCTCTACAATGTGACGAAAGCGTTCCACAGGGAAGCTGGCCCATGTTGACTCCAATGCTTCCAAATCAAATCAAATCAAATTTTATTTGTCACATACACATGGTTAGCAGATGTTAATGCGAGTGTAGCGAAATGCTTGTGCTTCTAGTTCCGACAATGCAGTAATAACAAGTAATCTAACTAACAATTCCAAAACTACTGTCTTGTACACAGTGTAAGGGGATAAAGAATATGTACATAAGGATATATGAATGAGTGATGGTACAGAGCAGCATAGGCAAGATACAGTAGATGGTATCGGGTACAGTATGTACAAATGAGATGAGTATGTAAACAAAGTGGCATAGTATAGTATAAAGTGGCTAGTGATACATGTATTACATAAGGATACCGTCGATGATATAGAGTACAGTATATACGTATGCATATGAGATGAATAATGTAGGGTAAGTAACATTTATATAAGGTAGCATTGTTTAAAGTGGCTAGTGATATATTTACATCATTTCCCATCAATTCCCATTATTAAAGTGGCTGGAGTTGAGTCAGTGTCAGTGTGTTGGCAGCAGCCACTCAGTGTTAGTGGTGGCTGTTTAACAGTCTGATGGCCTTGAGATAGAAGCTGTTTTTCAGTCTCTCGGACCCAGCTTTGATGCACCTGTACTGACCTCGCCTTCTGGATGATAGCGGGGTGAACAGGCAGTGGCTCGGGTGGTTGATGTCCTTGATGATCTTTATGGCCTTCCTGTGACATCGGGTGGTGTAGGTGTCCTGGAGGGCAGGTAGTTTGCCCCCGGTGATGCGTTGTGCAGACCTCACTACCCTCTGGAGAGCCTTACGGTTGAGGGCGGTGCAGTTGCCATACCAGGCGGTGATACAGCCCGCCAGGATGCTCTCGATTGTGCATCTGTAGAATCACTCTTCACTCACTGTTTGTGAGTGCTTTTGGTGACAAGCCGAATTTCTTCAGCCTCCTGAGGTTGAAGAGGCGCTGCTGCGCCTTCTTCACGATGCTGTCTGTGTGAGTGGACCAATTCAGTTTGTCTGTGATGTGTATGCCGAGGAACTTAAAACTTGCTACCCTCTCCACTACTGTTCCATCGATGTGGATAGGGGGGTGTTCCCTCTGCTGTTTCCTGAAGTCCACAATCATCTCCTTAGTTTTGTTGACGTTGAGTGTGAGTTGAGTGTTCCCATAGTTGTGTCAAGTTGGCTGGATGTTCTTTGGTTGGTGGACCATTCTTGAAACACATGGGAAACTGTTGAGCAAACCCAGCAGCATTGCAGTTCTTGACACACTCAAACCAGTGCGCCTGGCACCTACCACCATACCCCTTTCAAAGGCACTGAAAACGTGTCTTGCCCATTCACCCTCAATGGCATACATACACAATCCATGTCTCAAGGCGTAAAAATAATTTTTTAACCTGTATCTTCCTCTTCATCTACACTGGTTGAAGTGGATTTAACAAATGACATCAAAGAATTATAGCTTTTACCTGGTCAGTCAATGTCAAGGAGCCGGTGTTCCTAATGTTTTGTACACTCAGTGTATGTGCAGGGATCGCCCGCATTTTCTGTGTGTATGTATGCGTGTGTGTTGATGCTTTGGGAAAAGAGCATATATATGTAGAGACTTGTTCAATCACACATATGTTACAAGGCCATACATCATGCATAGTTATTGGCAGTTCCGTTTACTGCTGGATTCTGTGTGTGTGTGTTTTAGCGAGTCTGTCAATGTCTATGTTAATTGTGTTAGCATGTTCTGCATGAGTGTGTTTCTTTAATGAGTCTCATAGATGCCAACCCAAAGTAAGACAAATACATAATTGGAAACACTTGTCATCTATGTTCTGCATTAGCTGGTGTGTCACTCAAACCCAGGCCCTATGCCTGTGTGTGTGATGTAATGTGGATTCAAATAAAGTCTTTAAAGTGTGGGTGTGTGATGTAATATGTTAATTAAAATAAAGTATTTAAAGTGTGTGTGTGATGTAATATGTTAATTAAAATAAAGTATTTAAAGTGTGTGTGTGCGATGTAATATGTTGATTCAAATAAAGTATTTAAAGTGTGTGTGTGTGTGTGTGTGTGTGTGTGTGTGTGTGTGTGTGTGCAACAGGCTCAGATTTGTTCTACTCTCCGTCAGCTCTGTGTAATCTCTCACCAGTACAAGAGATGGTGAGTACTGCTGAGATCCTGTGTATGATTTTTATCCCTCCATACTCTGGTCAGCAAAAGGGGCCTATTCTGGGAATTGGGAGCTAATCAGATACTAGATGAGAAGATGATCATTTTTACAAGTTAACCTTGAAGTAAACGCTACTGACGGTGTGGCTAGAATACCCTTAGACAGTCCTGCTGGGTCTCCCAGTGAGGGAACAGACCAAATTAAACACTGCCAAAGAACCCTGCACTGCCATAGCCAGGCATGATTAAATGACAAGTTAATTAACATTCAGCCCCTCACTCTCCTAAAACAGAGTGAGTGTATTCTCTTTGTTGGAAAATTAAACAAGATGCTGTGTGTGTGGCGGTTGGAGTTTGTTAGCAGTGTGCAGAGCACGTGGCATTGATAGGAGCACACACTTTTACGCTCTCTAAGAAGCTAATCGAAACCACCCCCTTTCTCCTCCTTCCCTGAGTGTGTCCAATTTATCGTCAGAAGGTGTTAATGGCAGAGTGTGCTGCCAAGCCCAGATAAAGCCCCTTATTTATCAGTGGTGTAAAGCACACAATGGCCACAAACACAGCCCCATTCACATCCAGAACGGAGGCAGGGATACACACTTTATGCCCAACACATGCACATGTTCCATCTTCTCTCTCCTCATAGCTATATGCCACAACTCTGTCCTCATAGCTATATGCCACAACTCTGTCCTCATAGCTATATGCCACAACTCTGTCCTCATAGCTATATGCCACAACTCTGTCCTCATAGCTATATGCCACAACTCTGTCCTCATAGCTATATGCCACAACTCTGTCCTCATAGCTATATGCCACAACTCTCTCCCCATAGCTATATGCCACAACTCTCTCCTCATAGCTATATGCCACAACTCTCTCCTCATAGCTATATGCCACAACTCTCTCCTCATAGCTATATGCCACAACTCTGTGAAGCGGTTCTTTATTTGCACAAAACTGAAATCACGGGGCGGCAGGGTAGCCTAGTGGTTAGAGCATTGGGCTAGTAACCGGAAGGTAAGTTCAAATCCCCGAGCTGACAAGGTACAAATCTGTCGTTCTGCCCCTGAACAGGCAGTTAACCCACTGTTCCTAGGCCGTCATTGAAAATAAGAATTTGTTCTTAACTGACTTGCCTGGTTAAATAAAAGGTAAAATAAAAATTTGCCGAGTCAAGTGCGGGAACAAATGAAGACATATTTTGCGAAGTATTTTACGGTCCAGGAGGTGGGAAGGAAAGTGCACTGTGCTTTCCAACCTCTCACCATCCCTCTCTACCAGTCTAATCAGAACACCGCCCATCGGTCTGAACTCAATGAAATGCTATCAACTACAGACCACAGACCGTTGCAAAACAGCCCAACCATAGGGATGTACAGTATTCAATAGTATGTAGAACAAAGAAACCTTCTAGAATTCATCCAGACAGCCAGTCTCATCACCTGCCAGGACATGAATATTCAGCAGGCTCACCTACATGCTCATGTATATTCATGAGGCTCCAATGAAAAACTCAGACAGGAAGGTGTTGTGGGTCTCTAGTTCATATTTTGGTGCTTTATGATCATTCATCTGAAAGGCTTGACACCAGGGACATTGGATGCATCCCAAATGGCACCAAATTACCTACATGGTGCACTACTTTTCACCAGAACCCCATGTGCCCTGGTCAAAATACTGCACTATTATATAGAGAATTGAGTGCTATTTGGGCCAGAGACAATGTGATTAGACCCCACTCAGCCTAATGGCCCGCTATTGTCTCTCCATCTACACAGGCCTTTTGGTGAAATATGTTTCAGTATTTCAGGCATAAAAGTCCTCAGAGGTGTCATTGAGCCAGTGGGGAAGAAATAAGTCAGAGAGAAAGAGAGAGAGGACATGGGGGATTAGAGGATGAATGGAGAAGGTAGATGAATTAAATAAAGAGAGAGCAGATCAGGTTGAAGAGACAGGAGGAGCAGCAAAGAGATGAGGCAAGAGGGATCATGGGAGATGTGGGGAGGCTAAAAGAAAAGAGAGACTTCTCCTGGGAGGATTTAGGACCAGAGGGGGGTCTCTTGGGTTTCAACTCAGGGAGGCTTAACGTCTTAAACCCGGCCTGCTCCGCCCTTAGCATTAGCCTAGCCACAAGCTGAGCCCAGAACGGATGTACAACACCAAGGGCTCAGACACACTCTGATCCCCGAGGACGGCTCAATCCAGCTGGGTCGCTCCCCCGGCCCGGAGCCCTGCCTCTGGGGAGAGGTCGGAGCAGGTTCCCTTTGGGGAGGGATGGGCCTCTACTCTCGCTGAGGAGCCGCTGTTCCTCTCTTCTTCTGCTATAATGGGGAGCCTAATTTCTATGCTAATGATGCCGATGTATCTCTGATCCTTTTGTGTCAAAAGGAGATTACCCCCCCATCTCACACTCCCGCCGCAATGTCATTAAGATTGAGGTAATTATGGGGATCTGCACACGCCCAATGGCAGCCTCACACACCCAGCCTCCTTTCTCCTCTGTCTCCTGCTCGCTGTCTCAGAGACTGATCACTGATCTGCCTGGCCTAACTGGAAAGGGGGAGGCGAGGGAGGAAGAAAGGGAGAGAGGGAAAGGGAAGGCGAGCAGAGAGGGAGAGAGGCAAGGGGGGTCAGGGCAGGGGAACTCTAGGTACTGATTAATGACCCCCCAGAAGCAGGCAGGGAAATGAGATTGAATAAAGCGGTGTGTGTGTGGGTCCGTGCGATGTGTGTGTGGGTTCATGTGATGTGTGTGTGGGTTCGTGCGATGTGTGTGTGTGGGTCCGTGCGATGTGTGTGTGGGTTCATGTGATGTGTGTGGGGGTATGTGCGTGTGTGGGTGGATCCGTGCGCGCGTGTGTGTGGGTCTGTGCATAGGTCTGTGCGTGTGTGGGTCCATGTGTGTGTGTGGGTCCATGTGTGTGTGTGGGTGGGTCCATGTGTGTGTGAGGGGAAAGTGAGTCTCTGCCAGTAAACATAAAACACTTTATGTCCATTAAACCAGTGCTGGAATATGGTCATAGATATTGTTGAGGGAAGCCAGTGCTGACTGCTGGCTGCAGAACAGTTTCTGGCCTGGAGATGAATGAGACAGAGAGAGAGAGGACACAATAGACTCTGTGTAGTGCAGTGTATTAGGGGGGGAAAGTATGTGTGTTTTTAGAGATTGTGCGTGTGTCCTTGTATGTCCCGAGCAGTAGGTGTGTGTGTGGTGGGCTGTCTGTGCAGTCTGTGAGGAAGACAGAGAGATGAGCTGACCTTGAGTGTCTGAATCAGACATGATTCATCAAAAGCCTTTTATGAAATTATTTTCTCACACAATGGCTCTTAATTTTATCACCTACTGTGTATGTGAATGTGTGTGTGTACACGTGTGTGTGGGGGGAATAGGAAGGGGGGCTTGGAGTGCAGATATCCAATCCGACAGTAGAAGACACGCCAGTGCTTGGGGGGTTAGATCAAAACTCTACTGTACACAGCACAGCTCAAACATGATAAGACGTCATATCCCAGTCACAACAATAACAGCCCCTTCAGCCATGTCACACCACCACTGTAAAAACACCACAGCAACATCTGGAGAGGATGAATAGGAAGACAAGATGGGTGCAGGAGAGAGAGGGAGAGCGAGAGACAGAGACAGAAAGCAAGAGCGAGAGAAAGACGGAGGTAGAGAAGACAAGATAAAAAGGAGGAAGGCTATGTCAGGGTGGTTGTGAAACTCTTGAGCCCCGTGGCGTCTGACTGGAGAATTGGGGGGACGACTCCTCCCTAATGAAGACGGACAGCTGCAATCCATCCACAGATAAGCGGGAACCTCCAGTCACCACGGTGATGGTAACGCTATCAATAACAAGGTTGGAGGAGGAGGAGAAGGGCTGTGCTGGGTGACATGAAGAGAGCGTGGGCACAGAGAGAGCTGTTACTGCCATTAACACTGAAGACACTTCACTAGCACTCGGCACCAAGACACCACCAGGAGGGGTGGGCGGATAGTGAAGGGGTGGGGAAAGGAGGGCGGAGAGAGAGACAGCGGGGAGAGAAAGGAGAGAGAGAGACAGAAAGAGGGGGGAAGAGAGGAGAGAGAGAAAGAGGGGAGAGAGAGAGAGACAGAAAGAGGGGGAGAGAGAGACAGAAAGAGGGGGAGAGAGAGACAGAAAGAGGGGAGAGAGAGAAAGACAGAAAGAGGGGAGAGAGAGAAAGACAGAAAGAGGGGAGAGAGAGAAAGACAGAAAGAGGGGAGAGAGAGAAAGACAGAAAGAGGGGAGAGCGAGAAAGACAGAGGGGAGAGAGACAGAAAGAGGGGAGAGAGAGAAAGGGGGGGAGAGTAGAAGAAGATAGAAATAGCAGGGGGACACTTTACTGACACAGGTATGATGGACATGTCATCATATGTATACTGTATCAGCTACAAAGACCAGCTCTTCAACCCATACTGTATGTCTGCTTCCCAAATGGAACACTATTCCCTACAGAGTGCCCTACTCTTGACTATGGTTTGAGCAGGGCTCTGGTCAAAAGCAGTGCACTATATAGGGAATAGGGTGCCATTTTTGACTCCAGTAATAATCAGCATTCTGTTCTTGTAGTCTAGCGGTTAAGAGTGTTGGGCAAGTAACCAGTTGCTGGTTCGAATCCCAGAGCCGAGTAGGTGAAACATTTGTCTAAGTGTCCTTGAGCAAGGCACTTAACCCTAATTGCTCCTGTAGGTTGCTCTGGATAAGTGTCTGCTAAATGACGAAAATGTCTAAATGTACAGCATGTAGGCTAGAGTGTAGGTGTGGACCCCCCCAGATCTCTCTCTACAGGAAGTAGGACACCATCATCTCCCTTTTGATTCCAGCCTACAACCAGGGAACGTTAATATCACATTCCTCAAACTATGTGGACGCACACACACACACGAGAAAATGTATTAAATTCCCCAAACCATCATTAATCTGAGCTCCGGCTTCATTACGGAGAATCAGCATAATGGTGTGTGTGGTACTGGAGAGTTATGATGTAGAGATGAGACTGAAGCGTCCCTGGTGATGTGCAGGACTGAACATGTGTCTGTCTCTCTGTAAGACATAATAAGAGCAAAGAAAAAATGCAATCAGGAGGAATATAGTATTCCTCCTTCCATTTGTGCGCTGTGGGCCGTGTGTCAGACTATATAGAAGCATGTTCCAATATAAAATAATTACACTCATGCACAGGGACAGAATCCAGGAGTTTGTGTGTGTGTGTGTCTGGTAGCCTCTAATCTAGGGGTTAATTTCAGTCGATGTGTTCAAGGCATCATCCTTCTGCAGCAGAAAAGCTCTTTATGTTCCTGGAGAAGAAGACCAGAACAAACCTACCAGAGGAGGTTGGGGCTGGTGCTCTGTAGGGCTTTAGGGGGCTGGTGCTCTGTAGGGCTGTAGGGAACTGGGGCTGGTGCTCTGTAGGGTTGTAGGGAACTGGGGCTGGTGCTGGGGCTCTGTAGGGAACTGGGGCTGGTGCTGGGGCTCTGTAGGGCTGTCGGTGAGCTGGGGCTCTGTAGGGCTGTAGGTGAGCTGGGGCTCTGTAGGGCTGTAGGTGAGCTGGGGCTAGTGCTCTGTAGGGCTGTAGGTGAGCTGGTGCTGGGGCTCTGTAGGGCTGTAGGTGAGCTGGGGCTCTGTAGGGCTGTAGGTGAGCTGGGGCTGGTGCTCTGTAGGGCTGTAGGTGAGCTGGTGCTGGGGCTCTGTAGGGCTGTAGGTGAGCTGGGGCTCTGTAGGGCTGTAGGTGAGCTGGGGCTGGTGCTCTGTAGGGCTGTAGGTGAGCTGGTGCTGGGGCTCTGTAGGGCTGTAGGTGAGCTGGGGCTCTGTAGGGCTGTCAGTGAGCTGGGGCTGGTGCTCTGTAGGTGAGCTGGTGCTCTGTAGGGCTGTAGGTGAGCTGGTGCTCTGTAGGGCTGTAGGTGAGCTGGGGCTCTGTAGGGCTGTAGGTGAGCTGGGGCTCTGTAGGGCTGTAGGTGAGCTGGGGCTCTGTAGGGCTGTAGGTGAGCTGGGGCTCTGTAGGGCTGTAGGTGAGCTGGGGCTCTGTAGGGCTGTAGGTGAGCTGGGGCTCTGTAGGGCTGTAGGTGAGCTGGGGCTATGCTGGGTCTGGTGATAGGGCCAAGGCTAGCGCTATGCTGGGCCAAGGCTAGCGCTATGCTGGGCCAAGGCTAGCGCTATGCTGGGCCAAGGCTAGCGCTATGCTGGGCCAAGGCCTCACACGTTTCATCTCTCTAGTCCTTTCTAGCACTTCACACGTCATCCTCAGCCCAGCAGAGGCCCAGTGCAGTCAGAGGCACTGTCCCATCACAGGGAGGGAGCTGCAAACTGCATGTATGCAGAGTATGCATATGAGTAGCATTATGCAGTCACTAGGCTTGGGCGATATACCGTTTCTACCGGGTATTTCCAAATACCAACGGTATGATTTTCAATACTGTAAAAAAAAAAGAAGAAGAAGTATATATATAAGAAATCTAAGGTGTGTCAAATAAATTATCTCCAGCTATGCATTTGGTTTACTAACTGGCTAGATGTCAAGCTTCTTGGTTACAGCAGAGACATTCAATCCCCTCCTGGATCAAGATCTCTGTTGCCTAAAATGGTTTGTGCATCCGTCCAATAGCGCCCCTTGTGTGCACATTCGGTAATACCGCATAACACCCTATGGCACAGAAACGGTATGAAATCTGAATACCGCCCAACCATAGCAGTCTGCCTCGCACGCTCGCACGCGCACACATGTGAGGAAGCTCATACATATTGAGCAGGCTGGTGGGTCAGTGTACAGGCACCTCTGGAAGCATGATTTAAAGTCTCTCAATAATGTATTTGGTCAGATGCTGTGTGATGCTCCAGCTCTGCTCACACCTCATTACCCCCACTCTTCTGTTCCGCTCGTTTCTGCTTCTTTGAGAGAGAAAGTGGAAACGGCAAATGTCAGCCTCTCATTTAGCGAAGAGTGGTTAACATTTAAGAAAACAGCTAGGGGAAAGCAGAAGAGACGGCCTACATTCTGACAGATGAATCACGGCTCTAAATGGAGCCATGTGACGCGTGTGTGTGTGTGTGTGTGTGTGTGTGTGTCAGGCCTAGTTGGGGAAGAAAACAGGATTTGACTAAAACAACAGAAAGTATGGAGGAGCCAATGGGGGAGCTGGATTAGTCCACCTCACAGCCAATCAAATACTCCTGTGAGCCCAAGCCTATACATGGACTATACATGGAATATAGCCACCATAATTGATTACTTCGCCATGGTAACTCATGCCAATGTAACCGATCACATTGTCACAGTAACTGATAGCTTTTCCAAGGTAACTGATCACGTCGTCATGGAGACAGTGCGGAGCC
Organism: Oncorhynchus mykiss; assembly: GCF_057628025.1. NCBI lineage: Eukaryota > Metazoa > Chordata > Actinopteri > Salmoniformes > Salmonidae > Oncorhynchus > Oncorhynchus mykiss. The sequence continues at coordinate 31,395,471 of NC_143043.1, forward strand.
AGAAGAGAGTGAAAGAGAGCTCCATTGATTTTCTAAATGTGTGTGCGCGTGTCATTGGTCCTCTTCACTAGGGGTAAAGACAGTAAAGTGCACATCAGGGAAACTAAACAAGCGTGCAGGATGATAAATCGATTGCCAAATGGCTCCTGAAGGGTCTGGTGAGACTGTGTTCAGCTTGAGTGGCTAAGGTCAGAACACTGTCTGTCCCTGAGCTGCTTCAGAGCACAGACCTGTGTGTGTGTGTGTGTGTGTGTGTGTGTGTGTGTGTGTGTGTGTGTGTGTGTGTGTGTGTGTGTGTGTGTGTACATGGTTTGAGGTTGCTGTGTGTGTGAGAGAGGGAGTGGGACAGAGAGAGAAACCCTGTACAGTTGACTATATTCTAATGGCTGGCTGTCTTATTGATCAGCAGAGTCACTGAGCTCATCTCCCTGCTGAGTTGTAATCAGCCTCACCTTGACACATCAGTCACACACACAGCCAGTCTCAGTGATAGTAATGTGGTATAACCCTACACAGCCAGTCTCAGTGACAGTAAAGTGGTATAACCCCCCACAGCCAGTCTCAGTGACAGTAAAGTGGTATAACCCCACACAGCCAGTCTCAGTGACAGTAAAGTAGTATAACTCCACACAGCCAGTCTCAGTGACAGTAAAGTGGTATAACCCCACACAGCCAGTCTCAGTCTCAGTGACAGTAAAGTGGTATAACTCCACACAGGCAGTCTCAGTGATAGTAAAGTGGTATAACCCCAGGTTGATCCTCCTACTTAAGGCCTCACAGGCAGGATAAAAGAAACACCACAGGTGTAGGGCTTGCCTCCAGTGCTTTCCTAAAGCCATTCCCATTAAGCAGGAGCTTCCTGTGTGTGTGGACCAGAAGTCCCCACAAGAATAGTAAACAAACAAAAATTTGGCCAACTGGGGACATTTTGTTGAACCCCACAAGGTCAAATGCTATTTCTAGAGGGTTTAGGGTTAAGGTTAGAATTAGTGTTAGAATTAGGTTTAGGAGCTAGGGTTAATTTTAGGGTTAGGGTTTGGTTTTTGCGTTAAGGTTAGGGTAAGAGAATGTGTTAGGGTAAATAGGAGTTTTAATGGGACTGAATTGTGTGTGCCCACAAGGTTAGCTGTATAAGACTCAGTGTGTGTGTGTGCGTGTGTGTGTGTGTGTGTGTGCGTGTAGATGGTGAAGGAAAACAAAGAGCAACACAGGGCACACCCACACACTTTAATGAGGTAGTGCACATTGCACAGACAGAAACACTCCTCAGCTCAGCTCAAGGCCAGAGTGACAGTAATGTCATTCAGTCTCCTCACAGAGAGACTACATAAACAACCTGAAAACCTAGGAACACAAGCACTGACATTAACCTCCACTACACACAAACTCTGCCTCAACGTCATCAGTGGGTTGTTCAGTGTGTGTGTGTGTAACAGCCACCCCTGCCCCCACTGCGACAAGATCACCAGGTCATGGATTAGCCTATCCAGCCATCTCAAGACCTACGGCCAGCCAGCCAGCCAGATCCACACCACAACCCTGACCCCTGGAGGGAAATCATAGTCGACAATGAGGGATCCCAAAGGAACGGTATACAGTGTGTGTGGGTGTGAGCGAATAAAAGCCTATTATTGCAGCACCGCGTGATGCCATGGGGTGTAGTTAGACAATTGTTGATGAGGAAAAGAGTTCAAGGACCTCTTTCTATTCCTCCTTCCCCCCCTCTTTCTCAGTCCCTCTCTCTTTTTTCCACCTATTATTTTCCTCTCTGATCACTACCTCTAGTGGGGACATTACACTGCTCCATTAGGAGGTTCCGCCCTGCCCAGTGCTACACACGCCCAGAAACACGCATGCAAGCACTCTCTCACACACACACACAATTAGTCCGTCAAAAGAGAGCGAGAGCAATTACAGCAGAGAGCGAGCGCAATTAGAGCAGAGAGAGAGAGATCGAGAGCAATTACAGCAGAGAAAGACTAACACCTATAGGTCCGTGGCACCACAGACCTAATGGGCAGAACACACAATGCTAATACAGGACTCACTCCTCAGACTGTACAGGACTCTCACAGAACAAAGGATGACAGGGACGAGAAAACCTGTGCAGCATATGTTCGCCTATAAACATTCCCTGACCTCAGGCCTACCGCAGTCATTCTGTGTGGGTCTCTTTTTTATGTGTTAATTAATGTCCATAAGTGTGGTTGGTTGGCCACATGGCTCAAGGCGTGTGTGTGTCTCCCACCTGGCTGTAACACGCTGATCCCCAGCAGGTTGGACGTCCTGTTGGCCACTTTGCTCCAGGTGTTGTCGTAGTTCCTCCTCCAGAGGAGGGCAGAGCACTGATATGTCCCCGCCTCCCTACGCCCAGCACGCGTCACAGACAACCTGAAGTTGGTGTTGGCATGGGAACGGTCCACGGTGGTGCGGGTGCCCTGGCCCAGCAGCTGCTCGCCCCACTGCAGCGTGCCCTCACGGGTAAACGTCACCAGGTCTCGGAACTCGCCCACTGTGCCACCCTCACCACCCTCGCTGGCAGAACCCGAGCTGGAGGGCATGAAGCGCCAGGTGACGGAGGCGGGCACACGAGGGTTATGACGGGGCTTGACCAGGCACTGGAGATCAAACGAGTCGCCAAAGGTCACGCTAGGCGTCCGTGACGACGCTGACACCACGAAGGAGGATTCTGGGGAGACAGGAAATTATGTGTTAATGTTGGATAGTAAGGCTAAATTCCAAACCGACCCATAGCTCCTATTCCCTAAATTGGATTACTAGTTACTATTCCCTAATTCCTATACCCTAGTTTCTATTCCATAACTCCTATTTCCTAGCTGCTATTTCCTATCTGCTATTCCTTAGGCACTTGATGAAGTACAGTGGGGCAAAAAAGTATTTAGTCAGACACCAATTGTGCAAGTTCTCCCACTTAAAAAGATGAGAGGCCTGTAATGTTCATCACAGGTACATTTCAACTATGACAGACAAAATGAGAGAAAAAAAATCCAGAAAATCACATTGTAGGATTTTTAATGAATTTATTTGCAAATTATGGTAGAAAATAAGTATTTGGTCAATAACAAAAGTTTCTCAATACTTTGTTATATACCCTTTGTTGGCAATGACAGAGTTTAAACGTTTTCTGTAAGTCTTCACAAGGTTTTCACACACTGTTGCTGGTATTTTGGCCCATTCTTCCATGCAGATCTCCTCTAGAGCAGTGATGTTTTGGGGCTGTTGCTCCCTCCAAAGGGGCTGTTGCTCCCTCCAAAGATTTTCTATGGGGTTGAGATCTGGAGACTAGCTAGGCCACTCCAGGACCTTGAAATGCTTCTTACGAAGCCAGTCCTTCGTTGCCCGGGCGGTGTGTTTGGGATCATTGTCATGCTGAAAGACCTAGCCACGTTTCATCTTCAATGCCCTTGCTGATGGAAGGAGGTTTTCACTCAAAATCTCACGATACATGGCCCCATTCATTCTTTCCTTTACACGGATCAGTCGTCCTGTTCCCTTTGCAGAAAAACAACCCCAAAGCATGATGTTTCCACCCCCATGCTTCACAGTAGGTATGTTGTTCTTTGGATGCAACTCAGCATTCTTTGTCCTCCAAACACGACGAGTTGAGTTTTTACCAAAAAGTTATATTTTGGTTTCATCTGACCATATGACATTCTCCCAATCTTCTTCTGGGTGATCCAAATGCTCTCTAGCAAACTTCAGACGGGCCTGGACATGTACTGGCTTAAGCAGGGGGACACGTCTGGCACTGCAGGATTTGAGTCCCTGGCGGCGTAGTGTGTTACTGATGGTAGGCTTTGTTACTTTGGTCCCAGCTCTCTGCAGGTCATTCACTAGGTCCCCCCGTGTGGTTCTGGGATTTTTGCTCGCCGTTCTTGTGATCATTTTGACCCCACGGAGTGAGATCTTGCGTGGAGCCCCAGATCGAGGGAGATTATCAGTGGTCTTGTATGTCTTCCAATTCCTAATAATTGCTCCCACAGTTGATTTCTTCAAACCAAGCTGCTTACCTATTGCAGATTCAGTCTTCCCAGCCTGGTGCAGGTCTACAATTTTGTTTCTGGTGTCCTTTGACAGCTCTTTGGTCTTGGCCATAGTGGAGTTTGGAGTGTGACTGTTTGAGGTTGTGGACAGGTGTCTTTTATACTGATAACAAGTTCAAACAGCTTCCATTAATACAGGTAACGAGGGGAGGACAGAGGAGCCTCAAAGAAGAAGTTACAGGTCTGTGAGAGCCAGACATCTTGCTTGTTTGTAGGTGACCAAATACTTATTTTCCACCATAATTTGTAAATAAATTCATTAAAAATCCTACAATGTGATTTTCTGGATTTTTTTCCCTCATTTTGTCTGTCATATTTGAAGTGTACCTATGATGAAAATTACAGGCCCCTCATCTTTTTAAGTGGGAGAACTTACACAATTAGTGGCTGACTAAATACTTTTTTGCCCCACTGTATGTGAAAGGATTGGAGAGGTAAGCAGTGTGGCAGGTCAGGCAGCATGGCAGAGGCCATGTGGTGACAGACTGAAGGGAGCAACCCTCTGCTTCAAAACACAGACAAAGGGAAGGAGTAGGGATTGCAAGACCTAGTGGCACACAGTGAGAGTTTAATAAATTGCCTTCCTTCAGCAAGTTAGCTGTTAGAATCCATTCACTGTCCTCTGAAACACAAGCATGGAGAGGTTGTATACTGTATCTATAGAATATATAACGTATAAGGCTTAGTGTCACAATACCAGAATATTGACTTCGATACTGATACCAGGTTTAGTATCATGATACTCAATACCATGGCAAAAAAAGACGGTGTATTAGCCAAAGTCACAGAATGGCACTTGATCCAGACAGAAGCAGCAACTACTCTTCCTGGGGTCCAGCTAAATTAAGGCAGTTTATACAATTTTAAAACATTACAATACATTCACAGATTTCACAACACACTGTGTGCCCCAACTCCACCACTACCACATATACACAGTACTAAATCCATGTATAAACTAAATTTTTGACAATTCCTGACATTTAATCCTAGTAAATATTCCCCGTCTTAGGTCAGTTAGGATCACCACTTTATTTTAAGAATGTGACATGTCAGAATAATGGTAGAGTGATTTATTTCAGCTTTTCTTTCTTTCATCACATTCCCAATGGGTCAGACGTTTGCATACACTCAATTAGTATTTGGCAGCATTGCCTTTAAAATGATTTAACTTGGGTCAAACGTTTCAGGTAGCCTTCCACAAGCTTCCCATTCCTCCTGACAGAGTTGGTGTAACGAAGTCAGGTTTGTTTGGGGTCATTGTCCATTTGGAAGACCCATTTGGGACCGACTTCCTGACTGATGTCTTGAGATGTTGCTTAAATTTATCCACATCATTTTCCATCCTCATGATGCCATCTATCTTGTGAAGTGCACCAGTTCCTCCTGCAGAAATACACCCCCACAACATGATGCTGCCACCCCCGTGCTTCACGGTTGGGATGGTGTTCTTCAGCTTGCAAGCCTCCCACTTTTTCCTCCAAACATAACGATGGTCATTATGGCCAAACATTTCTATTTTTGTTTCATCAGACCAGAGGACATTTTTCCAAAAAGTACAATCTTTGTCCCTGTGTGCAGTTGCAAACCGTAGTCTGGCTTTTTTATTGTGGTTTTGGAGCAGTGGTGTTTATACTTGCGTAGTATTGTTTGTACAGACGAATGTGGTACCTCCAGGCATTTGGAAATTGCTCCCAAGGATGAACCAGACTTGTGGAGGTGTGCAATTTTTTTTTTTATGAGGTCTTGGCTGATTTCTTTAGATTTTCCCATGATGTCAAGCAAAGAGGCACTGAGTTTGAAGTTCGGCCTTGAAATACATCCACAGGTACACCTCCAATTGACTCAAATTATGTCAATTAGCCTATCAGAAGCTTCTAAAGCCATGACATCATTTTCTGGAATTTTCCAAGATCTTTAAAGGCACAGTCAACTTAGTGCATGTAAACTTCTGACCCACTGGAATTGTGATACAGTGAATTATAAGTGAAATAATCTGTCTGAACAATTGTTGGAAAAATTGCATCAGTTTGCATCAGTTACTTGCTTGCATCAGTTACTTGATGTGGAATAGAGTTCCATGTAGTCATGGCTCTATGTAGTACTGTGTGCCTCCCATAGTCTGTTCTGGATTTGGGGACTATGAAGAGACCTCTTGTGGTATGTCTTGTGGGGTATGCATGGGTGTCTGAGCTGTGTACCAGTAGTTTAGACAGACAGCTTGGTGCATTCAACTTGTCAATACCTCTCATAAATAAAAGTAGTGATGAAGTCAATCTCTCCTCCACTTTCAGCCAGGAGAGATTGACATGCATATTATTAATATTAGCTCTCTGTGTACATCCAAGGGCCAGGCGTGCTGCCCTGTTCTGAGTCAATTGCAATTTTCCTAAGTCCTTTTTTGTGGCACCTGATCACACGACTGAACAGTTATTAAGGTGCGACAAAACTAGGGCCTGTAGGACCTGCCTTGTTAAGGCGGCAGAGAATCGCTTTATTATAGACAGACTTCTCCCCATCTTAGCTACTACTGCATCAATATGTTTTGACCATGACAGTTCACAATCTAGTTACTCCAAGCTGTTTAGTCATCTCAACTTGCTCAATTTCCACAAGATTTAGTTGAGGTTTAGGGTTTAGTGAGTGTTTTGTTCCAAATACAATGCTTTTAGTTTTAGAAATATTTAGGGCTAACTTATTCCTTGCCACCTTGCCACCCACTCTGAAATTAACTGCAGCTCTTTGTTGAGTGTTGCCGTCATTTCAGTCTCTGTAGTAGCTGACGTGTATAGTGTTGAGTCATCCGCATACATAGAAACTCTGGCTTTACTTAGTCAGTGGCATGTCGTTAGTAAAAATTGAAAAAAGCAAGGGGCCTAAACAGCTACCCTGGGGAATTCCTGATTCTAACTGGATTATATTTGATAGGCTTCCATTAAAGAACACCCTCCGTGTTCTGCTAGACAAGTAACTCTTTATCCATATTATAGCAGGGGGTGTGAAGCCATAACACATTGTTTTTTCCAGCAGCAGACTATGATCGATAATGTCAAAAGCTGCACCGAAGTCTAACAAGACAGCCCCTACAATCATGTTATCATCAATTTCTCTCAGCCAATCATCAGTCATTTGTGTAAGTGCTTTGCTTGTTGAGTGTCCTTCCCTATAAGCATGCTGAAATTCTGTTGTCAATTTGTTTTACTGTAAAATAGCATTGTATCTGGTCAAACACATTTTTTCCCAGATGTTTACTAAGGGTTGGTAACAGGCTGATTGGTCGGCTATTTGAGCCAGTAAAGGGGTCTTTACTATTCTTGTGTAGCAGAATGACTTTGCTTCCCTCCAGGCCTGAGGGTACACGCTCTCTAGTAGGCTTAAATTGAAGATGTGGCAAATAGGAGTGGCAATATCATCTGCTATTATCGTCAGTAATTTTCCATCTAGATTGTCAGACCCTGGTGGCTTGTCATTGTTGGCAGACAATAATTGTTTCAATTTTTTCATCCACACGGACTTTACGGAATTCAAAAGTACAATTATTGTCTTTCATAATTTGGTCTGATATATGTGGATGTCTAGTGTCAGCGTTTGTTTCTGGCATGTCATCCCTACGTTTGCTTTTCTTGCAAATGAAAAAGTCATTAAAGTAGTTTGCAATATCAGTGGGCTTTGTGATGAATGAGCCATCTGATTCAATAAATGAAGGAGCCGAGTTGGCTTTTTTCCCAAGTTTTAATTTAAGGTGCCCCAAAGATTTTTTACTATCATCTTTCTATCATTTATCTTTGTTTCATAGTGTACTTTATTTTTCTTTTTATTTAGTTTAGTCACCTGATTTCTTAATTTGCAGTACGTTTGCCAATCAGTTGGGCTGCCAGACTTAATTGCCTTACCTTTTGCCTCATCCCTCTCAACCATACAATTTTAAGTTCTCTTAACAGGTTTTACAGTCATTTTCTTAATGGGTACGTGCTTATTAGTAACTGGAATAAGTAGTTTCATAAATGCGTCAAGTGCAGCATCTGGTTGCTCCTCATTACACACCACAGACCAGCAAATATTCTTTACATCATCAACATATGAATTACTACAAAACTTATTGTATGACCTCTTATACACTATATTAGGCCCAGCCTTTGTAACTTTGGTTTTCCTAGATTATATTGTGATCACTACATCCTATGGATTTGGAAACTGCTGTAAAGCAAATATCTGCAGCGTTAGTAAAGATGTGATCAATACATGTTGATGATTTAATTCCTGTGCTGTTTGTAACTACCCTGGTAAATTGACTGACAACCTGAACCAGGTTGCAGGCACTGGTTACAGTTAGATTTTTTTCCTGAGTGGGCAGCTTGATGATAGCCAGTCAATATTTAAACCACCCAGAAAATATACTTCTCTGTTGATAACACATACATTATCAAGCATTTCACACATATTTTCCAGATACTGACTGTTAGCACTTGGTCTATAGCAGCTTCCCATAATAATGGGCTTTAGGTGAGGCAGTTGTTGAATGTATGCTTTAATTAATCAATTATACAACAAATTTGACTTAGTTGTTTACCCATCTTACTACATAACAACATAATAGTAATAATTTATTTGAATGGTAAATCAAGGTGTAGTCTAGAGCTATTCACAATACAGGTGAGTGCATATTCAATAGGAGTTATTGCATATTCAAATTGAGTTATTGACCTGGTTTTAGCTGATTTCATTGGGCTACAGATGAAAAACAATCTATTTCCCTTACATTTGGGACTTACTTCATTGTACTGATCAACAACATTTGTATAGAAGAAAGCAATCTCTTATTTTATGTGTCTCTTTAAGCCCCATGATGTCATTCACACACATGGTCAGTTTGAGACTCGAGCAAAGATCATCTTGTTAACTGCTTGTGCAGCAGAAGTAGTGATACAGCCCAGACTCCCAGGGAGTGTAGTGGTTCCTCAGGACAGGCTAGAGCTGGCCACCAGTAAGTGGATCCGGAGCAGGAAACGGTGCTCTCACACTGTAAGGAGACATGGGCTGCGCTAATAGACAGACTTGATCCTCTCTCAGTAGACGACGTGAGATGCATTTTATGTTCTAGTATCGAAAAAGTAGTGAGTAGTCAGTATACCATGCAACACTAGTAAGGTTAATGGTCACCAGTGGTTGAACGGGGGAGGACTCTCCTGCTGAGATTAGCACACATTTACCCAGGGTGCACCGGGGCTTAGTTCTAGAGCCCTGTGCCAACGGAGCACAGATCAATTTATCATGACTGCCCGGGCGGCAGTGAATGTATGCGTGTCTCATCGAAGTGAGTGAGTGAGTTTGTAATGGTGTGAGATAGCAGAGTTCAGAACTAATGGTGATGCAACACCAAAGAAGGCTCCAGGGAGAGATTTGCTCTAAGAGCTGATTCTCGACCTGCTTCTTTCTCTAGCCAATCCAAACCTTCCTCATTAAGATAAGTCACCCTGGTCCAGTTAATAGGGCATAGACCTACACTACACCACTTAGAGAGTTGAGAAAGAGGAGGAGGGGAGATTCCCTGGTACAGTACACTTCACTCCACAGTTCACGCAGATATCCCTCCGTAACATCTTCCATTCTAGTCTGCGATTCTTACTGATATCAACCCATTTCAGTATCTTACTGCCCTCTTATACAGTGGGGCAAAAAAAGTATTTAGTCAGCCACCAATTGTGCAAGTTCTCCCACTTAAAAAGATGAGAGAGGCCTGTAATTTTCATCATAGGTACACTTCAACTATGACAGACAAAATGAGGGAATTGCAGATTCAGTCTTCCCAGCCTGGTGCAGGTCTACAATTTTGTTTCTGGTGTCCTTTGACAGCTCTTTGGTCTTGGCAATAGTGGAGTTTGGAGTGTGACTGTTTGAGGTTGTGGACGGGTGTCTTTTATACTGATAACAAGTTCAAACAGGTGCCATTAATACAGGTAACGAGTGGAGGACAGAGGAGCCTCTTAAAGAAGAAGTTACAGGTCTGTGAGAGCCAGAAATCTTGCTTGTTTGTAGGTGACCAAATACTTATTTTCCACCATAATTTGCAAATAAATTCATTAAAAATCCTACAATGTGATTTTCTGGAATTTTTTTTCTCATTTTGTCTGTCATAGTTGAAGTGTACCTATGATGAAAATTACAGGCCTCATCTTTTTAAGTGGGAGAACTTGCACAATTGGTGGCTGACTAAATACTTTTTTTGCCCCACTGTACATGTATTTCAGAGAGAGAGAGAGAAGCGGTGAGTGAGTGAGACCTCTTTCTGATTTTTACAAGATCCGATAATTCATGTCTATGAGACAGATTTCCCTATTATTCACTTGTCATCTCTCCCTCCTCTCCTCATCCCCCCTCTCCTCATCCCCCCTCTCCTCATCCCCCCTCTCCTCATCCCTCCTCTCCTCATCCCCCCTCTCCTCATCCTCCCTCTCCTCATCCCTCCTCTCCTCATCCCTCCTCATCCCTCCTCATCCCTCCTCTCCTCATCCCTCTCTCCTGGCAGTGAGTTGTCCATTGTGTCCTTCAGGGTGTGTAATCGATGGTTTTATGTCCAGACTGTTGGCTACTGCTGGGACAGCAGCCACAGTCCATAATTCTACATTAGACAATAACTCTCCTTCCATCTCTCGTTCAGCCCTTCCCTCCCTATCTCTATCTTCTTCCATCCATCTCAGTCACTGTCGGCCTCTGTGATGGGAGAGACAAGTTCACACTGATAATTCCTTTCCTATTATATTACCTTAATATGCCCTTTCCTATGTATATGTCGTTGTGAGTCGATTGTAAGTGTATGCCTATCATGTGTGTGCATGTTTGCTTATGTATGTGTTTGTTAGGTCTAAGCACCTGGGCTTGTCATCACAGACCTGCCAACCCAATCACTCCTGGGCACTCTTCAGCCAATCAGCTACCAGGATCCCCTAATGAACACTTTCACCATGGCAACGCATCACCTCTCTGTCAAACCCCAGAGGACACCATCACTAATCCCCAAGGGCCAGACAGCCAATTTGGAAAAGACGCATTGTGAAAAAAGGGAACGGAAGAACAGAAGGAGAAACAGATTAAAGGAGAAGAGAGAGAATAGAGGAGAGGATGAACAGAGGAAAAGAGTGCAGGCCTATTTATACCTTGGCATACTGTCACTGCTCTTCAGAGGAGACTTCAGTAGAGACTGAGGCAAGCAGATGCTACACATCTTGAAGACACAAGGACGCGCAGAGGCACAAACACGTGATACAGACACACAGGGAAACTGACACACATACTGTATACACAGAGACAGGCATACTGTATGCACAAATAAAATAAAAACAACGTGTAGGAACAATAACAAAATAAACATCTACATAATCTACATACAGGTAACTGCCAAAATAATGGAAACACTTGAGTAAATGAGGGATGCACAGTATATTGAAAGCCGGTGCTTCCACGCAGGTGTGATTCCTGAGTATATTAAGTTATTAACATCCCATCATGCTTAGGGTGATGTATAAAAATGCCCAGTTGCCCATTATTTTGTCTACCATGGCTAGAAGAAGAGATCTCAGTGACTTGGAAAGAGGGGTCTCAAAGGAGCTTAGTGTGTCTCAGTCACCAGATCTCAACCCAGTTGAACACTTATGGGAGATTCTGGAGCGGTGGCCATCAACAAAACACCAAATGATGGAATATCTCATGGAAAAACGGTGTCACATTCCTCTAATATAGTTCCAGACACTTGTAGAATCTATGCCAAGGCACATTGAAGCCGCTCTGGCTCATGGTGGCCCAATGCCCTATAAAGGCATTTTATGTTCGTGTTTCCTTTATTTTGTCAGTTACCTATAATTCATCCGTTTTTACTACCTCACAATAAATGGCCAATTAAAAAACGGACATATTTTCTCTCCCTCCACAGCAACACGATACTCTGCTGCAGGGACTAATCCCTTCTCTGTGTGTGTGTGTGTGTGTGTGTGTGTGTGCGCACTGAGCCCTTGGTTCCCCCAGCGCCTCAGTCAGTGCACCGCTCCACTGCCTCTCTCAGTCAGTCTGTACCAGTGATGTTCAGCTTAACTCACTGACAGAGGAAAGCCTGCCCACTGCTAAACACATTTTCATTTTAATAATTCTAGATAATCTGTGTGTACGCAAGTAGTGCGGGTGTGTTTCAAGTCAAGATTGTGTGTGTTCTGTCCATAATATCATGAAAAATAAAAACTATATCTGAAGTCAGAATGGTGTGTGTGTTGTGGTGACACACACCCCTTGGCTCTGCATGAATAAAGCATGCTTTACTTTCCAGCCTCTCAGTGAGCTATTCATCACAATATCTTACAACAGGTAGGAAAATTACTGCCCTCTTTGTGCTTCTGACATCCCCCGCACACGCTTACCAACTATCTAGGCCCGGAAGGACTGGATGTGTGTGTGTGTGTGTGTATTTGGGTGCTCACTCTAGAGAAAATCTAAAGAAATGCCAGAGATGACCTTTATGTGTGTGTATGTGTGTGTTCGCCTGTTGCTTAAGATTACAACTTGTCGTGACAGAGATGACCTTGATATGTATACTGTATGTGTGTCCGAGCTGACAAGGTAAAAATCTGTCGTTCTGCCCCTGAGCAAGGCAGTTAACACACTGTTCCCCGGATGTCGATTAAGGCAGCCCCCCGCACCTCTCTGATTCAGAGGGGTTGGGTTAAATGCAGAAGGCACATTTCAGTTGTACAACTAACTAGGTATCCCCTTTCCCTTTATATGCTCTGTGTGTGTGTGTCAGGGTGATATATAGATATCGTCCTGATATATATGTCTTCCTGAGTCATTGGGCAGCAGGGTAGCCTAGTGGTTCGAGCGTTGGACTAGTAACCGAAAGGCTGCAAGTTCAAATCCCCGAGCTGACAAGGTACAAATCTGTCATTCTGCCCCTGAACAGGTAGTTAACCCACTGTTCCTAGGCCGTCATTGAAAATAAGAATGTGTTCTTAACCTTTTGCGTGTAGGGAGCAGTATTTTCATTTTTGGCAAAAAAAAAGAAGAAACTGCCTATTTCTCAGCCGCAGAAACTAGAATATGCATAGAATTGTCGGATTAGGATAGAAAACACTCTAAAGTTTCCAAAACTGTAAAAATATTGTCTGTGAGTATAACAGAACTGATATTGCAGGCGAAAGGCTGAGGAAAATCCAATCAGGATGTGCCTCTTATTTTGAAACCTCTCTGTTCCTATGCATGCCTATCCTCCATTTAAAGGGATATCAACCAGATTCCCTTTTCTATGGCTTCCCTAAGGTGTCAACAGTCTTTAGACATAGTTTCAGGCTTTTATTTTGAAAAATTAGCGTGAAGGGTCACATTGCGTAAGTGGATAGGTGGGGGCTCTCAGAGTGAGTTTTGCGCAACTGAGTAAAGCGGCCATTGTTTCTCCCGCTGTTATTGAAAAAGCTACACACTCGGTTGATATATTATCGAATATATATTTTAAAAACAACTTGATTGATTATAAAAAACATTTGACATGTTTCTGTGGACATTATGGATATTATTTGGAATATACGCCTGCGTTGTCGTGACCGCTCTTTCCTGTGGATTTCTGAACATAACGCGACAAACAAATGTCGGTATTTTGGGTATAAAAATAATCTTTATGGAACGAAAGGAACATTTGTTGTGTAACTGGGAGTATTGTGAGTGAAAACATCCAAAGATCATCAAAGGTAAACTATTTTTTTGATAGCTTTTCTGATTTTCGTGACCTAGCTACTTAATGCTTAGTGTACATAATGTTATGTTATGCTATCGATAAACTTACACAAACGCTTGGATTGCTTTCGCTGTAAAGCATAATTTCAAAATCTGAGACGACCGGTGGATTAACAAAAGGCTAAGATGTGTTTTGCAATATTGCACTTGTGATTTCATGAATATTCATATTTTTTAGTAATATTATTTGACTGTGGCGCTATGCTATTCAGCGGTTGCTGATGACAATTATCCCGGTACCGGGATGGGTAGCGTCAAGAAGTTTAACTGACTTGCCTAGTTAAATAAAGGTTAAAAAACAAACAAACAAACAAACAAATTCCCTACCACACACACTCACCCACGGTCTTAACAGTGATGGTCTTGGTGGCTGATTTCTCTCCTATTATCTCCCAGCTCTGCTCTGGCTCAGTCCCGGCTTCCACCCACTCTGTGGCCGTGCACCGGTACAGCCCCTCGTCCCCAGGCAGGGCGTTGTATAGGGACAGGGTATAGATGTCCTCCCGTACCCTCTCTACCCGGATCTCCCCGTAGCTGGAACGCTCACGGTACCCAGGGCCTGGTCGGACGGTCCCGTCGCGGTCTACGGAGACCAGGTCCTGCGGAGAGGTGGAGCCCTGCTTCTCACTCCACTGCCAGGCCACAGAGAGAGGACCTGTGGTGGAGTGGATGGAGCAGGTCAGCTGGACCACATCCCCCTCCTGGACCTCTGACGAGTTACTGGACAAAGACACGGTGACGTTACTCTCTGGTGGAGGGAGAGAGGAGAGGAGTGGGGAGAGAGAGAGAGAATTCAGAGAGGGAGGGTTGAGGTAGAAGGAGTGACAGAACAAAAACAAAATAAGTCAACATGGACCAAAACCTCTCCAATGACATTTTGACAGGGTTTTACATTTAAATAATTAAACACTAGAACCAGGCTTCAAATGTAAAACAATTCAGAGGACAAAAAGAACCACAGCAGTATCGTGTCTACCAGTGACTGGAGTATACTACTGACTAGCCCATGCATGTACTGTATTTATGTCACAGCAGCTTGTATCTGTGGAGATGATCACTCGACTCTGAACTTGGGGCAGCTGAGAAAAAGAGAGAGAGGAACTGTCAGAGACACACACAGACCCCAGTGGACTGATGCGTTCTGGTTAGCAGATCCCACTTCTGACACCTAATGTAATGCAGCTGATACCCAGGCCCACCCAGGGCTTAGGGGCCGGGCCTGAGGTCACACGGCCCAGCGTCTGAGGGATTCCTCCTCAGAAGAAAGTGCAGGAGGATAAAAGTCTTTAGCTGCCCGTCCCCTGTGCTTTAAAACAGACCCTCTCTCTCCTCCTCGCATCACTTCAGCGCCTTTCACACACTGCAGAGCCTGGCAGAGCGCTGCCCGGCCCCAACACCCCCTTCAACCCTCGGGTGATCTGAGTCTACAGGGAGGGCTTCTTTCTCCTTTCTCTGCTGTCAGAGTATGAGGGGTTGACTGGGTGCTAACCACCCCTCCTTACCAAGCCCCAGCCCTGGGAGAATACAAAATGAAGCAGCCTTTCCACACTTACATGAACAAATGGAAGGCCTCCATCCCTTTCTCTTCTTCTCTATCTTTTAATTTCACCACAGCTTTTCACCATATTAAATACATTATACATTGTCTCTGTCTCTCGGCTCTTAGTGTCAATGTGGATTTGTATGAACATCACAGATGGTTAGGCAGGCAGAGGGCAGCTTCTCTCCTCTTCAAA
Organism: Oncorhynchus mykiss; assembly: GCF_057628025.1. Lineage (NCBI taxonomy): Eukaryota > Metazoa > Chordata > Actinopteri > Salmoniformes > Salmonidae > Oncorhynchus > Oncorhynchus mykiss. The sequence goes on from NC_143043.1 coordinate 31,411,042, forward strand.
CCCGCCTGTTTTTGTCTTTCTCCTCTTTCAATTCTCTCCCTGTCTCCCAATTGTTCATTCTCTCCCACCATATCCGTTTCTGTTCATGGGTCTCTCTCTCTCTCTTCTGTGTGTTTCTAGCCCTCTTTCTCTTTACTCCACTCTCTCTCTCTCTCTCTCTGTCCCTTCCTTTTCTGTGTCTCTCTCTCTCTCTCTCTCTCTGTCCCTTCCTTTTCTGTCTCCCTCTCTCTCTCTCTCTGTCCCTTCCTTTTCTGTGTCTCCCTCTCTCTCTCCTGCCCGTCTCTCACTCCCTCTTTCCCTTTTCTCTGTGTTTCTATCCCTCTTTCTCTTTACTCCTCTCTCTCTCTGTCCCTTCCTTTTCTGTGTCTCTCTCTCTCTCTCTCTCTCTCTGTCCCTTCCTTTTCTGTGTGTCTCTCTCTCTCTCTCTCTCTGTCCCTTCCTTTTCTGTGTGTCTCTCTCTACTGCCCGTCTCTCACTCCCTCTTTCCCTTTTCTCTGTGTTTCTATCCCTCTTTCTCTTTACTCCACTCTCTCTCTCCCTTCCTTTTCTGTGTCTCTCTCTCTCTCTCTCTCTGTCCCTTCCTTTTCTGTCTCTCCCTCTCTCTCTGTCCCTTCCTTTTCTGTGTCTCTCTCGCTCTCTCTCTACTGCCCGTCTCTCACTCCCTCTTTCCCTTTTCTCTGTGTGTTTGTAATTCATAGCAGCGCGTTTACCCCTCTTCCCTGCCCAAGGTAAACTCATTCATCAGGACTGATTTGTCAGCACTGTTTACACCTCTCTCTTCCCGTCCTCCTGCTCTCAACCCTCTCTAACCCATACTACCCCATCACCGCTGTTAATGGGTCCAGATACAAGGGATGGTAACTAGAGGCGGGTGAGTTGGGGGAGTCAACCTGACCCCATACCCCTCTACCCACTTTCCATTAAGAACTCCCTCCCTGCTGTAACCATGGTTATTAAATATACAATGCTTTTATAGAACATTAAATCTATGTTAGGGAAACAAAAGGTCCCATTAGGGAGAATCCCTGGGGATTACTGGGGCCATGTGGGGGCCAGGGGGGCTTTGTTTTGGGACAGTTTGGGCGGGAGTGGAGTGAAGTGGGGGGTTCTTGAGTAAGGTCAGGATGGTTGGGTGCAGGTGGTGGATGATGGCATATTTAGGGTGGGTTGTTATTGTGTTTTTATGCTGGTAACAGCAGGCTTTAGCATTCAACACCAGCCCTTAGCAATAGAGAGTGAGGGATAGAGAGGCTTTAGAGCTGCAGACTGGGGGGGGGGGGCACTGAACTACTAGACAGAGAGGAAACATCAGGATAGAAAGAGAGAGGATGAGAACATTGGGCACTGGAGGTTTTGGGAGGGTTGTATTAGCTAGATTAGGCTTCATATCGCCTCCCAGTGTTCCAGCACGCCCCTAGTGGCCAACACTCTGAAAGCCCAGCTGAGTCACTCAGCTCCAGCAGAACACATTAATTTAGCTCAGGGATCCATTAGTGGGCCCTGGAGAGCTAGGCCCCATTCCTTCCTCTCTCCTTCTTCACACTCTCATTTCACGGCTGTTAGTTCAGTCTCCTGCATCCTCCTCTCCAGCTCTCTCCATTATCCAACCTAGCAGCTCACTCGCAGCTCTGAGCTAAGGAAATGAGAAGGACCATAATACTGCATTACCAATATTTAGCGATCCACTCAGACAGAAAATTAGCGATGGGGGAAAAGTCGATACAGTTCCATATCACAATATTATTTTGATACTTTGACCCCAAGTACAAATAATATTTGAATTGCTAGGTAGTGTTAGCTACATCTAGTCATCTCTGTACCTGCACCCAAACTCCAGTATTTGTCCTTCTATAGCCTTGAAACAATTGAGACATGGATTGTGTATGTATGCCAATCAGAGGGTAAATGGGCAAGACAAAATGTAAGTACCTTTGAACGGGGTATGGTAGTACAGTTGAAGTCGGAAGTTTACATAGACTTAGGTAGGAGTCATTAAAACTCATTTTTCAACCACTCCACAAAGTTCTGTTCAAGTCGGTTAGGACATCTACTTTGTGCATGACACAAGTAATTTTTCCAACAATTGTTTACAGACAGATTATTTCACGTATAATTCACTGTATCACAATTCCAGTGGGTCAGAAGTTTACATACACTAAGTTGACTGTGCCTTTAAACAGCTTGGAAAATTCCAGAAAATTATGTCATGGCTTTAGAAGCTTCTGATAGGCTAATTGACATTGTTTGAGTCAATTAGAGGTGTACCTGTGGATGTATTTCAAGGCCTACCTTCAAACTCAGTGCCTCTTTACTTGACATCATGGGAAAATCAAAAGAAATCAGCCAAGACCTCAGAAAAAAAATTGTAGACCTCCACAAGTCTGGTTCATCCTAGGGAGCAATTTCCAAACGCCTGAAGGTACCACGTTCATCTGTACAAACAATAGTACGCAAGTATAAACACCACGGGACCACGTAGCTGTCATGCCACTCAGGAAGGAGACTCGTTCTGTCTCCTAGAGATTAACTTACTTTGGTGCGAAAAGTGCAAATCAATCCCAGAACAACAGCAAAGGACCTTGTGAAGATGCTGGAGGAAACAGGTACAAAAGTATCTATATCCACAGTAAAACGAGTCCTATATCGACATAACCTGAAAGGCCACTCAGCAAGGAAGAAGACACCATCCCAACCGTGAAGCATTGGGGTGGCAGCATCATGTGGGGGTGCTTTGCTGCAGGAGGGACTGGTACACTTCACAAAATAGATGGCATCATGAGGACAGAAAATGATGTGGATATATTGAAGCAACATCTCAAGACATCAGTCAGGAAGTTAAAGCTTGGTTCCAAATGGGTCTTCCGAATGCACAATGACACCAAGCATACTTCCAAAGTTGTGGCAAAATGGCTTAAAGACAACAAAGTCAAGGTATTGGAGTGGCCATCACAAAGCCCTGACCTCAATCCCATAGAAAATGTGTGTGCGGAACTGAAAAAGCGTGTGCGAGCAAGGAAGCCTACAAACCTGACTCAGTTACACCAGCTCTGTCAGGGGGAATGGGCCAAAATTCAAGCTTGTGAAGGTTATGGAGGGCTACCCGAAAATGTTTGACCCAAGTTAAACAACTTAAATACAATGCTACCAAATACTAATTGAGTGTATAAACTTCTGACCCACTGGAAATGTGATGAAAGAAATAAAAGCTTAAATAAATATCTCTCCTACTATTCTGACATTTCACATTCCCAGTGGGGAATTTCACAAAATAAAGTGGTGATAACATAACTGACCTAAGACATGGAATTTTTACTGGAATTAAATGTCAGGAATTGTGAAAAACTGGGTTTAAATGTATTTGGCTTAGGTGAATGTAAACTTCCGACTTCAACTATAGGTGCCAGGTGCAACAGTTTGTGCCAGGAATTGCAACGCTGCTGGGTTTTTCACACTCAACCAGTTTCCCATGTGTTTCAGGAATGGGCCACCACCCAAAGGACATCCAGCCAACTTGACACAACTGTGGGAAGCATTGGAGTCAACATGGGCCAGCATCCCTGTGGAACGTTTTCGACACCTTGTAGAGTCCATGCCCTGACGAATTGAGGCTGTTCTGAGGGGGAAAAAAAGGTGTTGAATGTGTTCCTAATGTTTGGTGTACTCAGTGTATAGTGAGCAATATGTTTAGAACAGAAAATCGCAATAAAATCCAAGTATCGAATCGCGAGTATCACAATACATATCGCATCGGCACCCAAGTATCATGAAAATATCATCTTGTGAGGTCCCAGGCAATTCTCAGCCCTATAGAAAATAATGGTGTAATAAAGAGTGGTTTATTCTCAGTGAGACTCACGGTCCACAAGAGGCTCTATTGTTCTCTGGAATAGAGGTCTCTGACCTCCACTCTGGGAGGATGCATAATGTATATCATTAGAAAAGCATACTACTATCAACGTGTCAATCAAATGTCGTTTAACTCAGTGGTTCCCAAACTGAGAAACGTGGGGGACGCGAGGGGTCGGCAGTGGGGTGAAGAGGCGCAGGGGCCCCAATTCTTTAAACCTATTCTTGAAAATTGTAATAGTATAATGCAAGGTACAATTTAGAAATGATCAGTTCCTCTTGTCATATTAGTCATTACATACCTTAGAGAGCTATTTATAACCGGCCAGAAATGTCCAGATCAACTTGCCCATGTATGCTAACGTTTTTTTGCCCATAGATATTGTTGTAATCTTTTGGTCAATCAAATATCACATGAATACACATTAGACATGGCAAAATGTATAGAATTTCAAGGAAATTTGCTTTAAAACTGTTAAATGTTCTTTGCACCCAATGACAAAATGTGTAGAATTGCAGGAAATAATCTTTAAACCTGCTAAATGTTCTCTCCACTAACAAGAGGGGTGTGAACAGTTTGTGTCATGAACAGTGCTTGTGCCCATAGAAATAGATGTGGTGCGCGCAGGGAGGGGCGCCCTCAAGTGAAAAAGTTTGGGAACCCTTGGTTTAACTGACCAAGAGGCCTTTTACTACCAAAGGGGCCAATAGCGTGCCGTGTTGATACTCACTGATGGGCTGGACGGTGATCTGGACGTTGCGTGACCTCTTGCTCCGGTCTATAAAGTCCCCAGTGGGTGTCTTCTCCCTCTCCGTGACTCTACAGATGTATTTCCCAGCATCCTCTGGTCGGAGGCGCTGCAACTTTAGCAGGTGCACGGCGGGGCTCTCCTTACGCACGGTCATGTGACCGGCGGCCTCGCGCGCCACATAGTCGGGTCCCAGGACGGGCACAGCGCTGGGCCCTATCACGGCAACCGACGAGCTGCTGAACACCCACGACACCGAGAAGAAGCGCTCGGGCACGCTCTGGGCATCGATGGTGCAGCGTAGCTCCAGCGGCTCGCCCGCCGTGAAGGACCGCCGCTCCGTGCTCACCTGGATAGAGAAGTCCCGATCTGGGGGAGAGAGAGATAAAATGAGTTAAAAAGCAGAGTTTAGCTCCTCCTGTCTCCAGATAGCACATGTCAACACACTCCAGTCCTTAATGAAAAGAGATGGTGTTACTTTCCACCAGGACGCTGAAGTCCCGATCTGGGGGTATGGAGGGAGAAGGAAAGGGGAGAGGGATAAGAGAAATTGTCATCCCCTATTTGAACATTTAGCATCAGTATGGTTTCAGCTGCCAGTTTCTCCCAAAGACAGAGAGAGGGAAGGAGTCATCAACTCTGATTTAGCTGTTGCATATCACATATTCCCTCATCCTCATATAACGCATGAGAGCATGACAAGCTGCTCGGGATAGAGACCTTCTTTAAATACCAGCATATGAAATTAAAATGCATCACACTAACACATCCTATTCTTTAATGTCTGCTGCCTGTCACATTGGGTGCAGAGAGAACAAGAGAAAGAGGAGAGAGAGAGAAAGAGAAAGGGGGGTGGTCACACAAGGGGTCAGCTATGCCCACAGTGAAGCGCAGCTCCTACAGCCTCCTCCTCTCCTCTCATCCTCCTCTCCCCTTGGTTTCACCTCCAACACAGAAACACAGCGAATTAAGATTCTCTACAGCAGACGAAAAAAGCCTCGCCACTCCGCTCGTCTCCTTCGCTCTTCCTGACAGAAGAGAGAGGAGAGGAGGCCGAGCAAACATTATCAGTGTAGCTGTCTCTGCATACACCTCTGACTGGGCTCCCAATTATAGATGGACTCTGCACACGGCGGCACCAGCTTTTATTTACAGTATTCATTTCAACATGATGAGCGGCGGTATGCTCTGTGCATCGCATTCCCTCTCTGCTCTCAGAGAGGTGCTAGCCCCTGGCTGTAATTATAAAGACTTTAAACAGACTTCCTGAGAAAACACAGTCGTGGAAAAGTTCAAAGCCTGCCATTTGAAGAGGGGAGGGGGGTGACTGTTTACATGTACACACACACAGTGAACTTTCACGCAGAGCGCTTGTCTCTAAAATGACAATGAGCCTAATAGCTAACAGTCTGGCACTGCCTGGACAGATAGAAGCAGACTCACACACAAACAGGTCATCACTAACAGAGTGGAAAGCAGATGCCAAAACAAAGGCAAGTGACGATCATTGACCAATGAAGCGGCAGGATATTGCATTGTGACATCAGATCTGTATTCCTGGCTGGATCTAAACTAATGGAGCTGTGACCTGCTTTACAAGGACAACTTAGAGTTCAGCAACAAACATGGCCATGGGAAACTGGGTCGTACTCACTGGGCACCAAACTGAAGCAAACAGATGAAAATGGGGAGGTACCATCTCAATTTGTCCAATAAGAAATGCTTTTTACGTTTTCCATTGCACAACGTTTTGAAACTTTTTGCTATGATGCATCTTCATGAATACTGCCATGAACTGTGCCTGGGCAATACTGAGAGGTGAGAGACACAGAGGAAGGGAGGAGCTAAAAGTGGAGACATGCACCTGTCAACGGTTTGTAATAAATTAAACGTGAAAAGAAACAGGCCAATCAGATGCAGCGAGAGAGTAGGAAGTTAGAAAACAAGAGAGTTTGGAAAAGACAAAAGGGGGCAAGGGAGAGATGTGGGATGTGACGTTAAAGGGAGAAACAGAGAGGGTCTGAAAACAGAAAGGCAAGGAGAGCAGAGAACAAGAAAGATAACTAAAAAAAGAGAGGTTTAAAGATGTGTAGAGGGAGAGATGTGACGAGAAAGGGAGAGAACGATAAAGTGAGGGAGAGAGAGAGATGGAAAGAGAAGAGGTCCATTAGGATTCTGTCCTTGTCTAGCCTCTCTCCTCTCTGTCTGTGGGTGATTAGCCAGTGATGGGGCTGTCTCAGGGTCCTCTCTCTCCCTCCCTCCAATACACACAGCCTAATGAAAGAGCCTCCAACACACACACACACACACACACACACACGCACACACACAGTAGACACATACACGCCCTGCTCTACTCCCTTTGTCACACTACAACACTCCCATCCATTTTAGATTATAAAAAAGAGAGAGTGAAGAGAGTGGCTAACTTATTGCTCTTCTGAGAGACAGAGTCTTCCTATCGAACATCCTCTGATCACGATCTGGGGCGCCATTTACAATCAATGAATAATTCCACTGTCATTCTGCAAAAAAAATGTATACAAATGTTTTGCACCATATATCTACTGGAATGGTGTTCCTGGATCTGGAGAAAGACAGTATTGTACTGTACAGTGGCCCTGTATGTAATGTGTGTTTTGGGGGATTTTGCTATCCTGAACGACTAGAAGTCCTCACAAGGATAGTACAGTGTGTGTGTAGTTCAGACTCTGTTCTTGTGCCCTGTCTGCTGGGTTAGAGGTCGACAGCTAATTATAAGATCATTATCATAAGAAGCATACTATCTCCTCTGTCTCGCTCTCTCGCCTGTTCCGCTCCACCCTCCTCCCATCTCTGGGGGAATTTCCCCAGTATAACCGTGGATGGCTGAGAGATTTAACTCTCGTCACAAACAGAGCTGTATGTGTCATATACAGTAGACGAGCCCAGACACAAAGGGAGTTTCACTGTAGGATACACAGAGGGAACACTGAGGAATAGAAATTACATTTCGTCTCTGACTTCAAGGTCACAGGAAGCCCAATGAGATGACGTACTACTATCACTACTATCATGAAACACTCCATTATTGTCAGGGTGTGTGTACTTCCTGCTTCCTGACCCTGTGCAATCTCTGACCCTTGTAACAATCCAGCTTTGTGTTTCCTGTATGCCAGTCAACACATGCACGAATACACTGATAAGGGCAGTCCGTAGAGGTTTGGTAAGCTCTCCTTAGTGCTCTAATGAGCTTAGTGAGAGATACTGATCAGCCCTCGGAGAGTGTGTATGACGAGTCACAACCTTACACACACACAAACAATTTTGCCACTCCGGTCGCCCCCTACTCACCAGTGGGCTGTATACGTAGCTGGGTCTTGTCGGCCTGCTTGCGGGTCATGGCGAACCAGCTGCGGTCGGGGTCCTGGATCCACTCTGCAGCCTGGCAGTAGAGCAGGCCCTGGTCAGCAGGCTGCAGCCGGTGGATGGTCAGCCTGTAGGACGTAGCGCTGGTCTTATCCAGTCTCAGGTCTCCTGAGGTCATCCTCTGTTTGTATGGCCCGCCGGCATGGAGGACAAAGTCCCGGGACAGAGTGAGGATCTCCAGGGGTGGGGCGACAGCGTCTTCCGGGGAGCGCAGGTACCAACCCACAGACAGGTGGGTGTGCTGCTCCGTCGCCCGGGAAACCTCACAGCTGAGCTGGAGCGTGTCTCCCTCCACCTGGGAGAGGGTCTGTGGCGGCGCGGCGACGGTGAGGGAGTCGGGGATGACTGCAGGAGGAGAGGAGAGAAAGAAGAAGAGAGAAAAGATGAGTGTCACATCAGTGGTTCAGTGTTTGCTTAGCACATGGATCAAAGTTGTGGCTTTCATTCCCACATATACAATATTTACACATGTAAACTTTAAGTGGCTTTAGATTAGCATTTGCTATAGGACATTGTTGTTATATTTCTGTCACATCAGCCCTTTGCGTTGACACCTTCTCTTGCATATAGCATAACCCTCTCAGACATACAGTACCTCTCCCTCCCCTCATAGACCTCACACACAAGCTGTTCACTCCCTTACCATCGGGCGGACGGTATCGGCATGAGGTCTGATACCAACAGGCTCAGAGACAGTTTCTATCTACAAGCTATCAGACTGCTGAACACTTGAACTGGACTGACCACCTGCTCAGACACTTCTCACACACACACACACACACACACACACACACACACACACACCTCTTATTATCATTGCAAAATATTGCACAATTAACAAAAAAAACACTTGCGCCCCCCCCCCCCTTCCCCAAAACACATGTAAATATTGCACTATAAATTGTGCCTTTCTGTATTATAATTATGCTATAAATATCAAAGACTCCAGCCATCCTAGTCATGGACTGTTCTCTCTCCTTCCGTACGGCAAGCGGTATCGGAGCACCAAGTCTAGGTCCAAGAGGCTTCTAAACAGCTTTTAAACCCAAGCCATAAGACTCCTGAACAGCTAATCAAAAAGCTACCCAGACTCCTCTTTTACAACCCTGCTACTCTGTTTGTCTATGCATAGTCACGTTACCTCTACCTACATAATACCTCAATTACATCCACTAACCGGTGCCCCCACACATTGACCCTATCGGTACCCCCTGTATATAGCCCCCACACATTGACCCTATCGGTACCCCCTGTATATAGCCCCCACACATTGACCCTATCGGTACCCCCTGTATATAGCCTCGCTATTGTTATTTTACCACTGCTGTTTAATTGTTGGTTACTTTTATTTGAAATGTTTTACTTATCAATTGTTTACTTAACACCGATTTTTTAAAACTGCATCGTTGGTTAAGGGCCTGTAAGTACGCATTTCACTGTAAGGTTTACTACATCTGTATTTGGTGCATGTGACAAATAATGTTTTTGATTTGATTTATTCTATCCTACTGAGCTATTTCCTTTATGTTCATATTCATATATTTTATATTTCTTATTGTTGTTGCATTGTTGGATGGTGTATACAATGTGTATCCTGTATATACGACTAAAAAAACTTTAAACTTGTAACTCCACCCACACACACACACACACACACACACACACACACACACACACACACACAGTGTTCAACAAGCCTGGGCACGTTCTCCTGACTGACAGCCCTAACCCTGTGAAGCCTCAGACGGAGGTCTACCAGATCACACACTCTAAATATACAGACAATGTGTTTGGAATGAGAACACATTTCAGCATTAGCTAGCATCTAAAACTGACAACAGAGAGAGTCAAACCCGGCCGGTTAAGAACAGAGAGAAAGAGAGGAAAAGCAGGAGAGAAGAAGAGAGTGACATGACAGGTTTGAGAGGGAGGAGTGGTAAAACACTCTATACATCTCCAGAAATAAACCCTGGTTACTCTGTCTGGAGACAGGGATCGGCAGGCGGCAGGATTATTATGGGATGGAAGACTAAATGTCCCAGCAGCAGTCAGAGGGTGTGTGTGTGTGTGAAGATACATCCCGTCTAAATGTCTGTCAGTTGGACTCATATCCTGTTTGGGTCCTATTATCTCAGTAGGAAATGGCTCATCTAACCGGTCAGGGGCTTGATGTGATTAACATCTAATGGTTGACACACACACACACACTCTGCCCTAGTATGTATAAAGACAGTGTGTAGGACACAATGTGCAGCAGCAGTCCTCCTTTTTGTTGACCTGGACAAATGAATGGAGGATGGAAAAATGCAGGGACTGAGAGTAGGCTTTCCAGTAATACAGTGTAGTATTGTCAAGCCCTGGTTAAGATGCTTGGCTCTTCAAGGGCTTTGTCAAGATATATGATATTGGAGTGCATTGTGCAGCAGGCACATGGTATTGCAAAGCAATTGAAACACATAAGCATTGTTATTGTGGAGATGGGCATGGGCTGGTTTCAAGCCTGGGTGGTATCCATCTATCCCGAAGCTTTCCTGGTATGAATGAGCACATATGCTAACAGCTTGCTTGTCTGTCTTGTTGTCTGTGTCTGTGTCTAGAGCTGGGATGATGAACCTAAAATTATTAACACCAACCATACTAATCACAGGCATTTTGCTTACAGTGTGTTCGGAAAGAATTCAGACCCCTTGACTTTTTCCACATTTTTGTTAAGTCACAACCTTATTCTAAAATGGATTAAATAGTTTTTTCCCTTATCAATTGACAAACTATACCACATAATGACAAAGCAAAAACAGTTTAGAAATGTTTGAAAATGTTTTTAAAAAATAATTAAATATTATATTTACATAAGTTTTCAGACCATTTATTCAGTACTTTGTTGAAGCCCATTTGGTAGAGATTAAACTCAAGAACTTTGGGGTATGATGCTACAAGCTTACATAGTTTAGATACTCTCGAAGTCGACTGTGCTTTTAAACAGCTTGGAAAATTCCAGAACATTATGTCATGGCTTTAGAAGCTTCTGTTAGACTAATTGACATCATATGAGTCAATTGGAGGTGTGAGTTTGAAGGTAGGCCTTCAAACTCAGTGCCTCGTTGCTCGACATCATGGGAAAATAAAAAGAAATAAGCGAAGAACTCAGAAAAAAAATGTAGATCTCCACAAGTCTGGTTCATCCTTGGGAGCAATTTCCAAATGCCTGAAGGTACCACGTTCATCTGGTCAAACAATAGTATGCAAGTATAAACACCATGGGACCACGCAGCCGTCATACCGCTAAGGAAGGAGACGCATTCTGTCTCCTAGAGATGAACGCACTTTGGTGCGACAAGTGCAAGTCAATCACAGAACAAAAGCAGAGGACCTTGTGAAGATGCTGGAGGAACAAGTACAAAAGTATCTATATCCACAGTAAAACGAGTCCTATATCGACATAACCTGAAAGGTCGCTCAACAAGGAAGACACTGCTCCAAAACCACCATAAAAAAGCCAGACTTAGGTTTACAACTGCACATGGGGACAAAGATTGTACTTTTTGGAGAAATGTCCTCTGGTCTGATGAAACAAAAATAGAACTGTTTGGCCATAATGACCATCGTTATGTTTGGAGGAGAAAGGGGGAGGCTTGCAAGCCGAAGAACACCATCCCAACAGTGAAGCACGGGGGTGGCAGCATCATGTTGTGGGGGTGGTTTGCTGCAGGAGGGACTGGTGCACTTCACAAAATAGATGGCATCATGAGGACGGAAAATTATGTGGATATATTGAAGCAACATCTCAAGACAGTCAGGATGTTAAAGCTTGGTCGCAAATGGGTCTTCCAAATGGACAATGACCCCAAGCATACTTCTAAAGTTGTGGCAAAATGGCTTAAGGACAACAAAGTCAAGGTATTGGAGTGGCCATCACAAAGCTCTGATCTCAATCCTGTAGAAAATTTGTGGGCAGAACTGAAAAAGCGTGTCCGAGCAAGGAGGCCTACAACCCTGACTCAGTTACACCAGCTCTGTCAGGAGGAATGGGTCAAAATTCACCCAACTTATTGTTGGAAGCTTGTGGAAGGCTACCCGGAACATTTGACCTAAGTTAGGCAATGCTACCAAATACTAATTGAGTGTATGTAAACTTCTGACTCACTGGGAATGTGATGAAAGAAATAAAAGCCCAAATAAATCATTCTCTCTACTATTATTCTGACATTTCACGTTCTTAAAATAAAGTGGTGATCCTAACTGACCTAAGACAGGGAATTTTTACTCTGATTAAATGTCGGGAATTGTGAAATACTGAGTTTAAATGTATTTGGCTAAGGTGTATGTAAACTTCCAACTTCAACTCTTTGTGCCTTTACTGAGGAGTGGCTTCCGTCTGGCCACTGTAGTATAAAGGCCTTATTAGTAGAGTGCTGCAGAGATGGTTGTCCTTCTGTAAGGTTCTCCCATCTCCACAAAAGAACACTGGGGCTCTGTCAGAGTGATCATCGGGTTCTTGGTCACCTCCCTGACCAAAGCCCTTCTCCCTCGATTGCTCAATTTGGCCAGGCGGCCAGTTCTAGAAAGAGTCTGGGTGGTTCCAAACTTCTTCCATTTAAGAATGATGGCCACTGTTCTTGGGGACCCTCAGTGCTGCACACATTTTTTGGTACCCCAGATCTGTACCTCGACACAATCCTGTCTGAGTTACACGGACAATTCCTTCAACCTCATGGCTTGATTGTTTTCTCTGACATGCACTGTCAACTGGGGGACCTTATATAGACAGGTGTGTGCCTTTCCAAATCATATCCAATCAATTGAATTTACCACAGGTGGACTCCAAATTGTAGAAACATCTCAAGGATGATCAAAGGAAACAGGATGGACCAGAGATCAATTTCGAGTCTCACAGCAAAGGGTCTGAATACTTATGTAAATAAGGTATTTCTATTTTTTACTTTTAATAAAACGTGCAAAAATGTCCAAAAACCTGTTTTCCCTTTGTCATTATGGGATATTGTGTGTAGATGGATTAAATATCAATCTTAGAATAAAGCTGTAAATGTGGATTGTGGAAAAAGTCAAGGCGTCTGAATACTTTCCGAAGGGACTGTACATCGTTCATTACAATATGTAGCCTACACTACAGAAATGCGAGTGATTGTTATTGTGACAATTGATGGCTACAACCATCAAACCAGTAGCAGTAGTTTAAAGGATAATACAATTTTTAAAAAACTACTGTGGTGCACATTAATGTTATAAACTTATCATTCTATTTTTTATTATCGCATTAAGTCAGGCGATTTATCGCAATATGGACTTTTGTCCATATCGTTCAGCTCTGTGTGTTTGTGTGTGTGTGTGTGTGTGTGTGTGTGTGTGTGTGTGTGTGTGTGTGTGTGTGTGTGTGCCCGCACACTTGAACAGGGGACAGATTCTGAGAGATGGAGCAGGAATAAGAGAGAGAGACACCACGACAGAGTGATCAGAGAGCTAGAATAAGAGAGAGAGAGACACCACGACAGAGTGATCAGAGAGATAGAATAAGAGAGAGACAGACACCACGACAGAGTGATCAGAGAGATAGAATAAGAGAGAGACAGACACCACGACAGAGTGATCAGAGAGATATAATAAGAGAGAGACACACCACGACAGAGTGATCAGAGAGATAGAATAAGAGGGGAGGATCTGGTTACTGCAGTTTATCACCGGGGAGAAAAACATAACATGAAAGGAGAGGGATGAAAATGACAGGGAATAATTACGTTTGTCCTTCATTCCCATTGAAATAGTGCTCATGTACGGTCCGGAAATGGAAAATGTAGCATGTCAGTATACAGATTTGGGTTGCATTGAGCTGAAATGACTTTGAATTCACTGAAATAGTTTGGAATTGATTAGAGTTGACAAGGGTTGAATGAGTTACAGGCAATCCCTGTCACTAAAGGGTAAAAGTCGTTTTCTCCGTGTCAACACCAAATATCTGTTACTTAGCGACGAGTACAACTGTACCATCAAATCGATTGCCAACAAGTAGCAGGTTAACCACGGTAGCACTCCTAGCCAATGTGTTCTGCCTTGGATCCATATGGATGGAGAATAAATGTGTTTGTGTCTTACAAAATTCTCAGTTGGCACTGAAGTAAGCCAACTGGCACATGGTGCTGTTCCTTGATATGGTAGCTTGAATGTTCCATGAGAGGGCTGAAGGAGAGAGGCTCTGTATGGCAGTCTCCTGATGCTGCCTGTGATACATAGGGCATTTCAGATGTCTGAAGGCTACTTAGGGAGAGAATGTTCGTTGGTGTGACAGAGGCCTTATTTGGTGTGTGGAAAGCATAGCAGAGAGCAGCTCTCACACAGAGACCACACTATACCAGCCCGATCAACAGGAGAGAGAGGGAGAAAGAAAGAGAAAAAAGGAGAGGGAGAGCCTACTCATTCCACAACAACCCTCCTACGCTACAGCCTCCTGTTGCCATAACAACCCACCTACTTTACACTACTGAGGTTCCCCCTAAAACAGCCCAGTTGCCATAACAACATCTCCACGTCCATACATCTTTCCCATGGCCCCCCTCCCCCCAAAGAATCTGGATAACTGCAAAATGAAAACATGCTGCTCTTCTCTACATCCCTGGGTTGACAGGTCCACAAAACAGCTGGGTTGGCCTGACACAAAAACAAACATACCCCACTTACTGTACTGTCCACCAAGGCCAATCAAATCCTGTCTAGAATGCATTCAACCAATCAGACATTACCCATTGGAGTCGTGGGGTCAGAGCCCAGGTGATAAACACAATGATGTGATCTACTTGAGATTCTCCCAATCGCCCCTTGACCTCAATCTGAGCAGGATTAAGGATGAGACGAAGCAAACATGCAAGCCCGTGCATACACTGCAGGAGTATGGACTTGGCCTGAATCTGGGAGAGACTTCCAGGACAGGCACCTGGCCAGCCCAGACTACTGCTGCTACTGGTACATGGACTTGTTTTCTCTTAAGTAAGAGATAGTACTATGAAAACAGGCTACAAACATCTACAATCACAATTTGGTCACATCCTGTGGTATGTATGATTGCTGCCATGACAGTACGTTTGTTGCCACCTACCAGATTTTCCATTGGCATTGCCTAAAATGCCATTGTGGTCTCACAGTAAACAATGACATCCAGTTTGGTCATATCATCATGAGTCACGTCTGAACGCGTTACAAGGTGCGTTAAAACGTAGAGTTGATGTAAGTGCTCCTGCAGAAATTCACTCTGGAGTGCCAGAGTGGGCTGAGAGTGCGCTCTGGGCGTTCGTAAATTCAGAGCGTTGTCAGATTGTCCATTTGATCAATTCTGTGCGTTGTCAGATTGTCCGTTCGTAAATTCAGAGTGCACACTGGACACACTGGCCGAGGAGTAGGGTTGATCCAAGAGTTCTGACCTCACAATGGCAGTCAAGCACGTGAGCTAACTGGTTAAAGTTGGCTTGCTAGCTAGCTACCTCCAGACACAAATGAGAGAACATCTCACTCTGACCATTTTACTCGCCCTAGCAGAGGTGGTTAGGCTGTTTACACGTTATCTAAAGCATTGGTGACTAACTGTGCTGATGGCAACAATTTAATTACATTTTATTGCCAACATTTACTGACACCGGTCATATTTAACATCACTAGGGTAGGGGGTAGCAGTCGGAATTTTGGATGAAAAGAGTGCCCAAATTAAACTGCCTGCTACTCAGGTCCAGAAGATAGGATATGCATATAATTGGTAAATTTGGATAGAAAACACTCTAACGTTTCCAAAACTGTTAAAATAATGTCTGTGATTATAACAGAACTGATATGGCAGGCAAAAACCCGAGGAAAATCCAACCAGGAAGTACTATTATTTTGAAAGGCTGTTTTTCCATTGAAAGCCTATCCACCAGACAAAGACTTTGGACCCAGTTCACGAGCACCGTGTCTTCATCTACATGTGGCCAGTCTTTAGGCATTGTTTCAGGCTTTTACTCTGAAAAATGAGGGAAATACAGCACTTTCAATCAGTGACCAGTGGAAATTTCCATTCATCAGCCATGCGCCCTGGGAATCCGCCTTTCTTGTTTCTCCTTTCCTATTGACGAAGCTTTTGCCCGGTTGAAATATTGATTATGTATGACAAAAACAACCGGAGGATTGATTTTAAACATCGTTTGCCATGTTTCTACTAACTTTTATTGTACTTTTTATTTTATTTACTTTTCATCTGGAATTAGTGCACACGCCCTTTATTACTGGATTACGGGACAAAACGTGCGAACAAAAGGGAGGTATTTAGTCATAAAGGGGGACATTATCGAACAAAAATAACATTTATTGTCTAACATGGAGACCTGGGAGTGCCAGCAGATGAAGATCATCAAAGGTAAGTGATTAATTTTTATGCTATTTCTGACTTTTGTGACACTCTCCTTGACACAGCGGTTGCATTAAGGAGAAGTGTATCTATATTTCCAAGAATAACACTTGCATTGTTTATCAATGTTTATTATGAGTATTTCTGTAATTTGATGTGGCTCTCTGCACTTTCACCGGATGTTTGTTTGGGACAATGCATTTCTGACCATAACGCGCCAATGTAAACTGAGATTTTTGTATATATATATATATATATATATATATATATATATATATATATATATATATATATATATATATATATATATATATATATATATATATATATGAACTTTATCGAACAAAACCTACATGTAATGTGTAACATGAAGTCCTATGAGTGCCATCTGATGAAGATCAAAGGTTAGTGATTCATTTTCTCTATTTCTGCTTTTTGTGACTCTTCTCTTTGGCTGGAAAAATGGTTGTATGGTTTTCTGTGACTAGGTGACCTAACATAATCGCATGGTATGCTTTCGCAGTTAAGCCTTTTTGAAATCGGACACTGTGGTTGGATTTACAAGAAGTTTATCTTTAAAATGGTGGATAATACTTGTATGTTTGTGGAATTTTAATTATGGGATTTCCGCCCTTAAATTTTACTGGCTGTTGTCGAGGTGGGACGCTACCGTCCCACTGGTACCAGAGAGGTTAACGGGTGTTACGCGTTCGTAAATTAATCTGTTACTCACTCAGACAAAAGTGTTCTGAAATCAGGAATACATAGCCAGGGTAAATTTACGAACGCACCCTTTAAAAAAAATCTGTCTGTTTTTTTGCATGGGATCAATCTACCGTATTCACCAATGTCGACATTCTGCATCTACGATAGAAGGTGGCAGACCTACAGCGGTGTTTGTCAGACCAGGAGTCATCCCGAAAATGTATCTTCTCACAAAAACTTCTGTAGCGTACAAACGGAAAGATGAGACTCTCACGAACACGATGGTGTTCTTTATTTTGCTCTACACCCACAAGACTTGTCTGCAGGTAGGCCGGTACCAGTAAAAAACACTAACTATTGATGGAAGTACAGTGCATTCGGAAAGTATTCAGACCCCTTCGCTTTTTTCAACATTCCGTTACGTTACTGCCATATTCTAAAATGGATCAAATAAATAACATGTTAACACAAAAACCAAGCCATGAGGTTGAACGAATTGTCCGTAGAGCTCTGAGACAAGGATTGTGTCCAGGCACAGATCTGGAAAAGGGTACCAAAAAATGTCTGCAGCATTAAAGGTGCCCAAGAACACAGAGGCCAACACCAGTCTTACATCGAAGAAGATTGGAACCACAAAGTCTCTTCCTAGAGCTGGCTGCCCAGCCAAACTCAGAAATCAGGGGAGAAGGGCCTTGGTCAGGGAGGTGACCAAGAACCTGATGGTCACTCTGACAGAGCTCCAGAGTTCCTCTGTGGAGATGGGAGAACCTTCCAGAATGATAACCATTTCTGCAGCACTCCATCAATCAGGCCTTTATGGTAGAGTTGCCAGGCAGAAGCCACTTCTCAGTAAAAAGGCACATAACAGCCCGCGTGCAGTTTGCCAAAAGGCACCCAAAGGACTCTCAGATCATGAGAAACACAATTCTCTGGTCTGATGAAACCAAGATTGAACTCTTTGTACTGAATGCCATGCGTCACGTATGGAGGAAACCTGGCACCATCCCTATTGTGAAGCATGGTGGTGGCAGAATCATGCTGTAGGGATTTTCTTTCAGCAACAGGGACTGGGAGACTAGTCAGGATCGAGGTAAAGATGAACAGTGGAAAGTAGAGAGAGATCCTTGATGAAAACCTGACCTCAGACTGGGGCGAAGGTTCACATTCCTACAGGACAACGACCCTACGCACACAGCCAAAACACAGGAGTGGCTTCGGGACAAGTCTCTGAACGTCCTTGAGTGGCCCAGCCAGAGTCCGGACCTGAAAATAGCTATACAGCAACGCTCCCCATCCGACTTGACACAGCTTGAGAGGATCTGCAGAGAAGAATGGGAGAAACACACCAAATACAGGTGTGCCAAGGTTGGAGCTTCATACCCAAGAAGACTCGGGGCTCTAATCGCTACCAATGCTGCTTCAACAAAGTATTAAGTTAATGGTCTGAATACTTATGCAAATGTGATTTCATTTTTATTTATTTTTTATACATTTGCAAACATTTCAAAAACCAGTTTTTGCTTTGTCATTATGGGGTATTGTGAGTAGATTGATGAAGAAAAAAATGATTTACTCAATTTTAGAATAAGTATAACGTAACAAACGTCGAAGTCAAGGGGTCTGACTACTTTCCGGATGCATTGTATACGGTATTGTATACGGCTTGCACACACGGTATGGAAGTACTTCAGTGCCGCCCAGCAGTAAGGCCAAATTCAATGTTCCATTATTATTTTTATTTTTTTTAATTAAAATTGTTATATACTTACAAGGGTTCCAAATCAAATCGCTAAAATGATCCTTGGTATGACCATTTCAAAATGTTAGCTTAGTAGAAACCCAGCCCTGGGCCCTTATACCAGGGCTATTCGAGTATATTCTTACGGGGGCCAGATTTGAAAAAGGTTATTTACAAGGGGGCCCAATATTTTCTACATGGGACTACTCTTACTCTTCCTAAGACCAGTAAAAATAATATGCACAAAACACAATAATAATCTTATAACGCACTTTAACTCAAATTAAATGTTGCTAAAAGTCATTTTTACGTGCTTTAAGATGAACCTAATTCATTGCATCAAATTGTTTAAATAATGGAACACATTGGTACTTATAACACAGTTGACCTGCATCACATGAATTTCTTTCTACTTTCCTGTCCTTTATAGCGTCATCTTTTGTTTTTATTTGCACATAGGAAACCTTTTATGCATGGCATTTTGCAGTTGACCAGCATCACATTCTGTTCTATTTGATAATTATTTTTCTATTTCTTCATCATTATCAATTTTTCATTTTTTTTGTTTGTTGCTTAGGACACAAGAGGCATTTCTACTGACTGAAAAACACCAAAAGAAAGATGCTCAAGGTCCCTGCTCATCTGCGTGAAAGTACCTTAGGCATGCTGCAAGGAGGCATGAGGACTGCAGATGTGGCCAGGGCAATAAATTGCGATGTCCATACTGTGAGACACCAAATACAGCGCTACAGGGAGACAGGACGGACAGCTGATCGTCCTCACAGTGGCAGAGCACCTGTAACAACACCTGCACAGGATCGGTACATCTGAACATCACACCTGAGGGACAGGTACAGGATGGCAACAACAACTACCAGAGTTACACCAGGAACGCACAATCCCTCCGTCAGTGCTCAGACTGTCCTCAATAGGCTGAGAGAGGCTGGACTGAGGGCTTGTAGGCCTGTTGTAAGGCAGGTCCTCACCACCTTCACCAGACATCACCGACAACAACCGTCGCCTATGGGTACAAACCCACCGTTGCTGGACCAGACAGGACTGGCAAAAAGTGCTCTTCATTGCCGAGTCGCGGTTTTGTCTCACCAGGGGTGATGGTCGGATTCACGTTTATCGTCGAAGGATTGAGTGTTACACCGAGGCCTTTACTCTGGAGCGGGATTGATTTGGAGGTGGAGGGTCCGTTATGGTCTGGGGCGGTGTGTCACAGCATCATCGGACTGAGCTTATTGAGATTGCCTGCAATGACAACGCTGTGTGTTACAGGGAAGACATCTTTCACCCTCATGTGGTACCCTTCCTGCAGGCTCATCCTGACATGACCCTCTGGCATGACAATGCCACCAGCTATACTGCTCATTCTGTGCGTGATTTCCTGCAAGACAGGAATGTCAGTGTTCTGCCATGGCCAGCAAAGAGCCCGGATCTCAATCCCATTGAGCACGTCTGGGACCTGTTGGATCGGAGGGTGAGGGCTAGGGCCATTCCCCCCAGAAATGTCCGGGAACTTGCAGGTGCCTTGGTGGAAGAGTCAGGTAACATCTCACAGCATAAACTGGCAAATCTGGTGCAGTCCATGAGGAGGAGATGCACTGCAGTACTTAATGCAGCTGGTGGCCACACCAGATACTGACTGTTACTTTTGACCCCAGAGTGTTTTGTTTGGGCTAAAATCAGTCATGTCAACTATTTTATCCCTCCTATTAGTCCAAAATGAAGTCCTCATCAAACATTGTTGCTAGATAGTTCATCTTCTCCAAAAGAAAGCCAACACCCATCTCCTCCCTAAACTCATAGGCCGCTCTCTTGACAGCATTATTACCCATGCTTAGCCACTGATCATGATGTAAAAGTAGAGCACGTTGCTCAGCAGTCTACAAAACAAGCGATGTTGATCAGATCAAGTTTATGATAGTTATAACCGAGTCCATGGTGTTTTTTAACTCACCGCTGAGTTAAGAGTAAAGCATCTTCTGATGTACCAGGCAGTGTAGTGATCTCATCTGCAGTGAAGGAGACGATAGGCTGGCAGACAGACCCTGTACCTCTGTTAGCAGCTTTGATTGGCTGTAACTGGTATGGTGGGTGATCTTGTTTGACAGCATTTAAATGTGCAGAAAAACAGATTCTCCCATTGTAAAGTATTTGAACGAAGGCTCCTTTTTCGCACTAAACATAGTATTTATTGCTGATTTTGTTTAATCAATGATGTTCAGAATTGATCAAAGGGCTATTCTAAAATGTACAAAACGGGCCAGATCTGGCCGCAAGCCGCCAGTCGAATAGCCCTGCCTTAGACCTTAGTTATTAAATAACAGAGGAAGGGTCTCTCCCTCTGTCGCTAGTCCCTCTGGACAGCATTTCATGCAGCGTCCCAAATCATCTGAGAGGTATGGCCGGATGAACGAGGGAGGAAAAGAGACAGAGAAAGAGCGGAAAAGACGATGACATTGCAGATCAAACGGCTCAAGTTCACTTCAAAACCCTGTCCTGAATTACATCTAACCTTTATGTCACCATTAATAAGTTACACTGAACAAACTCTCCTCTTTGAAGAAAGCCATCGGAGTAGATTAAAATAATATGTGTGTACTTTTGTGTGTTCCTGTGGACTGTGACGGGTCAATCCTCGTTACCAGATTTCTCTGCAGAGCTGAGTCACTTGGAAGTGCCCACTGACACACAACTACTAGTAATAACCCAAGCATCGAGTTACCCTCAATAGAAATAAAAATGTTGAGGGGCAAACAGTATGGCTGACACGACCCATGTGACTCAGCACAGGGAGAGCTGTGACGATGACCACACTGATCTGGAAAGGAGGCCATTTGTTAATGCAATAGTCGCTCAGAAATTGTGTGGCGGGTTTGATTGGTTGAGACGTCTTGTTGTTTGGATTTGAAAATTCAACTGGGGCAGCGCTCGGAGGGCTGTGTGTGGCTGTGCACGTGGGTGTTTGAGTGAGAAAGACACCGAGGAGAGCCAACCCGTAAAAGCACAGCCCCCTTCATCAACAACAGAGAACTTTGAGAGTTAAAGTGTTAGACTAGTGAAAACAGACATTATAGAACATAATAACACTATAAGAGAAGAGAAAGCAGAGAATGGTGAGGACAAGGTAGGATAATTAGCAGTAATTGCTCTGTGAGAAACATAGATTGCTGCTCAGAGGAAAATGGAGAAGGTGTGTGTGTGTGTGTGTGTGTGTGTACACAGGAGATGCATACAAATCCAGTGACTAGGGGAATGGGCATATGTGTACTATTTATTTCCCTCTGTCTTCCTCTCTATGGCTTAGAGCTGGCAGTGAGTCAGAGAGGGATGAATACATTCTCAGGATTAGCAAGAGGGAGGAGTAGGATGAGGATGATGCTGATCAGAGAGAGGATGAAGAGGATGATTGAGGAAGATGATCATGAGTTCTGCTAGGCCCGATGCTCTGACATACACATTTTGAGCCTCACTTTAGATGTTGAGTGAACATATTCAGAGAGGAGAGGAGGGGAGAGCAGAGGAGAGGAGAAAGGAGAGAGTAGAGCAAAGGAGAGGAGGGGAGAGCAGAGGAGGGGAGAGAGGAGAGCAGAGGAGGGGAGGGGAGAACAGAGGAGAGGAGGGGAGAGCAGAGGAGAGGAGGGGAGAGAGGAGAGCAAAGGAGAGGAGGGGAGAGAGGAGAGCAGAGGAGGGGAGAGAGGAGAGCAGAGGAGGGGAGAGGATAACAGAGGAGAACAGAGGAGAACAGAGAAAGACGACAGCCACAGTGTTGGATCTAGGGCCACAGCAGGGGGCACATTCATAATACAACACATACAGACAATGAGCCATACTGCCTATCAAACATAGTCGGTGTGTGTGTACACTCTCACGAACATATCCCAAGCTCTCAGTCTCCCACACAGTGCTATAAAAACCACACCGTGTCCAATCACCTAAAATGAACAGAGGAGACAGATGGAGGAAGGGAGGGAGGGAGGGAGGTAAAGAGGTAGTGGGAGAAGGGATGACAAGACACTCAAGTGTGTCTGCAGAAATAGTTCTGAGCTATTCAACATCAGACATCTGGCGGCCAGCTAATGGAGTAACCACATCCAGGTGGTGTGTCACTGTGACTGCAGCCCACATGAAGGCTCTACTGTTAAACAAGGGCCGCTGAATCCTCCTCGCCTCTCGCTGTCCTTTTTCACACTCCTACTCTTCCATTCTTTGCCTTTTTTACTCCGAATTCTTCACGCTCTCCACACTCTTTCATGCATCCTTTCTCTCACAGTCTCATGGTTCTCTTTCTTTAGCTAAGCGGTTTGTCAGCACCCAATTATCACATTCCGCTTCTCTCGCTCTCCTTCTCTCTATCCTCTAGTCAATCACACAACACACATACTGGCTGATACTGATAGTGAGCTTTTCTCTCACGCTACCTTGCTGACTGGGCTGTACATGCAAGCTGCTCTGTCTCTCCCCTAACACTATTTGAACATAGATGATTTCATATGGAAGTTATACAATCACAACTAGACTAGATGTACGGGTGAGAGCAGACCCCCTGTGAATATTACTGCTCACTATACCAAGATGAAAATCTGTGTGCCACACACACACCTCTGGCTCACCTAACACACACTCACAAAAAGAACCACGGTACCACACATACAGAGCGACACAGCCACACAAACACAGCCACACACACAGAGCCACACACACACAGCCACACACACACACACACCAGTATGAGAGCCCTGAGGGGACAGCTGCTCTCTCTCTCAACACACACACGTCAATATGGGAGCCCCGAGGAGACAGCTGCTCTCTCTCAACACACACGTCAGTATGGGAGCCCTGAGGAGACAGCTGCTCTCTCTCAACACACACGTCAGTATGGGAGCCCTGAGGAAACAGCTGCTCTCTCTCAACACACACACATCAGTATGAGAGCCCTGAGGCGACAGCTGCTCTCTCAACACACACACATCAGTATGAGAGCCCTGAGGCGACAGCTGCTCTCTCAACACACACACACGTCAGTATGAGAGCCCTGAGGCGACAACTGCTCTCTCTCAACACACACACGTCAGTATGAGAGCCCTGAGGGGACAGCTGCTCTCTCTCAACACACACACGTCAGTATGAGAGCCCTGAGGAGACAGCTGCTCTCTCTCAACACACACACACGTCCTTCTCTCACCTTCAGCCCCTCAAGTAGCCATGTAGCATGAGAAGCTGTTTACACAAAGACAGGAGGACAGATTTAACACACACACACACACACACACTCCCATGAAAACACGCGCGCACACACTCCCATGAAAACACGCACGCACACGATCCCATGAAAACACGCTCCCATGAAAACACGCACACGCTCCCATGAAAACACGCACGCACGCACACGCTCCCATGAAAACACGCTCCCATGAAAACACGCACACGCTCCCATGAAAACACGCTCCCATGAAAACACGCACACACACACACTTTCTCTCTGACACGATTCCTATCCTCCTAGAGGACCAGCAAGCAAAGGAGCTTGAGAAAGAGAGATTTAGGGAAGAAAGAGAAAAGCGAGAGATTAAAAAGAGAGAGAGGCGTGAGAGGAGGGGTAGTTTGGAAAGAGAGGTGGGTGTATGAAAGACAAATCTTCCTAAGATGAGCGTTTGAGAAGTGTTCAGGCAATGCTGTCGCTGAATAAAATCCTTGGGAGCATCAAATACATACACACGATGCTTTTAAAACACAAGAAAACATCAGTTTCCTGCCATCACTCGTTTTCTATCTCATACCCTGTTCTCTACCTCGGTTTCTCGTTCTATGACTCGCCCTCAACTGAAGGATTTCCCTCCCGTCCATCTCCCTTGGCCCCCGTTTCTCCACCTCTCCCTCCATTTCTCCCCTCGTCTCCATTCTACTGTACTCAAACATACTGTATATTGTCTAAGAATGGATGAATTCCCAAAAAAGGGCAAAAACAATGTAACCAGAATAAAAGCAGTCATCTACTGTATGTAACCTAGTTGCTATTTTTGTTACAGGGCTTCACCTCCCTCTCTCTGCCTCTTACACCTAGAGAAGCACCCCACCCTCTCTTTTCATCCCTCCCTCTCTCTGCCTCTTACACCTAGAGAAGCACCCCACCCTCTCTTTTCATCCCTCCCTCTCTTCCATCCCCCACTCTCTCCAGCCCCAGATGGTCAAGTACTGTGACCAATTGAAGACAACCCCGGGAACAGAGCCAGTTACAGCCTCAGCCATCTGACCAGCACTACTGTGTGTGTGTGTGTGTGTGTTTAGATCACTGCAGGCTTTGCCTCGTTGCCACTTCCAGGTGGTCCTGCTTGCTTTTGGAGGATTGTGTATATATGTATGTTGTGTGAATAACTGGAAAATAAGCCAATCTCCAGAAGCACGTGCAGATTATAGCAGGAGCACAGGGTAGAGATCTGGTCTGTAAGACAGGGCTAGTCCTTTCCTTCACCAGACCAACCCCCATGCACCCACAGATTATAGCAGGAGCACAGGGTAGAGGTCTGGTCTGTAAGACAGGGCTAGTCCTTTCCTTCACCAGACCAACCCCCATGCACCCACAGATTATAGCAGGAGCACAGGGTAGAGGTCTGGTCTGTAAAACAGGGCTATTCCTTTCCTTCATCAGACCAACCCCCATGCACCCACAGATTATAGCAGGAGCACAGGGTAGAGGTCTGGTCTGTAAGACAGGGCTAGTCCTTTCCTTCATCAGACCAACCCCCATGCACCCACAGATTATAGCAGGAGCACAGGGTAGAGGTCTGGTCTGTAAGACAGGGCTAGTCCTTTCCTTCATCAGACCAACCCCCATGCACCCACAGAGAGCAATGCAGCCATCAACTATATGGAGACCAAGAGAGAGACAGGAGTGTCTGGTCAGTGACCAGTGTGTGTGTGTGGTGCTGATGGGGGAGGGGAGTGTGGGGAGGAGGGTAGGGTGGCTGAGGGGTGTGTGTGTGGACTGTGTCTGTGTGTGAAGAAAGGGGTTCAGGGTGGGGAGGGGCTGGAATATGCTAAACCTGGTGTGTGTCTGTGTGGGACAGGAATGTGCAGTCTGGAGATTCCCAGGAGGGTAGTGTGGGGTGGGGAAATACCGTCTGGTGTGTGTGCGCATGTGTGTGTGTGAGGGGCGGGGACATGCATGTGAAGTCTGGGGTGAGAGTGGGTAGAGTAGAACCACTAGGAACCAGTCCAGCAGGGTAGCAGATGAGAGGAGCAACTGTCTGAGCTAGAGCCAGCACACACTCTCTCTCTCTCTGGCAGAGCTCAACCCTGGCACAGGGGCACAGGTGGCAGCATATGTCTGCACCCGCCTGTTCGGAGGGAAAGACAGAGGAAGAGAGTGTGTGTGTGGTAGGTACGCACTAGTTCATGCTATGGAGATTGAGAACATAGTTATCGTCAGAGTGGAAGTCTTTTTGCCTTTATTTAACTAGGCAAGTCAGTTAAGAACAAATTCTTATTTACAATGGCAGACTACAACGGCCAAACCCGGAAAACGATGGGCCAATTGTGCGCCGCCCTTTGGGACTCCCAATCATGGCCGGTTGTGAAACAGCCTGGATTCGAACCAGGGTATCTGTCGCCTTTTGCACTGAGTTGCAGTGCCTTAGACCGCTGGCTACTCGGGAGCCTGTTTTACTGTGTAGTGTGTTCAGACTGCAGGCTGAGTTAGTTTTCCTCCATTTACACAGAGGCTCAGACAGACAGCCTGGGGCTGTAGAGCCCATTCAGAAACATTTTACAGTAGACATTTTAACTAAATCACAATTTTTCATTCCAAATAATGAGGGGCTGATTAGCATGCTAACGAGGCGGTCACGATGTTAATCTCTAAACTGATACCAGCACTACCTCCACACACAGAGAGACAGGCGGAGAGAAAGGCAGAACGAGCAGGAGGATTGACTGGTTTAATAATGCTTTCTCTCACTTACACCACTCTATTAGCCAAGTGCAGTTTCCTTTAACCTCTGAAATTCCAAGCCTTGGGGGGGGGGGGGGGGGGGGGGGGGGTTCTACAAAGCAAACATGTAATTGTTTTAAGATGGTCATACCATGCATCATTTGGCTATTATATACAGATTTATGTTTTTAACTTTATTTTATTTGATCAAATATAGAATTTGGCCTTTACTACTATAGCCCATAGAAACACATTGAATAACACATTCAGAAATGGCAAAACAGGCCGCATCTTTTCTTATATATCGAGGAGATCTAAGAAAGCTAAAGAAATGTACAAAAAAAAAGAAAAAAATAATAACATATTTATAGGCCAAACCATTCGGATGCCACAGACGTTTTTGCGAGAAGATCGATTTTCTCGTCGTCTGACAAACGCCGCTGTAGCTCGGCCACCTCCCGCCGCAGACACGGAAAGCCGACGAAACACACGCAAAAAAAAACCTGATCATTTGTTATCTCTAGCTTTAACGGACGGATTTTGATGGGGATTTTTTTATTATGTTACTTAGACTGACACACGTATACGCATCGGTTTGTGTGTGTGGTAGACAGAGCAGGGTTATCAGCAGTTCCTGTGAAAAAGTAGACCTACAAGCACCTCGACTTCTTTTCTGTTGAGATAAGACTTCAAACTAACACAAACGTTGTGCACACACAAACGTCTCGGGCTCAAATACCAGCTTCATCCTCACATTTGTCTACTGCCTGTTTTATGAGAACCAGCTTACTAACACGAATACATATGTAGCATTAGCATTCTCCTATTAATATACATATTCTTGTAGCATTCATATTCATGTAGCCTAGCCACTGCGTTGCATTAATTTCACACAGAGAAGAGGCAGAGCACCCCTGAGGGTTAGCGCTTAGCTAAGCTAATCAAATCAAAACAGAGGAGCAGTGGCGCTTTTGGCCCATTTCCCATTTACACACACGTTCCCTGTTAACACTCTCATAGCACTAACACGTTAAACCCTCTCTCATTAGCCTAGCTCGTTAGCGTGGGCGCTACGCTAAAGACAGCACTCTCTCGCGTGCTGACATACAGTGCCAGTCAAAAGTTGACACCTACACATTCAAGGTTTTTCTTTTCTTTTTTACTTTTATCTACATTGTAGAATAATAGTGAAGACATCACAACTATGAAATAACACATAGTAGTAACCAAAGAAGTGTTAAACAAATCAAAATATATTTGATATTTTTCAGTGGCCACCCTTTGCCTTCATGACAGCTTTGCACACTGTTGGCATTCTCTCAACTAGCTTCACTTGGAATGCTTTTCCAACAGTCTTGAAGGAGTCCTCACATATGCTGAGCACTTGTTAGCTGCTTTTCCTTCACTCTGCGGTCCAACTAATCTCAATTGGGTTGAGGTCGGGTGATTGTTGAGGCAGGTCATCTGATGCAGCACTCCATCACTCTCCTTCTTGGTCAAAAAACCCTTACACAGCCTGAAGGTGTGTTGGGTCATTGTTCTGTTGAAAAACAAATGATAGTCCCCCTCAGCACAAACCAGATGGGATGGCGTATCACTGCAGAATGCTGTGGTAGCCATGCTGGTTAAGTGTGCCTTGAATTCTAAATAAATCACTGCCAGTGTCACCAGCAAAGCACCCACACACCATCACACCACCTCCTCCATGCTTCACAGTGAGAACCACACATGCGGAAATCATCCATTCACCTACTCTGCGTCTCACAAAGACACTGCGGTTGGAACCAAAAATCTCACATTTGGACACATCAGACCACAAGGACAGATTTCCACCGGTTTAATATCCATTACGGGTCTTTCTTGGCCCAAGCAAGTCTCTTCTTATTATTGGTGTCCTTTAGTAGGGCTTCTTTGCAGCAATTCGACCATGAAGGCCTGATTCACGCAGTCTCCTTCAAATAGTTGATGTTGAGATGTCTGTTACTTGAACTCTGAAAAGCATTTATTTGGGCTGCAATTTCTGAGGCTGGTAACTCTAATGAACGTATCCTCTGCAGCAGAGGTCAATCTGGGTCTTCCTTTCCTGTGGTCGTCCTCATGAGAGCCAGTTTCATCAAAGTGCTTGATGGTTTTTGCAACTGCACTTGAAGAAACTTTCAAAGTTCTTGAAATGTTCTGTATTGACTGACCTTCATGTCTTAAAGTAATGATGGACTGTCATTTCTCTTTGCTTATTTGAGCTGTTCTTGCCATAATATGGACTTCATCTTTTACCAAATACGGCTATCTTCTGTATACCACCCTTACCTTGTCACAACACAACTGATTGGCTCAAACGCACTGAAGACAGAAATTCCACAAATATACATTTAAGAAGGCACACCTGTTAATTGAAATGCTGGCTACATGGAATAATCTCAAAAATAAAATATATTTTGATTTGTTTTGGTTGCCACATGATTCCATGTGTTATTTCATAGTTTTGATGTCTGACTTGTACTGTATATTCTATTATTGTATTGACAATAGCCAAGATTGCCAGTGTGTGTGTGTGTGTGTGTGTGTGTGTGTGGTGAATGACAAAGAGCTTCAGCCTTGAGCTAGTGACTCCAACAAACACTTCATGCCATAGCATAAGTGCAAATGAGGGAGGAGAGGTGGAAGATGAGGGCAGGTAGCCACTTGGCCTCTATGCCCTCCCTATCACACTGTGTCTTGTTCAGAGTATTAAGATGGCCTCTATGCCCTCCCTATCACACTGTGTCTTGTTCAGAGTATTAAGATGGCCTCTATGCCCTCCCTATCACACTGTGTCTTGTTCAGAGTATTAAGATGGCCTCTATGCCCTCCCTATCACACTGTGTCTTGTTCAGAGTATTAAGATGGCCTCTATGCCCTCCCTATCACACTGTATCTTGTTCAGAGTATTAAGATGGCCTCTATGCCCTCCCTATCACACTGTGTCTTGTTCAGAGTATTAAGATGGCCTCTATGATCTCCCTGTCACGTTTACACCTGATCTTAAATCGGAGTAAGATCAAAATCGACTTAAGACTACACCGATTAAAACACTTGGTTCTGAGCAATCTTTCAAATTATTAGGACACGTAATCTTCAGCGGTGTATTTGATCAGCGCATGTGCTAACACTAGCCGCCTCCTTTAGCGCGAGTGAAGGGAATCCGGAACAACTGAGAATTACTTCACACATAAACTTTACATGTCCAAACTCAGAATCAAATATGCTTCCCAAAAGCAACATGGTCACTGTGGTGGATGGAATGTTTATTTTGATTGGCGATAATCTGCCATCAGGTAGCATGATTTCAGATGTGTCCAAGTAAACAGGATTATTAGGAAATCACTTCTTGCAAAGCATGTAAACTTTTAAATCAAACTATTATATTAATCTGACTCTACACAAAAAAATGCAATATTGTGTGCATGTAACCATACTCACTGTGTCCTGTTCAGAGTATTGAGACGGACCCTATGCCTTCCCTGTCATACTGTGTCCTGTTCGGAGTATTGAGACGGACCCTATGCCCTCCCTGTCATACTGTGTCCTGTTTACTTCCTCTCCTCTCTTCCTTTTCCATCTACCATCTTGTTCCACCCTGCTTTGCAGTGTTATATTCTTTGTGCTCTATGTTCTATTCTGTGGTTCTAAAGTGCCTCTGTGTGTACTGTGGGGTTGTGTTCCGTAAGAGACGTTCTGTATTGTTTTGCGGTGCTGTTCCCATTTCCACTGGGGGCTCTTCAGACGCGCCTCTCACAGAGTCAATTACCACCAGAACATTTGTTCTGACTGACAGGACAGCGCCCAGGCGGTGTGTGTGTGTGTGTGTGCGCAGTCAGAGTGGCAGTAATGTCATTGAGCAGGAACCACTGTCACTTGGAGGAGATGAGATTGGCAGGGAAATGGCAGAGTAGACGGAGTGATAAAATCTCTCATTCCGTTTGGACCCGTGCCCATTCACCAGCTCAGAGAGCACACTCATTCACTCAGAGCCAAACGGAAGAGAGAAGAGCGATTGTAAATTAAATAGAGAAAAGGAGATGGTGAGGTCAGAGAGAGCGAGAGAGAGGAGAGAGGGAAAGAGAGCCACTGTGAGGAGGAAGTCTGCGTGAGATAAAGTGTTCCAGTCACACAGCCTCCCAATCAATACCAACAGACAGCAGACTGATACAGCCTTCCTATCCCGTCCTCTCACCTCCAGTAACTCTCCCTCTCTCCTTATCCCACTCCCTCCATCAGCCCACGACGTTATCCCGATCGGCATCTTTCCATCACGCTATCCCTCGGTAAATCTACCTTGTTCCTTCATTTCTCTCCATTCTTCCATCTAGTGCTCTCAATCCCTCCCTTTCCTCCCTCTTTATATCTATGTTCAATCCTCAATCCCTCCCCCCTCTTCCTTCTCCTCTCCCCCTCCTCGATTTATCTGACAGGGCTGGAGGCAAGACATCTATTGACAAAACCATAGACCTGCTTCTTAGACAGCTAAAGGAAAAGAGGGGAGAAAGAGATCGGGAAAGAGAGCAGACGGGGATAGATGAGTGCCACTCTCAGTGCAGCATATACCATAGAGTTGCAGGGTGAATCCATCCTCAGTGTAATGACAGAAAAATGGTCTACCTACCTCAGTGTGGCAGGTAGCCTAGCGGTTAAGAGTGTTGGGCTAATAGCTGAAAAATCACTTAACCCTAATTTCTCCTGTAAGTCGCTCTAAATAAGAGTGTCTGCTAAATTCGGATTATCTTCTAAAAGAAAGAGGGAGAGAAAAGGAGAAACATTCTAAAAATGTGCTTTAAAAAAACATCACCCTTCCACAGGAGTCAACACACACAGCTATACATCGACACCCAACCATGCCAACACACATCTCTCTCCTAGCGAACTAGTTGCTTTGAGAATGATCATAGGTGGTAAGCAAGGCAATAACCCGAATAGTCATATCAGACACAGAGACTATGTAAAACATGCCCCTATAGCACCAGCTGCATTGTGGGTAGTGCCCGGGGAGACGTAACCAATCAGACTGGAGTCAGGAGAAACGGCTCATCATTTCTCCGTCACACACACACACACACTGTTTCTCTCCATCAGTCACACTCTGTACGATAAACCAGCCCCTTAAGCTAATAGACTGAGAAGATAAAACAGACATGAGTGTGAGAGAATATGATACACGTGTCCAGCAGTATGGAAGCTGTCATGGAGCGAAGTAGCACTGTCATACTGTGATAGTGACTAACAACTGAATGATCTACTTTAAAGAGCACTTGATGTACTGTATTTTTGCCACAGAGTTAATAATTGGTCTTGGACATGACTGTGTTTTTGAGCCTCATGGCTGAGTAAGAGAAGAGAAGTCTGCTGTTGGTCCCTGTTCTCATACAAGCTGGTGCCTTGGACACACTCAAACACAGGCTGGTGCGTAGGACATGCATGGGAACACACACACACACACACACACGGTAGGACCATTTCATGTTGTAATTTTATCTCATGAGTTAATGTTTAGGAGACACAGGCGGTGGGTAGGATGCTAAGGCTGTCTCCTGGGACCCCCCCGTCTTAGAACCATGGCTCCTGAATGAGTGGTCCGCCATGTGGGTGAAAACAGACTGCGGTTGACCCCTGACCTGGAGCAACTTCTGTACAAACGGTTACACATGGTGATGTTAGCCTTTCACCTTTAACCTGGCAGGACATCCGTGTTACAACACTGATCAGTTAGAAAACATCCCTTCTCCAGGCCTTGTGACTGGGAAGTCTTTAGTCGCTTTGTACAACCAAAAAGGACATACTGTAGATATCACATAATATATTGTATAGTCCACACTCAACAATTGTCTGAAAAGTGACTATTATTTTTAAGATTTATTTTCCATAGCTTGTTAGTGCTTGTATGAGTTGTTTTGTAATAGGGCGGCAGTGTTTCCAGTTGGCCCACATCAGCCAGACACTTGTAGACTGTTGTCGCATTATAAAAAGGTGTGTCAGACACACAGTTTGGTAGTATCATCTTTCTGAACAATCAGCCATACACACGGCCCAGGAGTCGTATTCTACTGCCACACACAATAGACACACCTCACTTTCACAAACAATGATGATACAGTATCGGGGAGGCAGGAACAAAGCCAGGTGTGCTGCTGAAAACTTTCCCCTGGGGACAGTGTGTGTATACTGTTCCACATCTATAAAATCCCTCTCACAGAACCCATTGTGACAGAGGGGACATTGATCACTGTGTGTCACCGTCTGTAACTCAGCACACTGATTACACCCAGTTTCTCCTCCTATCCATTTCCACCCCCCACTAATCCACGAGAACATCTTCAAGCCCAAATAGATAGCTGAGAGAGAGAGAGCTGATACACAGAGAGAGAAAGCGAGAGAAAGAGCTGATACACAGAGGGAGAGAGAGAGAGAGAGCTGATACACAGAGAGAGAGAGAGAGAGGATACACAGAGAGAGAGAGAGAGAGCTGATACAGAGAGAGAGAGAGAGAGAGAGCTGATACACAGAGAGAGAGAGAGAGAGAGAGAGCTGATACACAGAGAGAGAGAGAGAGAGAGAGAGCTGATACACAGAGAGAGAGAGAGAGAGCTGATACACAGAGAGAGAGAGAGAGAGCTGATACACAGAGAGAGAGAGAGAGCTGATACACAGAGAGAGAGAGAGAGCTGATACACAGAGAGAGAGAGAGAGAGAGCTGATACA
This sequence comes from Oncorhynchus mykiss, assembly GCF_057628025.1. Taxonomy (NCBI): domain Eukaryota; kingdom Metazoa; phylum Chordata; class Actinopteri; order Salmoniformes; family Salmonidae; genus Oncorhynchus; species Oncorhynchus mykiss. Next base: position 31,444,542 of record NC_143043.1, read on the forward strand.
CAGAGAGAGAGAGAGAGAGAGCTGATACACAGAGAGAGAGAGAGAGAGAGCTGATACACAGAGAGAGAGAGAGAGAGAGCTGATACACAGAGAGAGAGAGAGAGAGAGCTGATACACAGAGAGAGAGAGAGAGCTGATACACAGAGAGAGAGAGAGAGCTGATACACAGAGAGAGAGAGAGAGCTGATACACAGAGAGAGAGAGAGAGCTGATACACAGAGAGAGAGAGAGAGCTGATACACAGAGAGAGAGAGAGAGAGCTGATACACAGAGAGAGAGAGAGAGAGCTGATACACAGAGAGAGAGAGAGCTGATACACAGAGAGAGAGAGAGCTGATACACAGAGAGAGAGAGAGCTGATACACAGAGAGAGAGAGAGCTGATACACAGAGAGAGAGAGAGCTG